>NC_056742.1:183975390-184030390 GCF_019279795.1 Protopterus annectens | reverse complement strand
CCCCAAGATTCAGCAAACCCTGCACGATGTGCAGGAACAGTGCAGGAGGTCCAGGAGGCAGTATGTCTGCCGCGTGATCAAGGAATAAGCTGCAGGGACATGCATGAGCACTCCTGCACTGTTCCTGCATGGACACAGCTTCTGTATGCAAATTACCCCATTTACAGGTGAAAACCATGCATATGAGGTGAGTTTATGATCTAGGAAGCCGGCAGCCGGCCATGCAGGAATAGTGTAATCTGCAGAAATGTACTCGGTTAGTAACCGAGTACAGTTCTGCAAACTACAAAATGGAGCCATGACAGTTCCAAATAGAGGGTGTATATAACATGTAAAACATATATGGCCACTGGCATGGAAAACAGTTTAAAAAATGAAAAAATAACTTTTATTTATTTTTTTAGCCTGTTTCGGCTGTTTAAGCGTAGGGCAGCGGCGTGCAAGTAGAATCGGGCAAAAAATAAAAAAAATAACCTGAAATAAGCAATCAAACCAAAATCACTATTTTGCCATTATACTCAATGGCAGGCAGAAGACAACATGGCCAGTTAATAGTGGTTGCTAAGGGGGGAGCCTCAGTGTGGGATCTGTAACTATGCATTAGTAGACAATCCTATGCAAACGAGGGGAATGATACTAAATCCCAGATTTCCCCTCAATGCTAGTCAGCACCCAACACTGTATGTGCAGAAATAGCTTGTTGCAAGCCTAGGCATTAGTGACATCATAGGGGGTATGTGTCAGGCATACTGTAAGTGGACTGGAGTCCTGTGGGTCGGGTTTGCCCTTAGCTTAGCAGAGATAAGCAAGGGAGTGTGTCTGAGGCTGCTCTTTATATTGCCTAAGTGGGTGTGCGCGCCTCGCAAAGGGTTTTAAAGGGAAAAAAAAAAAAGTAATCTGGGAAATATTAGTTCTGTGCACATTTGAGCACTGTGTTTGCGCAACGTGTCCCGGGCTTAAATTGGAAGGCAATGGGAAGGGAAAACAGTAGTAGGAAGCTAATCAAGTAGAACTAGCATAGCTGGCAGGTGAAATGTATCAGAATCAGCCAATTACACAGGCAGCAGACCAGCCCAGCCCAGAATACTACTATAAACTATGCAAACACCTTTCCCTCTGTTTTTTCCCACATAATCTACACCAGCAGTGTATACAAGCGGGGACATTTTAACAAACAAAAACAACAAAATGATAGGGGCTGCAGTAGCTATCATACATCAACATGTGGAAGAGGCTGAGGGTGGTAAGGATGAGAATGCTGTCAACCAACCCACAGTGAGGAGACGGAGAACAGTGTACAGGCCAAGGGTAACCTACCAGGGGCTACATGAGCTGGAGATGATGGAGTGCTATAGGTTGCACAGGGACCTCCTACAGCAAATTGTTGAGCTGTGCCGGCCACACTTGACACACACAACTAACAGAAGGAAACTATCCTACTGGATACCAAGGTATGTGTAGGCCTAAGAATACTAGCCACAGGTAAATTCCAAAGGCCAACTGGGGATATCATGGGGATCTCACAGGCATCAGCATCCAGGGTACTCCACCAGTTCCTTGATGCCATGTCAGCACATGCTAGTGAGCACGTATATTTCCCCAACATCTGTGAGGTGTTGGACAGCAATATGCGTCTCTTCCACAAAATAGCAGAATACCCTGAGGTAGTGGGTGCTATAGACTGCATGCACATATGCATCAAAGCACCACCCGGTGAGTGGGGTAGGGTCTACAACAACCTCAAGGGCTTCACCTCCATCAACTGCCAGGTCGTGTGTGATGCCCAGTGCATTATAATGAATGTGTGTGCTGGCTGCACTGGAAGCTATCACAATTCCCACATCTGGCATCTGATGCAGCTGTACCAGAGATGTGCTAATAGGGATATCCCTTACGGTCACATAGTGGTGGATGCTGGTTATGCACTAGAGCCGTGGCTGATGATACCCATCAGAAATGCACACACACCCGAACAAGAACTCCATAATGAGGCACAAGTGCAGACCAGAATTATAATAGAGCATGTGCTTGGGATGCTCAAATCATGGGTCCAGTGCCTGGACACATACGGTGGAACCGTGCAGTACTCACCAGCTACATGTACTCAAATTGTCATCATATGTGCCATGCTACACAATATGATCCTGCTGAAACAGTTGCAGCAGGAAGAGCACGGGGCAGGGCCACACAGCCCCCCAACATTACCAAGGCCTGCACAGGCACAGAGTGACTCGGAGGAGGAACAACCTGAGCCACCCCAGTAGGCAGAAGGAGGCATGCCCAGTATGCCCTGGCCTTGGCAAAGAGGCAATGCATAGCACATCCACTGACACAGTAGGGACCCAGGGAATGACACCTCTCTCTGACTCTCACATACAGTAAAATGGATGCCAAGCATGACACTACCTGTGTTCAACCATGTATAGGGAGTGTACTATGTGCATCTGACATAGGCAACGCTCCAGCACCATTCTCAATACTGGCACATGCACAAGGTAAGTCACTCTTCTTACCAATTGCAAAATGGAGTAGTATGTGTTGTTACTTGTATCTATGGTATGGATGTGAGCATGCAAAGGAATTGGGTAGCTGAATGGGATGCCAGCAGATAGTAGACACCTATAGTGGCACCATGAGATCTATAACAAATGCTGGTGTCACCATAGTAGCCAGTACTACACTTGGTCACAAAACCCACTACAGGAAATGTGCTGGGCCACATGTGTGTCCATATGACACACACATGCCAGTCAGGGAGGTTTACATACCCAACACCAGTCTCAGCCAGCAGGACAGGCATAGACAAACACAAACAAAGGCTGTGCTAAGGCAGAATGATGGCTATGGGTAACCTCCTCCCCGGCCTACACAGACAGACTACATCAGGTCAGGCAGTGGAATGTTAGTTCTGAAGGGTAAGAAGTCAGAAACTGATATGTAGGTCAATCAAACCTAAGACCTGTACACTGATATGCCTCTAGTCAGGATAATAGGTTAGAATACAGAATGAAATGGAGTACCTGACATACCAGTACAGTCAAAATAAATGTGTACAAGTGTCAGGTCTGCCCCCCAATCCTTTGTAGAAATGTAGTAACAGTCAGGTGTGCCCCCCCCGATCCTATGCAGAAATGTAGAGTCAGTCAGGTGTGCCCCCCCAGTCTTATGCAGAAATGTAAAAACAGTCAGGTGTGCCACCCCATCCTATGTTAAAATGTAGTAACAGCCTGATGTTCCCCCCCAGTTCTATGTAGAAATATAGAAACAGTCAGGTGTGACCCCCAATCCTATGCAGAAATGTAGACGCAGTCATGTGTGCCCCCCAATCCTATGTCAAAATGGGGAAAAAGTCAGGTGTGCCCCCCAATCCTACATACAAATGTAGAAACAGTCAGGTGTGGCCCCCCCCAAGCCAACGTAAAAATGTAGTAACAGTCTGGTGTGCCTCCCCAATCTGATGTAAAAATGTAGCAACAGTCTGGTGTGCCCCCCCAGTTCTATGTAGAAATATATAAACAGTCAGGTGTGACCCCCCCCAATCCTATGAAGAAATATAGAAACAGTCAGGTGTGCCCCCCAATCCTATGCAGAAATGTAGACACAGTCATGTGTGCCCCCCAATCCTATGTCAAAATGGGGAAAAAGTCAGGTGTGCCCCCCCAATCCTATGTAGAAATGTAGAAACAGTCAGGTATGCCCCCCCAATCCTACATAGAAATGTAGAAACAGTCAGGTGTGGCCCCCCAAACTGACGTAAAAATGTAGTAACAGTCTGGTGTGCCTCCCCAATCTGATGTAGACACGTTGTAACAGTCAGTTGTACCCCACTATTCTGATGTAGAAATGTAGTAACATGTATGTGTAGGTATAATACCACTGGAGCACAGATGACCTTAGGTGGCCAAGGTTGCAGGATAGATTGTAGCATTTGTACAATATGCAGGTATGCATGAGTTAGGTTGGTGTGTGTTCATATTGTGTGAGAGTGGACAGTATGTATGCATGGTGAGGTTTGAACTGGTGGCCAGTGCCCAGTACTGCAGATGACAGGGCCTAGTTTTTACAACTGCAGTGCCAAACATAATGCTCCCCAGTATAACATATTCTAGCAGTAAGCCATTGCAAATGTATGGAGGTAATATGTGTCACCATCTGAAAGATGGACATGGCATGACTGTTGGGCCAGATATACAAGCAGTACACAGGGGAAAGTACCCCAGACAGACAGTTTAGAGTGTATAACCCTGAAATGGAAACACCCTTGGAATTGTACATACAGGTTTGCATCACATTATCTGGGCTTGTAGTAGGGAATACCGATGTTGTCTGGCCAAACACTTGCAGATCACAAAGGTCATAGGAATGATGTATTCAGAAACAGCTGATGTCTCTGCACAAGCCAGCATAAGTGGAATGCCCCATGCATATCTGTGAGTCAGATGCAAGTAGTGTCCATAGCACACATGCACCCAGCTCACCCAATCACCACCCACAGAACCTCTCCAGTCTTATCCATGCTGTTGGGAATGGGTACAATATGACCCCCCACCTGTGTATGGCAATAGCAAAAGAATGCAGCATGCAGTGCAGGTGTCCCATGCACGTGTGTCCCAAGCTGTAAGCAGCACCCTGCCAGCATCCACACCAACTGATCAATGCTGACAGAATGTATTGGCATGAACACCTAGCACACCTACCCTGTCACACCAGGGTAATATACTGTATGGCAGTCTGGTACTGGAGGACTGACAGAATGCAACGGCCTGCTACAGCTGGCCTACGTCACTAACAAATGGCCTACAGTCCTCTGCCAAAGGCCTGCATCTCACCCATACTGTCAATGTATGTTATGTCATGGACTCCCAAATAACAACATAACACAGTCCAAAGAACCCATATGCAAGACCATGTGGACAAACCACAGTAACATGTCCACCGTGTCCCACTGCATGAACTGTGGACCAACACCAATACACTGCTGTGATGAGGTGATAACTATAGGGAAAGTATAGAGAATGTTTGCATAATGTATGGAAGAGGACAGAATAATAGTGAGGGGTAGGAGCATGGGCAGCATGGAATGTACAATGTCTGAAACACAGCCGTGTGCACATACTATCCATAGCTGCAAACACAAAAATGGGTGACTACAAATCTGAAAGCCAAAAGATGAGCCAGCAAACTGTGAGACTGAAATAATGTTTATTCAATGAAAAAACAAACCAGTTTCGGCTGGTATACACCACAGCCTTCCTCAGTGTGACTGAAATTCATTGAAAGTAATCTTTTATAGATGTATTTTAATTAAATCAAAACTGTGATAGGGTAATCAAAATTGTTAATTAAATCCAGGTGGGAATAAACCACCCAGTTTAACAATCCACTTCTTTTCCTTTGTATCAAGAATGGAATGCCATCCTGCTTTGTTGGATTTATTCCCTTTTATAATGTCTATGACTATGAAACTGAACTTGGCAGATAAATGTTTTGTAGAATGTTTAAATAAAGCACTACTTGTTTTTTTATTCCTCATGTCACTAGTGTGTTCAGAAATTCTCAGTCTAAGTGGCCGTGAAGTTTGACCTATGTAGAAGGTGCTACAGCTGCGTGTAGCTAAATAAATCAACCATTCGCTACTGCAATTGGCAAAAAAGTTGATGTCGTAAACTGTGCACAGTTCTTACTTGTAAATTGTTTGGACTTAAAAACCTTATTGCAATGAGTGCAATGACCACATGGGTAGCATCCTGTCAGCACCTCACCCATTAATGTAGTTTGTACTCCTTGAGAGGATGTACTGAAATGTGAATGTTTATAATGGTTGAAGTGTGAAGCTAGATTTCTACCCTTACGAAATGAAAAATAACATCTGTCTGGTAGAACATTAGTTAGGTTGTGATCACTCTGAAGTATTTGTTCCAAGGATTCCACTTTTCAAGAATACAGACAGGATCTGATTCGCACATTCAGGGATAGGGGCTATCAGATGGGGCATGTCCTACAGGCCAGCAATTGGGCCAATACACTTAAAAGAGAAGACCTTTTGGAATATAAACAACATGAGCAGAACAGGCTGTCACCTATCAGGTTGGTGACTACTTATGGTAGGAATTCTGATTTGTTAATCAACAGTGTACAAAGACACTGGAATATTCTACAGAGTGATCACAACCTAACTTTTGATTCAATTAAAATACATCTATAAAAGATTACTTTCAATGAATTTCAGTCACACTGAGGAAGGCTGCGGTGTATACCAGCAGAAACCGGTTTGTTTTTTCATTGAATAAACATTATTTCAGTCTCACAGTTTGCTGGTTCATATTTTGGCTTTTGGATTTCATATTACTGGAGCCGTGCAATTGCCTTTCATGCAGGGGGGATTACTTTGATGTAACACTGGCTACAAACCTGCCCATATACCACAATAAGGGTAATATCCTGACTTATGACCCCTGCCACTGGGTAACCTGTGTGAATCTGTACAGCTGTGATGTATTACCACAGCAAGATAAGGCCATACTGTTGCGTCGATGGATGTACAAGTATGGGATCCTCTGCCACCACTGTACCAAGATGCTGAAGTGGTTACACAGACCCAGCAGCAAGTGTCTACAGCTCCCCCTCCAGAATGGCATTAGTTTGCAGGAATATGTAGGCATTTGACCACATTACTGGACACAGCTGCATTCACCCTGTATTCCCCAGGACATTACTGTGAGCAAAAATGTCTATGTGACAGTACTTGAGGATATAAAACATCACAGTGTATAGCACTACACATGTCTGAATATCTCTGCTAACACCAGGACTATGTAGCAGAAGCAACACAGACACAATTACCTAAAGTACCCACTATTCCTTGCCCAGTTTGGCCCATATTGCCAACTGATCTACAGATATCCTGCAGAAACAGTTTGCTACCTGTAGGTGTAGAACACAAAAGTCTGCACTGGAGTACAATCTACCTGGAATGGATCCACACAGTCAATACAGAAGAGCATACTGGGCATGCTGCCACACTTTAAGAAATGAAGGCAATGTCAGACAATAAAATACTGAAAGGTCATACTGGGCATGCTCACATACTTAAAGAAATGAAGCCCATGTCTAGCAACAACAGTTGACCATACATATCTGACAGTTGCAGATATTAGTACATACACTCCTCAGTATGCACCAGTCATGGTTTGCACACACATTGGATAGGAATGCACACATATATCCAAGGACAACTCACTATAAAATGCTAAAGTACACATACATAGATGTGTGGAAGAGAGTGACAGTGACAAAGAGCCTTCCATCAAAAGGCCTGTCCCATCCAGCACACAGTCAAATGGCTACAACCACATGATGTGTAAATGTCACTCACCATAGAAATTAGCCACTGGTATCCCTCAGCATTATAGACTCTGTGGTGCTAGTGCTAACTGTGCAACATGACTGTACAAGGCAGTAGTCATCTAGTAGTTGTGTACACGTATCTGTGGAATATAAACCTGTGTGTGCCTGAGTGTGGTGTGTCTACCTCTAGATGAATGGGTTATGGCTCATGCACACACACTGCCCTCCACATAGCCCTACTAAGGCAAGCCTGCTAATGTCAGCCACTGTGAAATACACCTTTGGAGAAGGGATAGCCCAGTAATATCTGTGCTGTGTTCTGTAACTGCATAATGCTGTAGTGTGATATACTAGTTAGGTAGGAGTTCAAATCCCAGATGTGGCAACTGTGTATTTGTCTGTGTAGGGATCAATGCTTTTTAGGCTAGTCTCACTCATTACAATTCAAATGCCCTACTTTGGCAAGCCTGCTGATGTCATTCACTTTGAAATACACCTCTGGAAAAGGAATAGCCCAATGATCTCTGTGGCATGTCTTATAACTGTTTAATGCTCTCATGTGATAAACTAGTGAGGTAGGAGTTCTAACCCCAAACATGGCAAGTGTGCCTGTCTGTGTAGGGAGCAATGCTTTTGAGGCCATTCACAGTCAGTACAACCTTCACTGGCCTTCTTTGGCAAGCCTTATGATGTCATTCCCAGTGAAATACACCTTTGGGGAAGAAGCAGTCCAGTAATCTCCATGGTGTGTCCTACAACAGCATAATGCAATAGTGTGACATAGTAGTTTGGTAGGGCCTCTATTCACATACATGGCAAGTGTAGGTGTTTGTTTGTCTCTGTAGGGAGCAATGCTTTTGAGGCCATTCACAGTCAAAACAACCTCCATTGCCCTTTTTTGGCAAGCCTGCTGATGGAATTCCCAGTGAAATACACCTTTTGGGAAGGAGCAGTTCAATAATCTCCGTAGTGTGTCCTACAACAGCATAATGCAATAGTGTAATATAGTAGTTTGATAAGGGTTCTATTCCCAGACATGGCAAGTGTAGATGTTTGTGTGTTTGTTTGTCTGTGTAGGGAGCAATGCTTTTGAGGCCATTCAGTCACTACAACCTGCATTGCCCTTTTTTGGCAAGCCTGCTGATGTCATTCCCAGTGAAATACACTTTTGGGGAAGGAGTAGCCCAATAATCTCTGTGGTGCATCCTATAACAGCATAATGCTGTTGTGTAATGTAGTTGCCCAGTAGGGGTTCTATTGCCGGACATGACAAGTGTGGATGTTTGTCTGTGTAGGGAGCAATGCTTTGAGGACATTCACAGTCACTACACCCTCTGTTGCCCTTATTTGGCAAGTCTGCTGATGTCATTCCCTGTGAAATACACCTTTGGGGAAGAAGTAGCCCAGTAGTCTACATTGTGCGTTCTATAACAGCAAATACTGTAGTGTGATATAGTAATTCAGTAGGGGTACTATTCCCAGACATGGCAAGTGTGGGTGTTTGTTTGTCTGTGTAGAGAACAATGCTTTTGAGGCCATTTACAGTCACTACAACCTCAATTGACCTTCTTTGGCAAGCTTGCTGATGTCATTCCCAGTGAAATCCACCTTTGAGAAAAGAATAGTCCGGTAATCTCAGTGGTGCATCCTATAACAGTGCATTGCTATAGTGTGATATAGTCATTCAGTAGGGGCTCTATTCCCAGACATGGCAAGTGTGGATGTTTGTGTGTGTGTCCATTTGCCTGTGTAGGGGAGCAATGCTTTTGAGGCTATTTGCAGTCATTACAACCTCAATTGGCCTTCTTTGGCAAGCCTGCTGATGTCATTCCCAGTGAAATACACCTTTGGGGAAGAAGTAATCCAGTAACCTCTGTGGTGTGTCCTATAACAGAGTAATGCTGTAGTGTGATAATCAAGTTTGGTAGGAGTTCTAATCCCTGACATGGTCTGTGTTTGTCATTCGTATCCTATGGGGAGGTGGTTGCAAGTGTGTACCAACTGGACATATTGTGGAGTGGATTTTGCAAAGTTCTTATATGGTGGGCCTATTATATGTCATAATGCCCACCTAACAGGGATAACAGATGTTAAATAGCCAAGAGGCTGAGGTGCAAATCCATACCCCTACATGTGACATCAAGGCCTGGGGAACAAAGTAAGCAACCCTTGTATTACCAAGAGAACAATCTCAACCCATGTCTCATGCACAAACACACTTGCCTAGGCAACAACTGCTTTGTTGGTAGTACCCCGCATATTGCCCACAGATAGTAACCATGGTGTGATTTCAGTGGACTACAAAGGGCATGGCACCCTGTCCCATCACTACAATAGGCGCATAATTGCAGACAGTGCGCCTTCACTATGTTCCCCACTGGACGCCTGCAACAACTGTGGTGCCATCAAATGTGACCCACAAAGGATATACCATGCCTTAAACACAAGCTCTGTATGGACAGATGCCACTGACATCAGGGAATACCTGTATCATGCTATTAGTGTAGGTGCAGGGTCAACCTGGTGTCCATTACCAGTTCCCGCCACATGAGGCCAGGACTGGTACATCTAATTATAACAATCTGTGCACACAACAAGGTGCAGACACCCCAGGTTCAGTTTTACATGTCACTAAACATGCATGCAGGATGTGTGCATATCCCAGACATTGCCCATATCATGGACTATAAAACACATACATGGCAAGCATTGCACAGCACTGGCCACACACAGTAGTAACCCAGGTGACTGGGTGGTGAACACAATATTCACCTGTTAGGGCCAATCCAGACACTACACCCCTGAGCCACACTGTAGACCATTGTCATGTGGCCTGATGCCAAGGTATACCCTTCATCTAGCCTTGTACAGCCTTCTGGAACAGTCAACCACTACACACCCGTGAAGAAATGCACCCATGCATGTCAGTACTGGCACCCTGTGTACATGTGGAGTATAATGATTCTGACCACATTCACACTCACTACAACTCCCATTGGCCTACTGAAGCATGCTGTCTGATGTCAGACACCTTCACATACCCTTTGCCCATATACCATCCGGATAACCCCTGTGGTGCATGTGATACCTGCGCATTACTGTATTGTGGCAAATTAGCTAGTTAGGAAGTCTATTCCTGACCCTGCCAAGTGTGCCAATGTGTGTGAGTCCCTGAAAGAGTGTGGCTGTTTTGACATTGACACCTGTTCATGTGGACAGGCATGTGTACTACACCTATCTTATCGTTACTATATCACTGTTGCAGATGTCATTCACCGTCAGATTTATCTTTGGACACATCCACAACATGTAAACTATGTGGTGCATGCAATAACTGCATATACATGTAATTGCAATACATAGCCAGTCAGGGGTTTGAAACCCTGTGCTGGTAGGTGTGTGACACAAACATGCTTAGGTTTTACTCTCCCACCCCCTCCCTGGCTTACTTTGTCTATATCTGTCTCTCTCACTCCCTCTCTGGTGGATGTGGAGAAGTACACCTGCTTTGCTTAGGCAGCAGCTTGTGTTTTGTAAATGATGCTCATGACCAGCTGATGGCCTCTGCACAAATTGCAGCCCCCCCCCCAGCTGATTGCATGTATAACAGCTGTGGTAACATTTTCATAGCCAATTGCATTGAAACACACTCCAATATCTAGGAACATCATGTTGGTGTTGGGCCTTTCATTTACTGTGAGCAGGACCTAAATTTGGTGTTTGGCAAAGCAAACAGCATCAAATATGGTATTGGAATTTACCTCTAACAACATACACTGTGGAAACAGGCCAACAGACAGGAGGGGGATGTACCATACATGTCTATAGAATGTAAGTGTTGCTCTTCTGCATTTGGAGTAATGTCGGTTTAACAGGTTGTGTGTGGATATGGCTGGTCTACATGACTTAATACCTGTCATGACAGTGTTATGTGTTTGAGGCAACTCCCATCTGTAGGGTTATCTGCAGACTGGGCAGTGTGTGGAGCCTTTTGTTTCTTGTGTTACTCACAGAACACCTATCTGAAAACTGCAGAAGCATATTGTGAGGATTGCAGTCAGTACATGGTGACAGCCATGAGAGTTACAGACTTCATATCCCTCATAGGATATATGTCACAACAAACCCTGGTACAACAGTAAATGTATGAGGTTATCACAGCAACATGCCAATATTGGGCCAGTGTTTGTAGCTCCAGCCACAAGTCTGTCAACCTTTGTACATATGTCATGCAGTAAGAGGTGCATATGTTCTGTACACCATTATTTATTGACATCATACCTGATAACAAGCCAGTCAGATATCAGACTGCTAGACATGTTATGTATAGTAGGGGTTGTTTCTGAGGACATAACGTGGCCATTCTGTGGTTGTGTGGACAGTATTGGGGTCTGTGTAGTTATGGTGATTGTCGACAGTATGTGTATTGCGCATCCGTACCTTGGGCTGTGCACAGACTGTGGTAGATGCCATTGTTCTTGGTCCTGTTCTACCTGATTTTACATGCTGCTCCAGTGTATGGTACCCTATTGGCTCACATGTCTGTAGGGCCAGACAAACACATGTCCCATACCACAGACAGGCATCAGGCCACACTGCGTCATGACCCTGTTTATGCAGGGTTAGTGTGTGAGTGGCACATATGAGATGGTGTTTATCAGACAGTCCATATAGTGTCATATTAAGCTTGCGTACCATATGTGGCTGTGGCTGTGTTCACATTGGTTGTGGGTATGCACTTTCTCACAGGTGTCTGTTACTCTGTGCTGTGACATGCATGTAGAGCCTGCTATAATTGCAGGTACATGTGTATTCCCCCATACAAAATGTAGCCCAGTGTTGTGGCAGTCTGCCTGTAGTTTGCATAGTGCTTTGTGACATGCCTAGCAGCCTAGTGTAATTACCCAGTGTGTTGTTATGTCCAGTTATTTGCAAGACATACTGCTGCCAGGCTACCGTAACTGTTGTGTATTTCTGACAAAGCAGTGGAATTCTGTACAGATGTATGTCACTAACTACTGGGTAGTATGTGGCCATGTGACCTCTGCACCACCAGGTATTATGTGTCAGGACAGACTGGCTTGTGTGAATGCAAAATCTGTGTGGGCATATGTAGTCCAGTATTTGTGTGATATACCCATGTACATGACTATTAACATCTACATTGTGAGGCGTGGTCCACATGTCTCGCATGAAGGGGATTTGTGTACCCCTCTGGACTGACCACAGAGTGCCAGACTGTCCACATATGTTGGTCATATTTCTGCTAATAGTGGTACTGTACTATGATGTCCTTAGGCTGTCTGTCAGTAGCCAATGGAGCACATATCAAAAGCAGATGTGACCTCCCACACACAACATGTTTGTTAAGACAAACCAATAAAATAGAAACAGCTTCCAAAATACCAAAAATAACCACTACAGGCAGCATCACAGTTCCAAGAATGGAATTTAATAATCCACAGAGACAGTAATGTAAGCACTTTTGTCTTGCTTCCGTGAGCAAGTCTTAAAACTTGTGCAAAGTGCAGCTATTTAAAATGTCACATGTTAACATTAATTAACTTCTAAAAGCAGAAGCTATGAATATTTGAAATCCATTAAAATATATACAAAATAAATACAGTGCGTACTGAATAAATAGGTGTGATGCTGACCAAGTGTAGACATACAAATTATGGATGACCCTATTTCAAAAACTATGGAAGAAATTAATTTGCCAATTTGCAAAGTCTAAATCTCATGTGCAAGTCATTTTAAGACAAATAAAACATGCTATAAGCCTAATGCCAGTATCACTTAAGCTATCCACTTAAATTAAACAAAATACTAATATATACTACCAACTGTAACAGATTATAAGAAAAAGGAGATTTAAAAATATATCTATATTCAATACAAACAGAAATACAAAAAAATAAATAGGAATACGAAAGGTGAAGGTACAAAAAATACATTCAATTACCTCTGCAAGCTCCTTAGTTTCAATATACAAGCTAGGGAACACAAATCATTTAACCCTGGTGCATTGTAGGCATTCAGTTTTATTTGCCATAGTAATTCGCACAGTTCCAGCTTGAGTGAGAGGTCCCCCCTAGGGTCTTGCTCAATCTGATCTATCACCCTGAAAATGAAACTGTGCTGGGGATATTCATGCACATGCTTAGCCAACGCATTCTCCAGTTTTGACTTCCTAATACTATAAATATGTTCATATACTCTGTCCTTGAATCTAATCGAATTACTATGGCAAATAAAATTGAATGCCTACAATGCACCATGGTTAAAAGATTTGTGTTCCCTATATTGTGCATTGAAACTAAGGAGCTTGCAGAGGGAATTGAATGTATTTCTTGTACCTTCACCTTTCGTATTCCTATTTATTTTTTGTATTTCTGTTTGTGTTGAATATAGATATATTTTTAAATCTTCTTATTCTTATAAGCTGTTACAATTGGTAGTATATATTAATATTTTGTTTAATTTTAAGCGGATAGCTTAAGTGATAGTGGTATTAGGCTCGTGTTATGTTTTATTTGTCTTAAAATGACTTGCATATGAGATTTAGACTTTGCAGATTGACAAATTCATTTCTTGCATATTTTTTAAAATAGGGTCATCCATAATTTGTATGTCTACACTTGGTCAGCATCGCATTTATTTATTCAGTACGCACTGTATTTATTTTGTATATATTTTAATGGATTTTAACTATACGTAGCTTCTTCTTTTAGAAGTTAATTAATGTCGACGTGACATTTTAAATGGCTGCACTTTGCGCAAGTTTTGTTTTTCTGAAGAAGTCTTGCTTACGGAAGCAAGATGAAAGCCCTTACATTACTGTCTCTCTGGATTATTAAATTCCGTTCTTGGAACTGTGGTGCTGCCTGTAGTCGTTTTTTTTGGTATTTTGGAAGCTGTTTCTATTTTATCAGTTTGTTTGTGATTTTGTGTGTAGACCACATGGCAGCAAGTGCAAGTTCCACTCAAGCACCTTTGTTTTCACAGGAAAATGAGCATTTGAATGATTCTGGGCACAACAGTTTGGATATACAACAGCTGCTTTATGTGGTGTCTGCTCTGACCAGGAAGGTGGATGACCTCACGGCAATTGTGAACAATTTGTCTGAGAACACTTGTTCTTTGAATTCTAACTGTCAGCAGAAAGCTGCAGCAATGGTAAATTTAATACTTTGAATGGTGATCCTGACCCAAAGGGGAGCTCCGTGACAACATCTGATGTCTGTAATGGTAAAGTACTACCTGCAGTTGATCCTATTATTCATTTGGGAGCCCAGAGTGAAACGAGGGTTCCCCAACCTAACACTGCCTCAATTAATCTTGCTTGCACTGATTTAAAGCACTGGTTAAACCAGCCTGTTGTTTTGGATGCTGATAGTTCATGTTTGAATGGCATTCAGCCCAGTGATGATGTTGACTTTAACAATGTAGAGAAGTTAAAGATTTTGACAATAAACTATTTAAAGTGAAACAATTGCAGCTAGAGATAACTTATTTTAGGGAATGCCTACAGCGATGCCAGGTACCTAAAGGGCTGAGATCCTGGCATTTCCCAACAGGATTAGTATGCTATTCCATTTTTCATCAGGAACTCATATGCTTATTTGATAAGCAAGGCTTTGAACTGATCGAGTTACACATCAAGCACTATTCAGCTATTACTGAGGAACTGAATGAAGAGATAGAAACATTAGACCAAAGTATTAAAAATGACGGATTTCAGCAGATACAACTATGAATATGATCGCATTTTCACAAGTATTAATGGCCAAATAACTAAGTCCAAAGCCATGAAAAAAAAAAATTAGAAAGGGACAGTTCTGACTATGGTAAAGGATTAGCCTATCCAAAACCACCGCCTGCTCAGGTATGGCTTAACCCTTCAACTCGCTCTCATAGTAACGAGCACAACCAGGGTCCTGACAGGCCACTTATTCTGTCCCCAGGACGTAGCTATGCTGAGGCTGTAAGCGAGTCACGGGAACAGCAACCTGAGAGCACTAGTTGGAACGGCTGCTTGAGGAACATCAGAAATAAGAACATGTCTAGGAGTGCTGGTACTAATGTTAATCAAGGGAATAACAACCGGGACTTTGCTTCTCCTAATCGGGAACATATCTTTGATAATATTCTTCAGAATTATGAGAATAATCCTCAACATTTTCACAACCGAGGCCATTTTCAGACCAATTCGACCAACAATCCGAGACCACTGAATATTAAGGGTCCAAGGGCGAACTGGTCAACTCAGAGGTAACTGTTATTCCGGCTAGTTATAACCTAGCTGGTGCTTCTGGTAAAGTTAATGCCAGCACTTATAGCATTGTGTTTAACAGCGACCATGATATTAAAATCTTTAAATATTCAAGTATGCTTGTTGATATATCTTTGGCAGACCTTCTTCCCAAGGGCTTAATATTTGTCCCTGACCAGAGGGCAAACTTGGCAAGGACATTCGTCAATTTAAAACTTTTTAGACGCAAATTAAATTTGGAAAGTATGTTTAAGAACCAACCTACAGTTAACAGGGAATGTAGAGTTCCAAGTGTTTTTAACCCACCTTTGCCCCCTGCTTTGTTAACGTTTGAGCATGTATGTGAGTTGGATTTATGTGACACATTAGATAGCAGTAGATCTGTACCTTCCAGTATATCATTATATTTTAATGAACAAGACTGGGATAGGCTGAATTCTTTACATTTTCAGAACGTAAGGATAGTAAAACCTGATAAAGGAGGTGGTCTTGTGTTTTTTGACGAATTTGATTATAGAGATCGTATGCTGAGATTACTTAATACTGATAATATCTCAGTCTCGTTTAATGAAGTGAATAAAGCACAACAGAAAGTGAAGGTATGTTTAAATGATTTGTTTATAGAATTGAGAATTTCTTTGAACCTGTATAATTATTTGTCATGCTTAGCCCCAGTTATGCCCATCATTTTTGGAATCCCGAAGGTCCACAAGAACTTAGAGGACCCACCCCTTTGACTGATTGTGAATGGGAGAAATTCTATTACCTATCCCATAGCAAAGTATGTTGATACAGTGTTGAAAAAATTGGTTGAATGTGTTGATCATATTTGTAAAGATTCTTGGTCCTTTCTCAACCACATCAATGGTCTTGAATACAAGGATCACATTGTCCCCTTGACCATTGATGTAAAGGACCTTTACACTGTCATATCTGCGGATATTGGTATCGAATGGGTATCCAATTTTACGTTAGATAAGGGTAGTACAGCAAAGGAAATTGAACTTGTACAAGAATTTCTGGATTTAATTTTGACCAACAATTATTTCATGTTTGAAGGGAGATATTATTTGCAAAAGACAGGTGTCACAATGGGCTCTCCATGTGGTGCAAGCTTTCCCAGCCTCGTGATGGCCCATTGGGAGCAACACTTTGTCTTTAACAACAATGAGTTTAGGAGTAACATCTATTACTACACTAGATATTTGGACAATGTGTTTATTATGTTTGAGGGTGAAATAGAAGACATCCCCAAGTTTATTAACCATCTGAATGATTCCACAAACTTCCTCTCCTTTACATATAGTTCAAGTACAGAGAGTATTGCGTATTCGGATGTAGAATTATACAAGGATGGGGACAACAAAATGTTAAAAGCCAAGATACATAGAAAATCTACCTATTCCCAGTTCCTTCCTCCATTTCACCAGTAGTCATCCTTACCAGCAGAAGAGATCTGTTGTTAGGGGCCAGATGAAAAGGGCGGCCCGTATGGTGTCTGATGATGAAGAATTTTGGGCGGAATACAAAACTTTGCAGGGTATGTTCCTGAAACGGGGGTACCCCAGCCAACTATTGGAAGAGATGGTGTTTGAAGTACAACATAAGAGAAAAAAATGGACTATTTACCCCAATCCTTACAACAAAACATGAAGGTCATAACATTTTATCACCCTTAGTTAAGCAGAATCAACCTAATAGATCAAATTAATTTAAGGTGATGTTTATCACATCATTTAGTATTGATGCTTACACTGTACGACAAATCTTACATAAAAAAATTGGACTTTACTTAGTTCAGATACGGATCTTGGTTCTATTATTGAACCAAGACCCAAAATTGTATACAGAATAGGGTTGAACCTCAATAGTTTATTGGGGAGGGGTAAGACTCTGGTTGTGAGAGCTCCAGGCATGTATAAATGTGAGAGTTGCTCCCAGTGTAGATTTATGGAGGTGGGTGACACTTTTTCCATCAGGACTTGGAAATATTATTTAAATAAAAGATTTAATTGTGGCACTAAAGGAGTGGTCTATTTGGCCTCCTGTAGACTCTGCCCTTGTTTCTACATTGGTAAGACCGACCGTAAATTCAAGGACAGAGTATATGAACATATTTAAAGTATTAGGAAGTCAAAATTGGAGAATGCGTTGGCTAAGCATGTGCATGAATATCCCCAGCACAGTTTCAGTTTCGGGGTGATAGATCAGGTTGAACAAGACCCTGGCGGGGGGGGGACCTCTCACTCTCAAGCTGGAACTGTGCAAACTACTATGGAAAATAAAACTGAATGCCTACAATGCACCAGGGTTAAACAATGTGTGTTCCCTATCTTATGTATTGAAACTAAGGAGCTTGCAGAGGTAATTCAATGTATTTTTTGTACCTTCACCTTTCGTATTCCTATTTATTTTTTGTATTTCAGTTTGTAGTGAATATATATATATATATATATATATATATATATATATATATATATATATATATATACATTATTTGACTTAAAATGAATTGCATATGAGATTTAGACTTTCCAGTTTGGCAAATTAATTTCTTGCATAGTTTTTAAAATAGGGTCATCCATAATTTGTATGTCTACACTTGGTCATCATCGCACTTATTTATTCAGTATGCGCTGTACTTATTTTGTATATATTTTAATGGATTTTAAATATTGTATATTTTTATATGGATTTTAAATATTCGTAGATTAGGCTTTTAGAAGTTAATTAATGTTAACATGTCACATTTTAAATGGCTGCACTTTGCACAAGTTTTGTTTGTCTGAAGAAGTCTTGCTCAAGAAAGCAAGATGAAAGCGCTTACATTACTGTCTCTGTGCATTATTAAATTATGTTCTTGGAACTGTGGTGTTGTCTGTTAAGACAATCCCTGTTACAGTAGCAACAGTCGACGTATGTACCTGCAGTACATACATGACATCCCCTTGCACTAAGAGGTTGGGACTATTGGTGCTGAGGTAGGACTCCACTCCATGTTCTGGACATATGGTGTATATATATATATATATATATATATATATATATATATATATATATATATATATATATATATATATATATATATATATATATATATATATATATATATATATATATATATATATATATATATATATATATATATATATATATATATATATATATATATATATATATATATATCCATATATCTATAGAGATATATACACATATACATATCTACATACATATATGGATACACTCAAATATATACATATACACAGCAATATATGTCTGCACATATACAGCTATATAGATACATGAGTGCATATAGTTATGGATATCTACATATATATATATATATATATATATATATATATATATATATATATATATATATATATATATATATTGATATCAACATAGATAGGTATATCCGATTAGATATGTATGCACATATAGTTATATATATCTACATATATATCAACATAAATAGGTATATCTGTACACATAGGATGTGCATACATATATATCTATATATACATATATATATATATATATATATATATATATATATATACATAGATGTGTGTGTATATATATATATACATATATATATATATATATATATATATATATCTATATATATATATATATAGATATATATATATATATATATAATATATATATATATATATATATATATATATATATATATATGTGTGTGTGTGTGTGTGTGTGTGTGTGTGTGTGTGTGTGTGTGTGTGTATATGTATATATATATATATATATATATATATATATATGTATATATATATATATATATATATATATATATTTTTATATATATATATATATATATATATATATATATATATATATATATATATATATATATATACGAAGAGATCTACAGATGGCCATATATATGATGCACTGTACAGATGTGTAGACATACATATGTATGAATATATATGTGTATGTACATGTAGACATATATCAACATATGTATATGTATATATATATCCATATTCATGTCATGTGTAATCATCACGGTTGTGTTTAGCTTCCCAGATGTATCTCAATGTATGTATCTGATATGTGTATATATAGATATAGCAACATATGTGCTGCAACAGTAATATCAATAACAAGTACTACACAATTGTGGAAATCACAGCAGTTGTTGTATACTATTCAATATGTGTAGTGACAGATATATAGGAAAAACAACTGACTTCACAGCTGTCATGTGTTAGTGGTTAATTGTTGTGACTATAGTATGTAGGGTCCTGAGTCCAATACATGCAAGGGCTGTTTATTTTTTTGCTGAGCAGAACAAGGGCTGCTGGATACAGAGTGGTTAAGGCAGTTCTGAGCAACTTTAAGTGGGTTTGTGCTGGTTTGCGTGAAGCTAAGTGGTACTAAGCTACGGTCAAATGTACGGACGTTTACACCATGTAGGCGTTGCTTACCAGTGCACAAATCTGCTTAGCTGTTAAATTGCAGCAATGCTGACACCTGCTAAGCATGGCTCAGCCCTGGCAACCAGTGCTTACATCCCAGTCTGATAACATAGCAAGGTAATGACATCTGTAATAAGTGTATGTAGTGCTATGTACAATACATGTGTCTACATGCTGTCATTACAATAGCAAGGGGTGTGAGTGTCATGTCTGGGACAAACAAGTATATAAGACCTGTACAGCACTGTTATCCATGTGAATGTGTTACATACAAAGGTAGTAACCCAGGTTACATGCTGTTAAACTGGCATGTAGTGTATCATGGCAGTACTACTGTTGACAGTGCTTTCCCAGTCAACAGTAGAGTGCTAAATCTAGTACTGACACCAAGCACACTTGCAGGCATAGCTGGACTCTGAGGCCTCACTGTCATGTTCCTGGTGTGTGAGCTGTGTCACAATATATATCCCCTACTGGATAATGATCTGACATGTGGAATGTAACTGTAGATTACCATCTGTACAGCACATGTCAGTGAGGGCTTCCAACATGTAGTAATGGCATACATATTGTTGTCAAACGTCTATCTGTTGACACGTTCATCCTGCTGCATAGCTACTTGCCAAGCTGATGTCTGTCAGTCCCTGTACAGATGTGCAGATGGCAAGCATCCAGCTTGGATACATACAGGCAACCTATGCTTGACTGACAGTGACATGTCTGCTCAGATGTGTTATAACTGGTACATATAGGAGACAACACCCTGTATGCACCACATGCCATGGGTACCTCCACTACACTACCACAATCAACAAAACATACTTGGGTACAGGTCTGCATCACAGACACTAACCATGTGTTGTAATACACGTTGCATAAATATGTCAACCGGATCACCTCAGTGGCCATTTGCAGGATGCACTCAGAGGAATGGCTGATGCATGTTGTTCTCACCCTGAGAGTCACCACATTGGGGTCTGTCGATAGATTGCCTGTTTTCACATGGCAGGTGTCATGATTCCCACTGTACACACATCCCCTACACTACCCATCTCTCCATGAACATTAGCCGGCTGCACACCTGTGGCCACCTGCAGCGATGCACCCCAGTACTGACACATGTGCCAGTACTGACACATGTGTACGTGTGCATTACTGAGGATAGCAGTGTCTGTGTGTTACTACACCTGTAGTTGGGAATACCATGAGGGCCTTCACAACCACCACAACACCCATTGCCATAATAAGATGTGGCTGCTGCTGTATTCGACATTACATGTACCCTGTTATGCTCCTCTCGCTAATGGCTACATGAGTCTTGCAGTACCAGCACAACATTGTTGTACTAATGGGTCTATAGGCATGGGATACCCACTGAGTTCTGGCAAGTGTATGTGTGTGTGCATGTCTGTATATCTGTAGGGTACAGCATTCCGAGGCCACATACTCCTATTACAATACGAATTGCCACACAGTAGTACAGATAGTGTTGTTGCTGCCCATAGGTGAAGCAGAACAATGCAACTCCCTACTATGCTTGAGGCATGTGCATTAGATGCATATCCCTGTAGTACCACTGTTGGGATATACCATGGGTTGTATCACAGTTGTTGGCAGTGTGTGATGGTGGGTATGTCAGAGTGTCATCATGGATTCCAGTGAGTACAATATCCACTGTGGGATGAGCGTGCTGTGTACACTGTCATTACACCATGGTATGCCCAATAGATGTCCCATGTACCACTGTATGGTGACCACTATCACCATCAGCCATACAAGTAACTGATACCACAATCCAGCCCAGTTATGCATGTGCTGTGTGCAGCCTACCTGTAACACACTGGGCACACTGACAAGTTAGTTAACACTGATAGGCCCAGGTCTCTTGGTTGTGTTTCTGCCTGTTATGTGACTGTTAATGTGTATATGATGTTATGTCACACTATGTATTGCCCATATACAACAATTACATCCCCCATTACCACACTGTACAGATGTTCTGCATGTAACATGTAACCTGGAACACACCTCACCCTAAACACTGTGTGGTGTGTGCAATGAAAGCCATACACTTCAGTAGCACTACATACCCAAGTAGGGTATAGTCCCAGTGTTTCTAAGAAAGAGTGTGCATGTATGTGGATGGGTCAATATCAGGTTGCTGATTATACATGTACCAGCAGGTCACCTGTCCATGTGGCACAGGCAATAACTGTTATACAAACCCTGGATATGTCACAGCCATGGTGTCACCATAGTGCCATACCCCTTGTGGAATATGACTGCAGACCATCCTCCTGCTGACACATGTTCAACTACAACACAAATGGATAACATTATGGAGACTACAATCACCCAGTCATACTAAGAGCATCATTGCTGGACAGCTACACTACCTGACATGTATGCATTAAACATTACTCTTGACAACGTTATACTGCAGTACATTAGTACATTGTAGTACAGTTACCATGTGCATCAGAACCATATTAGCCTGTCATTGCATCAATGTTATGGATGACAGGGATGTGGCACAGGTATCGTCATATGCACAGGGTGTATTCATTTGTCAGAGACTGAGGGTGGGCCATGTGTGTGGGTGAGGGGTGTAATTAGTTGAACTGGGCATAGTGATGTGGTGTGTGTAGGTATGGGGCTGCCCTAGGTGCTCATATAGTGTGTGGGTATGCATGCTCACAGTTCTGTCATGTGGCTGCACTATACAGGTGTTTTTTGGAAAGCTGCAGACCATACTTGGCAGTTCGCCGCCTCCGGACATGGACACGCAGACTGTGCCTGCCAGGGGTTCTATGGGCAAGTCCAGGTACAGGCCTCGATGTACTACTCTCCCCTGATGATGACAAATGTCCGCTGGAACCATGTCACTTCTGGGACTGGCCAGGGCCACATGCACATGGCCTGCTGTGGTGTGGTGTGGACAGCACCCCCCTGCAGTGCTGGGGCTGGTGCTGTCACTATGGGAATGCCTTGGTGTCCTAGCACTTCCACACTGACCGCCAGCTGTTGGTTTTGCTGGCCTATGTCCAGGCAGCCATCGCTGCACTCCCACCACATGTTCAAGCACAGACAAATCATGGTCGATGAGGCCCACCATCTCACCCAACCATCTATCCATGACCTCGGTATAATCACGGAGGGTGCCAGGCAGTTCATGAAAGTTGTCACTTGCAGATGTAAGAGCAACCCTCTGCCAGCTCAGGCCCTGTCTGGTGTACAGTTACATATGTGCCTGCACTCCCATGACAGTCTGAAACATATGCCTGGTGGTACCAGTTGTGGCACTTCTGCCAGGGGCATGATGACCAGCGGCCCTACCATGAGCACTCCAGTACATCTGCCTATGTGGTACCCTGCCAGACATCTGGCTATGCCTGCTGTGACCAGACACAGTAGGCATAAATACCACACTCTCCTGTGCACTGCCATCAACCGCCAACTGTCCCTCTGCTATGGCCACTGGTGATGGGGTATGTATAGGCACTGTAACTGTGTGCAGGGTTGGGGTGGCTAAGAGGGGGATGTCAAATGATTTCAGCCCCTGACAACCCCGCCTGTGCCTTAACAGTACTATCATAATTTTCTGTGTCTGTATGGACACCAACATCAGATTGCATGAAGGAGGGACCCTGACCCACCTCACCACCTGTGGGGGAAAACAAGAAATGCACTTTACGACCTGTACATGATTTGCATAACAGTACACATACACACACACACACACACGCGCACACACACACACACACACACACACACACACACACACACACACACACACACACACACACACACACACACACACACATTCCACCTTAATACCTACCTGTCCCTAATTTTAAAGACAGTCCCATGTTTATTCACATAAGTTCCCTATCCTGCATCACACTTGGTAACAGACACTCATTAATACCACTCATTAATGTATCATTTTTCTACATGCCTAAACAGGTGATCACAACACAAGACCTTTTACTCCATTACCTCCTTGACCTGAGTGCAGTAGATTTTACATGGCCACACTGCTGTCATCCAGTGTTCACCCTGTGTATGTCTGGATATCGTGAGCATGGCCCCTATATGTTAGGGGCTACTACATTCACTCCATAATGTCACGCACTGGAGTGTCATGTGTAAGTACTGCTCAGTACATGCCAGAGCTGCTGCTCAATCAACCTATCATGTGACAACTGTAATATATGGATACACTCCCTGGTGTTGTCTAGTAATTCCCTAATGGACCTGCAGTGCTTCATACGTTGGTTGTCATTCACCTCTCTGCTGATTGAAATATTAAGGGTATATCTGGTGTCTACTTTCCCTCCCAATGCATGTTCCATGCTACAGACCTTATTATACTATCAGCTGCCCTGTGATTACATATCAGACAAGCATTCCTGGTGTCTCATATGTCAGTCCATGTCCATGTACTGCACGATCCCAAAGGTAAGTACTGCCATATGAACAACCCCACAATCACACATGTGCATAAATGGACACCCACACAAACACACACACACATGCACACACACACATCCTACATGCATCAACCCCCCTCCACTCCACCTGATTGCACCACACACACACACACACACACACACACACACACACACACACACACACACACACACACACACACACACACACAGATACAGTTGAGGTTGCACAAAGATAGTACACACAGTCCTCCCATTACCCATCTGTCAACATGCATAACATATGGTACTCAACAGCATGCAGTGCAACTATAGTCAATCCATGCTAGCAACAGTATACATGTGTGTGATGCATAGGCTTTGTTAGTAGGTGATGCCCCTTCCCCTGGAAAACACTGCACCCATGTACAAAGCATTGCTGTGCACCTGTTCTGCACAATGCCATCTACTGTGCACCGAACCTCACAGGTGTACAAACCATTGCTGAATGTGTATTACTGTGTCAGTTATGTCTGCTCTACTGCTCACACCCCCTATTTTTTCAGTGACATATACCTGGGATGATATGTGGACAGATGACATTTGTGAATGTCTGATGTCTGGTTTACAGATCTCAACATCAGCGGTGCATGTATGACCAATCCAATACTATTGCACAGACAACCGTCAGACCATACTGTGGCTATGGGGCGTATACACACCTTTATTGATATGATGCACTCTTCCTTGATCTGCCATGGGACCACATCACTGCATATATTAAAAGTACATGAGCGTGATATATGACATATGTCTGAACATTCACATGCAGTGTGTAAGAAATGTGTTAGATGTGCAGATGCTGACCGCAATGCATACTCTCTGTGGTTGCATATGTGTGCATGCCCTTATCATGACAGTTTGTTGCACCTATTGTTTTGTGTACTACAGCAGTCACTATTCCTGGCAGGGGTATACTAGCATGGGTCATCTGCATTTGCCAGTGTATAGTCAGTCTTCCCTACACATGTCCCCCAACTCTGCATGATTGCAAGGTCTACTCATGTGAACATCCCTTGGTGTTAACACACTACCGTCACTATTGTTGTGGGGGTAGGGTTACATCTGCCACAGTTCCAGAACCTGACTGTGTGCAGATACAGCCATTCTTAGCATCCTTAGGATCCCTGCTGCAGTGCACTGGTGTGTCATGCTGACACCCCCCACCTTCAGCCTTTTTGCAGATGATTAACATGTATGGCCTACACATGTGTGTCAGTTTGCAGGGTTCCATACATTGAACACCGTGTGTTACAGCCTATTCCCAGCTAATAATGCGGACCACAGTATTATGTTATGCCATAGTATAGATCTGTAACAGTTTCCATTGTAATACTGGTATATACACTGTGGTTGCACTGTATAAGGTTGCTGTTTCACACATGTCCCTACTGTAGGCCATGTGTCCCACCATTATGTTTATCCCTGTGGACACATTTCACAAAGACAGGATGTTAGTTATCTTGCAGGTGTCTGACATACCCTTCCGATACCCCATCATGGTCACCACTGTGATGCAGTGCATTTAACATCAACAATACGTGAACATGTATGGCATGCATTATGGGTAGGTGTGTTTGATGTGTGCATGGAACATACCATAGCCATTACATGCCCGGTGTATTGTAAGCATCAACATAAACCATACAAACCAGCTACAGGCTGCTGCCTTGATGGTATACCAGAGTGACCTACATAAGACTGCGAAAGATGCGATGTCAGTGGCCACAGCTGTGGCATTACTACAGGGTGGGTGCAGCATTACAGTACATCAACAGTACAAATCCACAATACTACCGCTTATGCACATCTGTTTATTGGTACTCAGCAGCAACAAACTATATATATATGACATCTCACATATGCATGATCTACTTGTACAGATGCTGATGCATATGCAACAGTAGTCTACTGATATGCCCTGTGCCCTTACCTGCATGCTTCCTAGCCGGTGTGTGGGTAGCGCTCACCTCCACAATGGTCTCTCCCAGTTGTTGGATGTGTGGGCAGGCAGGTGCCATGAGGCTGGCAAGGAGCTTCTCAACATGTGTCAGGGGGGGTGGATGGCATGAGTGCCCCCTGTTGTGAGGTGATCCCCCAGACTGCAGCAACATGCCGACGGGCATTGCAAAGCAGGTCAGAATGATAATGATGGACCTGCTCAAAAATGCTGTTATGCAGGACGACGTCATTGACTCTGTGGACTAAATCATTTCACAGGGTGGTATGGTCCTGCTGCTCATATGCGGTCCTGCTGAACAGAACTGGATAGCGCTGTATTGGGTGGTTCAACACAACCTTATTTTCCACCACTGAATACACGGGTAGATGGCTGTGGGACATCTTGCCTGAATGACATAAAAATGGAAACAGTTCTCAGCAACTCATACAGCAAGGTTACCATAGTTCTTAATACACATCTCTGTCACCCCCCACCATATCAGCGACAACAAACTGTTCACACAACTCAATAGATAATGGCTACACATTACCTACAATGGGGACATATATTGTATTGTACCATACTTTGTACTATGTGTTTGTAGCCATGTTCCCTGTGTGGACACTATCATTGCTGGCCTGCAACAGACTATTTCACCTGCATGCCATTGGCAGAGCCATTATAGTTCCATATATGCATGTGGTATGCTTGCTATGTGATTGCTGCACATCTGTCATTCTGTGTTATTGGGGATATCTATGCATGCTGTTGGGCATGTTCCAAGATAGTGTGGACTATTACTACCCACATATGTTCTATAACAGTGACACAATGGCATGTTTAGGGAATAGTTGCAAGCAGAACCACCTCTCTCACCTCATCTGGCCATGTTACTAGTCCACATCACATGTGGGACCCACCCTGGGGCCTCCGCATCTATTGGTCCAGCACTACCTTCAGGTGGAACCACCTCAGGGGATGTTGCCCCCCCCCCACGGGGGCACACACAGATATGATCCTGTCACCCAAGGTCAAGTCCAGGGTCTGTTCCATAGGGGGCTCCACAAACACTTGTGGGATGTGCTACAGCAGCTTCAGGCACCCAGTACACATTCACAGGGTCCACATGCTCCTCCTGCTCAGCCTCCAGCCCAGGCACCTTCAGGGCCATGGATTGCTGTTGTGAGTAGCAATGGGTGGGGGCCTTATCCCCATTGTTTCCATATGGGGGCTCATGGGGCTTCCACATTGCAGAGCACACACACCATTCAGGGTGTTTACCCACCACATATGTCATATAGCACCCCTGTAGGCTGTCCTCTATAGCTACCAACCCAAACCACCTCCACTCCATTCCCTACTTCACAGACAAGGGCAATGTGGTCCCAACAATGGGTTCACATGTGACATACCCGTCCATGTTGCACACACTTACAGCTGTAAATATCTGTAGGTATTGGTATGTGTGCTGTTCCCTCACACATAGCATGCAGCACTGTGGTGGTAATATAGGGCACATGTATTTACATACATATATATGTGTATGTGTTTGTATATATGTAGACATGCACATATATGTGTGTGTATATATATATATATATATATATATATATATATATATATATATATATATATATATATAGATATATACATATATATATATACATATATATATATATATATATATATATATATTATATATGTGTGTGTGTGTGTGTGTGTGTGTGTGTGTGTGTGTTTGTGTGTGTGTGTGTAGATATACATATAGATATAGATATATATATACATATATATATATATATATATATATATATAGCTACATAAGGGTATCTGTTTATCTGTAGACATACATGTATTTGTATCTCTCTCTCTGTATATATATATATATATATATATATATATATATATATATATATACACATATATATATATACACACACACACATATATATATATATATATACATATACATACCTATATATGGGGTACATTCAGGCATCATGTCCACAATCTCTAACTCTCCTTCCTGCAAAGCTGTGCTGTTCTGCCTTGCTACAACACAGACAGGTGCCACATATGGAAACAACCTAACATTATGGGGTTATCTATAGGGCCAGCTTGCAGATAAGCCTATTACACACCTATGGCATTTCAACATGCTACAATACATGTTAGCCTGAGTGTCCTGCAAGTGGTGGGCTCTGGAACCCAAGTATCCATCATTATGGCATTACTTCCACCATCAGCTATTGGCCACAATAATATACATCCTTTTCATTACACAACACACACTTTGTTGGCTTACACCTTGTCAGTCGGTGCTGCTTCCTCACAGTTGACTTATATGGCCCACTACCCACAGGGACAGACTCTAATGTCCATAGCAGTTGTTCAGCTGAACATCATTACAACAGCAACACCTGATGGCACATATATATCAATCCACATCATGTACCCCAGTATTATGGACCAAGTACTACAGTCACTTACATGCATATATACTTCACATACCTGTTGTGGCAATGAGGTCTGTTGTGGATAGCGTCCTTGTAGGAGTTTTTTTTTTTCTTGGCTATGGTCTTAGCCTGATTCCTTCGTTTCTGTTTTTGGTTTGGTTGTGGTTCTGGTTTTAGTTCTGGATGTGTTTTCTGTTTTCTCTCTCTCTCTCTCTCTCTCTCTGTCTCTGTCTCTCTCACGCTGTCTCTCTCTCTTTCTCTCTCTCCAGTAACTGGATTGAGCTGCTTGGAATAGATTGCAGCATGGCCTTTTTAGGTGATGCACATCATCAGGTGATGGCCTCTGCACCAGTCAGTGTCCTCCACTTGCTACCTGCATGCAGCATGTTGTATAGTACTTCCAATTACCACTGTCATGGCAACCCACTACTATAAATCCCTACATCATGTGGCCATGGTCCCTTTACCTTTCCTGTATGGTGGACATCCTTTCTATGTGTGGGCAGCAGTTTTACAGACAGCAGGTAGCAATACCTCTTGCAATAGAACTTGCACACTCAGGCCAGCTACATATTTGTATGAGGTTCCAGAACTGCAGAGTGTGAGTGGTGTTGTTGTATGCATTATATAACACCAGTGTTACAGGGTTTGTGTGTACATACTAGTTTAACATGGACTGCAATCTGTCTGCATAGCTCTCAACTGTGTGCCTATCCACTTGATGGCCAGAGGTGTACCTGTTATGTTTTACCTGTCCGCCACACAGGTCTTGTGTCAGATATATCACTGTGTGTGTTGAGTGCTATCTGTGTATGGCTACATCCATTTGTGTTTCTGACTTCATATTCCTGACTAAGGGTATGTTGCAGACTATTCTGTAACACCAGCAAATTGCTTAGTGTATGACAACACTATTTCACATATGGGCCTGTGGTCCAGCCTCTGTTCTCCACCTACATACCAGTCTTTGACCATATGACATGCTGTCAGGTATTGTTATGTAGTGGCCTGTGAGTATGTCATACTGCCATTCCTGCCATCATTCCACTGCTATTGTAGCCCCCACATATATTGTGGGGTTTGGTCCATATATGTGTGGCCCTCATCTGCGCAATACATGTGTGTCCTTATGCAGTCCAGAGTTCAGTGTATGTAACAGTGGCATATGCCCTTGTATGTCAGTCTATGGGGGGGATACACCATAAATAACCTAGGCTATTACAGCATGTGAGGGGTATCAGGGGTTAAACTACCTTAAGGTATCTGTATGTACATTACCATACAATTTACCTTGGGTAAATGCAGGCCTACTGCTTCCTGCCATACAGACTGTTCTGTTTCTCAGTGTGATTGTGATGGTTTCAGTTATGCCTTGTTATGTAACAGATACATCCCATTGTGTCAACTGAAGTCTTTATTCACTAGGGATTGTGTACAGAGTGTAGATAGAGACTGATGGACTATACATCTGCATTACTTACTGTTGATTGATTGTTATCCTGTGTCTCAGTCTGTCTTTACTGTTGTACTATGTGAAGGCCTTGGCCTGGACAGCAACATATGTCATGCTTTCCAGAATACTGTATTAATTGATCTGTTTGAGAGCTGTATTAGTCTGTTTATATGTATTTCAGAGTCTAAACAGTTATATGACATGGCATATATAACTGTAATAGTACACAAATAAATCTCTCTCGTGTATGCAAACCTGCATGTGGTTTTATATCCTTTGACCTCTTTGTGGGTATATGTCTCAGGCAACAATTTTCTTTTGTATGGGTGACTCATACAGTGTCCATTTGGTAAGGTGGCAACTGTAGGCATATTGGCTGTTCCGGATGGTGTGCACCCTCTAAGTATGTATCTTCCTATACATATCTCTGTGTGTGTAAGTGTAGTTACATATATAGCTGTATATCTGCATATATATATATATATATATATATATATATATATATATATATATATATATATATATATATGTGTGTGTGTGTGTGTGTGTGTATCTGCCTATATTTGTGTATGTATATGTATCTTAGGAATGTTTATTGCATCCACATTGTAAATTCCCTATGGTAGCCAGAATGTACTGCATGATGTGTTTTTGATACCAGACTGACATCATACAGGTGAGATGGATTACTGTTAACATCTTGTGCCCATGTTGTGTTGTGTCGTGGTTATGGGACTTGCAACAGTTGGTACTGTATTGCAAGGCAGACCTGTTTGGCTGTGTTTGTGTGTGTGTATGTGTGTGTGTGTGTGTGTGTGTGTGTGTGTGTGTGTGTGTGTGTGTGTGTGTGTGTGTGTGGAGGGGGGGTAATATCAATACGTACAAGATGTATGTAGCTTGGGCCCCCTCACCGCTCTTAATGGTGCCTATGGTCATATATGTATTTGTTATGTTCTTTTTTATATCTATAGATATATATCTGTATATATATATATATATATATATATATATATATATATATATATATATATATTTATTTATTTTACATTTGTTAACCGGAAAATTCCGACTGGACCAGGTCCATTTTCAGTGGAGGCCCAGGGAGAAAAGCTCCAACATCAAGTTATACAAACACAGTACATCCAGCATAATACACAAAACAGGTTACATCATGTATGCTGAGCATAGTAATATAACAAGAAATTAATAAAAACACTCCAGGTAAAAGAAGATATAGAACATGGGTAAAAAGACAATGTCAGTTATACATTGGTAGATATATATATATATATATATATATATGTAAACATATATATCTTTAGATGTATGTGTATATATATATATATATATATATATGTGTGTGTGTGTGTGTGTGTGTGTGTGTGTGTGTGTGCGTATATATATATATATATATATATATATATATATATATATATATATATATATACACACACACACATGTATATATCTGTTTATATATAAATATATATACACACACATACATCTACATATTTAAATACATTTCCTGTACTGTTAAAGGCCTGTGCTGGATGATATGTTTGTAAAAACATCAGGGTTCTGTATATATGTTCGAACACTAGTAAAGACAAACTTCAATACTTGGAAACTGCAATACACCAACAAATTCAGAGGAAGACACAAGAGTAGTAGTAGTAGATATCCATTTTATTCCTTCTGTCCTGGTACCTCAGCTTTTCGCCTTCAATGGGACATATATTTGCATTTTCAGTCTCCTTTTATATATGCTTTAATTAATTAATTAAACATCAGTCAATCAATTAAACATCATTATATCAAATAATTTAACTCATTCACCACTGAAATATATTTCAAGGAAGGAAACATTTCTCTTAAACTTTTTACAAACACATTTTTTCCTTTTCTTTTACTTAATCTACAAATTTTATAAATATTAATTACAAAATATGAACTGTAAACTAAACACTCCAAATATTAATTAATAAATTTCATAGTGCAATAAATTCTTTTTCAGATGTGCATGCATATAACAACTGATCACTATAAAATATCAATGTTACAAAACTTCAATTTTAATACATAATGAATCATTTGGTGAAAACAGAATATCATTAATACCCATTAAATTTCTAAGTTCATTCCTTTAGGAAATAGGGTATGATACTCAATGATGAACCTTTGTTCTAACTTACTCAAAACTACTTTGTAATTTCCTCTATTTGAATGAGGCCTGGCTAACACACTAAACTTGAAACTATCATTTTCACCATTGTGTATGCTGCAAAAATGTGCAGCCACAGGGCTCTCTAAGTTTCCCCTCCTTATGTCACCTAGGTGTTCCAAAATACGAATCTTAACTTGTCTAGTAGTTTGTCCAATGTACCATTTGGCTGGAATACAATCACAGCCTAAAATGTAAATGACCCCTGTTGACCTACAATCAAACCTTTCAAAGCAGTGTACATCTTTCCATTGATCTTCAAACCATGCATATTTTTAGTTTTACTACAGACAGAACATTTCCCACATTTGTACATCCCAACCATACCATCTCTTCTTACTTCAACTTTTCTATTTAAGATCTCTTTCAAATTCGGATACCTTTTATAAGAAAAGTAATATGTTTGGGAAAAGGTGACCTATTGTAAAATCTTCACATACAACTGGCCATAACTCCTAATAACTTTTCCATAATACATGAGAAATCAGAGTATTTGGATACAAAAACAATTTGTCTAAGTTTAGTGCATTTTCAAACTCAAATGTATGTTTATGCCCTCGCCCAAATGCTCTATTTTCACACAATTTTTGTTTTATATATTCAAGCCTATCCTGCTCATATCCACGAGAATATAATCTATCCGAGATTTCATCACACACCTCTTCCCAAAGGTTTTTATCTGAAGTATTTCTTAGATTCCTTTTAAATTCTCCTTCCGGTATGGCTTTGATCAAATGTGCAGGGTGCATACTACTAGCATGTAAAAAATTATTCACTGAAGTGGGTTTCCTATAGGTTTTATGCTCAACCAAACCATTTGCCCCCACATAAAATTCTACATCAAGAAAGGGAATTTGAAATTCAGAAATGTGTGCCACAAACTTTAAACCATGGTGATTGCTGTTTAAGCTCACCATGAATTCGTCAAAAAGAGTCATGCTCCCTTTACACACAAAAATCAAATCATCAATGTAACGTTTGAAAAAAATTACATTATTAACAAAAAATGTGTTTTGATACATAAATTCCCTTTCAAATTCCCCCATGTAGATCACAGCATAACTAGGGGCAAAAGCTGCACCCATAGCTGTTCCTTTTTTCTGCAAAAAATAATCCTTCTTCCACAAAAAATAGTTATGTGTTAAGCTAAACTCAAGCAAACTTAACAAAAATCTAGTATATGGTCCTTCCCCCATCATTTTGTACACTGCTTCCAAACCCCACCTAGTTTTAATGTTGGTGTAGAGAAAAGAAAAGGAAAAAATGTGTTTGTAAAAAGTTTAAGAGAAATGTTTCCTTCCTTGAAATATATTTCAGTGGTGAATGAGTTAAATTATTTGATATAATGATGTTTAATTGATTGACTGATGTTTAATTAATTAATTAAAGCATATATAAAAGGAGACTGAAAATGCAAATATATGTCCCATTGAAGGCGAAAAGCTGAGGTACCAGGACAGAAGGAATAAAATGGATATCTACTACTACTACTCTTGTGTCTTCCTCTGAATTTGTTGGTGTATTGCAGTTCTGTATATATGACATGGCATAGTGGTAAATCCCTTTGGCTATGGTGTGTAGGGTGCTGGGTTTGGTACTTGCAGAGGCTGTTTATTTTGTTTCTGGGCAAAACAAGGGCCAGTGGATACAGAGTGATTAAGGCACTTTTAAGCATTTGTAAGCGGGTTTGCACAGGTTTGCGTGGAGGTAAGCACTGCTATCTTTTGGTTACAGTTTCTTATACTCAGCTTCTAAATTGCTTAACCTTTGTAAGCATTGGTTACCCCTACGCAAACAGGCTTAAACCCGCTTATGGCTGCTTAAAAGTGCATACTCCCGCTTACCCGGCGCTAATTTCTTTAAAATAAATGAAAAAGGGTTGATAGAAAAGTGGTGATAAAGGGACACAAAGAGGGAAAGACAGTAGGGAGAATAGCTAGGGATGTGCAGGAAGGGTGTAGGGAAGGTCCATAGCTGCCCATTTTTTCTACAGCCACAGCTGTTCTTATACAGTGAATTTGGAGATAGATTTGGACACTCATATCCCTGAGAGAAGGGTGAGGACAACAATAACATGTTAAGCTAATTAGTCCAGATTACATGTGTCTAGTGGGCATGTGTGCGAAATGGACAGCTATGTATGGGGCGAGATTGTTTTTGGAAACAGATTGTCTTTTTTATTTCAGGTGAGAGTGGGATGTTGCGGTGGGATAGTAGGTATATTTGGGGAGGTAGGTTGGGTAGGTTAACAGACAAGACAAACAGGATGCATACAGGGGCAGTATATGACACATGTGGGGGGTAAACACCTTGATGGGGAGGGGTGCTGGGAAATTGGAAACCCATGAACCCCCTAGTGGAAACAGTGGGACTGAGGTCCCCACCCACAGGCATTCACCACTGCACTTTCACAGCCCAGAAGGTGGCTGTGCTGGGGGCTGAGTAGGAGAGCCAGGCTGACCCTCTAGTTTCGACACATGGCCCTCAAGCTGGCATAGCAGATCTCTGACCTCCCTGCAGAGCTTGCTACACACCACGACCCAGACCTGGCGATGGATGACAAGTTCCTGTCCGCGCCCGCTCCTGGGGGGTGAGCCTCATCCCCTGAGGTAGTTCCACCTGAAGGTGGTGCAGGACCAATGGATGAGGATGTCCCAGGTTGGGCCCCAGATGTGCTGGTGCCCGGTGCCACGGCCAGCTGAGGTGGGACAGATGGGTTTGACAGGACCCGCATTCCCATAAGTGCTATGGTGTTTAAGTTTTATCAGCATATGTGGGTTAGTAATAGTCAACACATTCCAGGATTAGGTATAACAGCATGCATAGAGATTCCCATCAACCCAAACACCAGATATGTAAACAGTTGCATAGCAAACAGAACACATGCATTTATGGGACCACAGTGGTAATTACAACATCATGCAGGTACATTGATGGCAGCATGCCACCAATGTGGGAGTATTTCAACATAGCACATGTATATAAACAGATTTAAATAATTATCAGACAAAAGGACATATGTCCCAACATTAGAGTTAAGTCAGCACATATCAATTGTGTATTTGGTTTATTGTTGCAGGTATGGTGGGGGGGAGATGTTAATCAACAACTAGTATATTCCTGTGGTTTGCATTACTTTCCTAGTCAGTGCTGTAATCTGTACCTTACAAGTATTAGTACACTACCCTATTGCCTTAGTTTGGACAGTGGTATGGCTGTTGACAACTATATAAATGAACTGGTTTTACCTGCAGTATACATCTCTTACCTGGTATACCTGTGAAGGTATTGTTTGTTAACACTACCTGTTTATACACATACTCACAGATTCCAAGTTGATGTTATGCACATACCTGTCCATCTCTTTTTGCACACACTCTGGGCATGTCTTCACCACATGCAGGGGAACCAGGACATATTACCACTATTGCTCTCTTAAACCTTTAGTGAATTGTACAATGACAGGTTTGTTTTATTTGACATTTTTCAAATATGCACAGGTCTGACAGTCAGTTATATGAAATGACATGCTGCCTACATGTCAGAAATTAGCACACTGATATGGCAGGGGGCAGAGTAACAGCCAGCAGATATTGGCCAAATAATTGGACATTGTGGACATTTCTGTACACTTGTGGGGTATGATACTGCTTACAACTTACTACAACTCCCAGGATTCGAACCATGGCTGTGTCTGCTAAAATGAAGACACTGTCCATCACAGTTGAATGTGCTATAAAGGTATTGCTGTGTATCTCTTTTCTGATTTCTGTCTATAATTCTCCTGTGGTTTTACATTTTGTCCTTTTAATTACAACACTCATACAGGATGTCCTAGACAGTTGTATTATGTAGTACAGTGTGGGTGACAGTGATAGGTAATACTTTATTATTCTGAGCAACTGCAACACTAACAATGCCAAACAATACTACAGTAAACAGTACCAGTACAGGATATCAATATTTTATTTATAGGCACAGTATTTGTATCTCAAGTAACAAACAGGTGAAAATAAGTCCGAAAGTCCAAGGCAGAACAAGATTTTAAACATAAAAAAGTTTATTTTCAACTTAAAGTTGAAAATAAACATTTTTATGTTTAAAATCTTGTTCTACCTTGGACTTTCGGACTTATTTTCACCTGTTTGTTACTTGTTGTACTCGTGTTTTACCAGCTTGTTTGTCAACAGCATTTGTATCTGACAGACCTGTGGGAACAATATTTATTTGCACTACCTGCATGTTGCCACACAAATTACCAGTTTCCACATTAGTATTATGCACATACACCTCACTCTGTTACTGTACACACTCTGGTTACAGCTTGACAACATGGGGGTGGAGATGGGACATTCTTGGCTACTTACTCTCATAACATTTTGAGGTTTGCTAGAGTGACAGGTTTGTTGTTATAGATGTCTGACAATCAGTTGTATGTCTTGTTTGCTGCCTAAACATCTGGGATCACCACACTGGTTTGCCAGGGGGACAGGTTGACAGGCAGCAGCTATGGGCCGATTTACTGGACATTCTGGACATTTCTGTACACTTGTGGGGTATGATTCTGCATGCAGCCTATTACCACTCCCAGTATTCAAACCATGGCTGTGTGTGCAAAAAATACAACAGTTCCTGTTGCACTGGAGTGTGCTATTTGGATTTTGTTGTTTGTCTTTTCAGTGTTTTCTGTCTAAGTCTCTGTCAGTTGTACTACTTGACCTCTTGATATTACAACAGTCATATACAGACATTTCTACACAATTTACTTATATAGCACAGTGTGGGTAACAGTGCTTACTACAACAGTACTACTAAGTGATTGCAACTCTACATTACCATATGATACCAGCATGAACACATGCAGTCCAGCAGTTAGACCTTAATTGTCAGGCTATTATGCTTTTGTTTACATACAACCTATATGAGACTCTTCCTGCAATATTCTCTGGTGTATGTAGTACATGCCTTAAACAATACAGATGTTATACAGGCAATTAACTTACTACTATATTTAGATTTATTTCCTTTGACAGTACATGCAAGAGTATTACTAACCTGCCTCGTGTCGCAACTGCTCCAATCTACAGCCATAGGCCGCCTGGTTCATAGCCCGCTCACTTGCCGCTGTGGAAGACATAAGAGGAATATTTAGCCATACCTATCCATAATATACATGAGCTGGCAATTACTAAACAGGGAGTGGACTGATACTTACATACGGCTGCAACTTTCCTGTCCTCATAGCCTCTTGGATCCACTGATCCAGTAAATCCCCCTTTCACCACTTCAGGTCGGCATAGTGATGCCTGACCTACTCTCCAGTTTGAAGTATGCCAGTGGCACTGGTGAGGTCACAGGTGAGATGGTCCCAGGCTTCCCCTTTGTATTGGGAACCCTGGTACTGACCCTTCAGCAGTCTCATGTCATGGATTTTCATAAGGTGTCCTCCCATGACTCTTGACTCCTGGGTGCCCCAGTGCTGCACCAGAAAGCACACACCCTCTCACATTCCAGACATAGTGCCTATAAGGGGAAGCTACAACCAGTTATGAGATGTATTCCCACCTGTTGGGTTTAAATAGGGCTGGTTTCCAACACTCTGCCATGATTGGATGGTTTTGAAAAGGCTAAGCTATGGGCAAACCTGCTTACCTAAGATGGCATTGTTTAAAGGGGTATACCAATGGACAGACTGAGTTAGCTGGCCTGCACATTGCTTACACCTACTAAGCTGGGCTGTGCAGTGCTTACCATTGATTAATATTTAAGTTGCATTATATTTGCATTGTGGCATTGATGTATTATTCATTACATGTTATATATGTGTTTTGTATCCATGATTCATGTGTGCGTACACTGTATGAGGTCCTTGTATTTATTAGGGGATTTCAACACTTTATTACATTGACAGCTCACATCTGATCTTAATGCAGTACTCCAATTCACATATTTATGTCCTGTAGTTGGTTATACAATATAAAACTGTATATAGATTCCTTTCACATGTTCAGTTTGTATTTCCCATGGTGAGGATCTGTTTGGTGATACCTCAAGCTTATGTACTGCTGTAATGGCTTAGTGGTTAACTACTGTGACTACAGTGTACAGAGTCCTCATTTTGTTTCTTACCAGAACAGCGGCTGATTCATACAGAGTGGTTAAGGCACTTTTAAGCAATTGTAAGCGGGTTTGCGCAGGTTTGCACAAAGGTAAGCAATGCTAACCTCGGTTAAATATGCGTACAGTGAGTTAGCTTCATTATTTCTTAACCTGTGTGTGCATTGCTTACCCCCATGCAAACAGGATTAAACCCACTTACTACTGCTTAAATATGCTTACTCATGCTTACTACTGCGTAACTATGCTTACTCCTGCTTACTAGTGCTTACAACTGCTTAACACCGCACTAATTTAGACAGTGATATCTAATGATTCTTGGGCAGGTAGTGGATTTGGCAACTGCACTGATTTATCACTCATTACACATTTTGCCTTCCATTTGTATCCCTGATTCCTGTGTACATATACTGTATGGAGCACTTGTGATTATCTGTGGACTTTACAACATTATGACAATGACACCTCACATCTGAATTTAATGCAGTATTCCAATTCACAAATATATGTTATGTTGTAGGTTATGCAACAAAATAAATTGATCATAATGTGATTTGACATGGAAAATGGATTGTACTGGAGTGGGACTTGAACCGGGAATGACTGCTCTTAAGGCGAACGCTCTGCCCACTACACTATCGCTAGACTGCTTCATTTACATATATCTTGCTTTTTATCCTCTTGTGCCATTTAAGCTGCATTAACTGTAGCTAAGCGATGGGCAAACCTTCTCACCTACGGTTAATTTTGATCTGTTTCATAAAAAAAAATTCTTTATATTTAAATGTTGTAACTATTGCTCTTGTACACTTGGGGGATGTTGCTGGGGGTACGCAAACACCTATTAGCTGTCTCACTCATTCTTACTCCTACACTGCTGTTCTTGATTGCAGGGGTGTGTATATTCTGAGATCTCTGCTCCCAGACATGCCCTCTGCACTTGTACATGCTCAGTGTCCGTTTAGGAGCTCAGGCAGCATGCCTTCATTACTATGCATGGCGTGCTGCTGTCCTACTCCTAAACGGCTGCTTCTGTGCAGGACTAAGCTAGTCCTGCATGGAAGGATAGTGAATCCGGGGGTGTGTCTTTACTTTCACTTATACTACACTCAAATAGTTTGTTGTGTACATTTTGGGTGCTAGTCATTGTGTAATTTCTGAAACAAACTCTTCCAGTCATGACATGCTGATTTGCAGAATTCCACAGGGTACAGTTCTGGATCCATTGCAACATAATTAAAACATCCCGTCTTATTCATGTTGTAATATTTCCATACTAGGGACTCATTCAAAAGACTACCATTAACTGTCAGTGCTAAGCTGGTGACATGTGTTGATGCCTATCTCATAAAATGTTAGAAGATTTTGTTGTCATTGAGGACTGTTTGGGTTCTAGTTTTCAGCTTTCATGTTGATATATTTCTTAATGAAAATACCACACCAAACAGCAACTTCATTCCCTATTCAGACCATGACAATAGTGATTCATAACTTGCTGTTTGTCACCTTGACTGCTACAATGCCTTTTTCCTGGGCATAGCAGCTGCAACTTACACAGGTGCAAGTAGTAACAAGATTCCATACAAATCTTTTGTCAGGATCTGAGTACTGTCATATCACTCCTTTGCTAGATCTGTAGGGTTGTAGGTACCTGCTATATCTGCATTTAAAATTCTGTTACTTATGCACCATGCCCTAGATTATCTGGATTATAGGCTCATAGGGGATTATTAGACTATCAAACCCATTTGGCCTTCTTAGGCCTAGCCATGCTTCCCAAAAATATTAGTCAGTTTTGATTCCATGTTTTTTTTGTAGAATACATAACTCAGGCATGAGTAGTCAAGTATTAAAAAGGTACCTTTCCTGACAGACACATAAATGCTAGATTGGGGTAAATTTCTGATTTCCCATCTACTGTTCCAAGTTGTGTTTGCCTTGAATAGGTGCAGGAAAGAACTTTGCTTCAAGAGGACAGGAAGTCTGTTCCACTTGAAGGTCAGAAATTTCCCTCCAGCATGTCTTAGTTATGTTGCAGAAGATGTCCCTAAATCATGTGTTTCTGATGTTGTTTGTTTTGTGTTTTGTGGATGTACTACATTTCCATTAAGGCTGGATCAGAGGATGCTTTGTCATTCAAACACAGATCAGCTCTCAGCAATGTATAGGAAACTGCGTATTAGTCTTTGCAAAGGACATGTTACCTAAACCATATTTTTTTTTTCGGGGTGTGGAACCACTGTGGATAACCCAACTTTTGTATATGTCTGTTCAAATACATACATACATACTGTAAGGGAACTGTATTCTTTGATTGATCTATGAGGGATAAGTATAATGGAAAAATGACATTCTTGGACCTAGATGCCATAAATTTGCTTACAAGTTGACAACATAAAAAGACTTCCTTACTAGAATACATAGAGGATGGTCAAAGGCCAAGTCACTCCCTGGGATTCAGCAAACTGTAATTTCCATGCAGGAAGAGTGTATGAGCTCCTGCATGGAAAATGGCCACCTAGCAATCCAGGAAAGTGCTGTTTTCATGTGCATGAGTGGCCCTACACTGTTCTAGCACAGAAAACTGGCAAATATGCAAATCAGCTCATTTGCTGGTGAAAAACATGCAAATGAGGTGATTTTGTGAGTCACCAAATTGCATGGACTCCATGTAAGAACAGTGTTAGTGAAGAAATGTATTCAGCTAGTAACAGAATACATTTCTGCAGCTGACAAAATGGAGGCATGACAGCTTGTATGAAAGCATGTATTATGTTTACTACATATGCCAATGGGCAAATATAAGGCCATTGGCATTAAAAACAGTTTTTTTTTTTTTTTTAAATTAAACTTTTTTTTTCTGGCCGATCTCGGCTGTTTAAGCTTAGGGCAGTGGCGCACAAATGGGATCATGCCTAAAAAAAAAAAAAATTGAGAAAAGTGAATTTTAAGTTAATGCTGCATTTTGCCATTATAGTCAATGGCATGCAGAATGTAAACATTACCAGGTAGCAATGGTTGTCAAGGGGAAACGGTCCATTTAAGTGCAGTAACTAATGACCTACACACTGGAGTATGCAAATGATGGGAACTATACTGAATCACAAATTATTTCAAAGTGTCAACTTGTACCTAATCATGTAGGTGCAACAACACAACAGTGCAAGTGTAAGAGGTGAATGACTTCATAAAGGGGTGTGCCATGCTTGCTGTAAGCTCAATGGAGCTCTGTGGCCCATATTTGCCCTTAGCTAAGCACAGCTAAGGAAGGGGGTGTGTCAGATGTGCCTGAGCAGTGTGTACATAGCCTAAAAAGGTGTGCATGCCACTGGGTATGCGCAACATGCCTCAGGGCTTAAATAGGGAGGAACTGGGAAGGGGAAACAGCAGTAGGAAGGCAATCAAGGAGAACTAGCATAGCTGGCAGGTGGAATGTATCAGAATCAACCAATTACACATGCAGCAGCCAAGCACACTACTATAAACTATGCAAACACCTTTCAGACTGTTTTTTTTCAAAAACTCTACACCACCAGTGTATACAGATGGGGGGTTACTGGCAAAACTAACTAAAAATTTTAGAGGCTGCTGCTGCTTTACTCCATCAATATGTGCTAAAGACTGAGGGTGGTGAGGAGGAGAATGCGGATAACCAACCCACAGTGAGGTGGAGGAAAAGAGTGTACAGACCCAGGGTAACCTACCAGGGCCTACATGAGCTGGAGATAGTGGAGCGCTATAGGGTGGACAGAGACATTCTACAGCAAATCATTGAGCTGTGCTGGCCATGCCTCACACACAGAACAAACAGAGGGGAACCCATCCCAGTGGATACCAAGGAATGTGTAGGCTTAAAAATACTAGCCACAGATACCTTCCAAAGACCAACTGGGAATATCATGGGGGTCTCACAGGCATCAGAATCCAGGGTACTCCACCAGTTCCTGGATGCCATGACACCACATGCCAATGAGCACATATATTTCCCCACCACCCATGAGGCATGACCAGAAGTATGCGTCTCTTCCAGCATATAGCAAAATACCCTGAGGTAGTTGGTGCTATAGACTGCACTCACATCCACATCAAAGCACCACCTGGCAAGCAGGGTAGGGTCTACATAAACAGCAAGGGCTTCCCCTCCATCAACTGCAGGTCATGTGCGATATCCAGGGCATTATCCTGAATGTGTGTGTTGGCAGTGCTGGAAGCTATCATGACTCCCACATCTGGCATTGCTCACAGCTGTATCAGGGGTTTGCCAGTAGGGACATCTCATATGGCCATCTAGTGGGGGATGCAGGCTATGCCCTTGAGCCATGGCTGATGACACCCATCAGAAATGCACATACGACTGAACAAGAACACTATAATGAGGCACATGCACAAACCAGGATCATTGTAGTGCATGTGTTTGGGATGCTCAAGTCATGGTTCCACTGTGTTGACATATCTGGTGGAGCCTTACAGTACTCTCCAGCAACATGTACACAAATTTTCATAGAATGTGCCATGCTATATAATATGATCCTGCAAAAACAGCTGCAGCAAGAACAGCACGGGGCAGGGCCACACAGTCCCCAATCATTGCCAAGGCCAGCATAGGTACAGAGGGACTCGGAGGAGGAACATCCTGAGCCTGCCTCTGTAGGCAGAAGGAGGCATGCCCTGTATACCCACGCCTTGCCAAAGAGGCAATGCATAGCACACACACTGACACTGTAGGGACCCAGGGACTGATACCTCTTCGACTTGCACATACAGTAAAAGAGATGCCAAATATGACACTACCTGTGCATTACCATGTATAGGGAGTGTACTGCATGTGTCTGACATAGTCAGCCCTCCAGTACCACCCTCAATACCGCCCCAGGCACAAGGTAAGTCACCCTTACTATCAATTACTGAATGGAGCAGTATGGTCTCATAGTTGTATATATGATATGGATGCAGACATGCAAGGGAATTGGGTGGCTGAATGGGATAGCAGCAGACAGCTATATGGGACAGCAGAAAATTCACAACAAATACTGGTGTCAACATACTAGGCAGCACTACAGAAGGTGACAACCCCCACCGCAGTACATGTGATGGCCCAAATAACTGTGGGTGTCAATAGGTCACACACATGGATGTCAATGAGGGTCACATACCCACCACCAGCCTCACCCAGCAGGACAGGTGTAGATGACCATAAAGAAAGGCCGGGCTAAGGCCCCCAAATTATGGCAATGGTGAACAGCCCCCCACCAGACCTACACAGACATACTACAACAGGTCTGGCAGTTGCATTCTAGTTCTGAAGGGTAAGAAGTCTGAAACTGAAATTTATGCCATTAAGATCTAACATGTGTACTCTACTGATATGCATCCGTTCTGCATGATAGGTCACAATACAATATGAAATGGAAGCCAACAGAGTAACCAAAATACCAGTACAGTCATTGCAAATGTTTAAAGTATGCAGGTGTGCACCCCCCCACACACAATCCCACATAGAAATGCAGTAACAGATGGCCTGCAGCATTCTTAAATGGCCTACAGTCCTCTGGCAAAGGCCATTGCCTCACCCATATTGCCAATATACAGAATGTCAGGGGGTCTCAATTAACCTAACACAGTAATCAGAAAACAAATGCAAGGCTATGTTGACAAATGCCAGTAGCATGCCTCCCCATGTCCTACTGCAAAGACTGTGGACAAGGCCATAAATACTATTGGGATAAAGGCCCAACTATAGAGATACCTCTGAGATATTACTTACATAATGTTAGGAAGAGGAGAAATAACAGAGGGGGATGTAGAAGCATGGATGTCATGGAGTGTGTGAAGTCTGAAACTCTAATGTCCGCCCATACTACTCCCTGACTGCAAACCCATGAATGAATAGCCACAAAACTGCTTGTAAACAACAATGTGAAGGTAAACTGACCAGATATATGAGTCCTGCCTCTGGATAACCTGGGTGTATCTGTACAGATGAGAAGTATGGCCCCAGCAGGATATGGCCATGCTGTGCAGTTGAAAAATGCACAAGGAGGGGATCCCCATCTAGCATAATAACAAGGTGCTGCACCATTTCCACAGAACCAGCAGTCTATTGTCTGTAGCTACCCCTCCACAATGGCAGGTGTGTGCCAAAATGTGTAGTCGATATGCCTTAGAATATTGGTTTCAGCTTCATTCATCTTGTATTTCCCGGTAAAAAACTGTGAGCAAAGAATGATAACTGTCAGTAGTTGACAGCATGACACATAACAGTGTAAAACAGTACATATGTCAGAATATCTATGCTACAACCAAACATGTCACACAAGCAGCACAGACAGCAATATTTACAGTATCCCCTGTGTGTTAAGCCCATTGTGTCTCCATATTGGCAACCTATCTACAGATATCCTGCAGAAACAGTTTGCTAGGTGTAGCTGTAGCACACAAAACCCTGAACTGGAGTCCAACCCTCCCTGGAATGAATGCACACACTCAATATAGAAGGTCATACTGGGCATGCTCCTACACTAAGAGAAATGAAGCCCATGTCTCGTAACACAGTGGACTACAGATATTGGTTATTCACAGTTGTTTGTGCATACACACTAAATTGCACACCATTGATACTTCACACACACATATTGGATAGGAATACTCATATATATCTAAGGCCAACATAATATAATATGTCAAACATACACACACAGAGACTTGGGGAAGAGAAAGACAGACAGTGACAGAGAGAATACCATTATGAGGCCTTTTCCACCCAGTACACATCCCATTGGCCTATATCACATGATGTGCTGATGTCATTCACTGTAGAAATACCTTTGGTTAGCCCCCAGCCCTACAATCCCAGTGGTGCTTGTGATAACTGCATAACAATACAGTCCAAATAAGTATCCATGTAGCAGTTGTAATCTCAGTCCTGTCAAATGTTAAGTTGTGTGAGTGTGTGTGTGTTTCTAGATGAATGTGGTTGAGGCCATTCACACACACTAAACTTCCCTTACCTCTCCTTTTGCACTGCTGCTGATGTCACTCACCTTCAAAGATACCTTTGGACAATTCTCCAACATATAAGCTCTGTGGCACTTGTGATAACTGCATCATACTATAGTGTAGCAAACTAGTTATGTAGGAGTTTTAATCCTGGTCCTACCAGATGTGAAAATGTGTGTGTTTGTGTGAGAGAGTGTGTGTGTGTGTGTGTGTGTGTTTGTAAACACCTGATATTGTGGTTATTCACACTTACTGCACTTCACTTACCCCTCTTTTAGCACTGCTGCTGATGCCACTCACATTAGAGGTATGTTTGGACAATGTTCTGCCTATAATCTCTGTGTCACATGTGATAAATATGGAACAATATAGTAGCAATAACTACATAGGTAGGGGTTTGAATCTCATTCCTGGCAAGTGTTTTTCTGTGTGTACATATATATGTCCTTACCTTAAAGATTTTGGCCCCATTTACACCCAGTACACTTTTCAGTGCCTGACTTTAGCAGTCCTGCAGATACCATTCACCTTAGAAGTACCTGTTGGAAGCCCTAAGCCATGAAAAGTCAGTGGTGTGTGTGTTAAATGTGCAACCATAATGGTCCGAAAACATAGTTAAATAGAGGTTTGAACCTCACTCCTGGTAAATGTGTGTGTAAGGTGAAATATTTTGTGAAATCTCTCACCCACTACATTACCCAATCCCAGTATTTACAAGGGCTGGTGATGTTCCTCATCTTAGAAGTACATTGCAACAGCATCCATTCTATAAGCTCAGTGGTGTGTGTGATAAACACATAACACTGTAGTAGCCATATATAGTTAGATAGGGGTTCAAAGCTTAGTACTGGCAAGTATGTGTGTGTGTCTGTCATCAGTATCCTGTGTAGGTGTTGGTGTGATTGTGTAATAACAGGATCCATTGGTGGCTGGGTTTTGTTAAATGATTATACTGAGGACCTAGTATATGCCCCAATGTCCACATTACAAGGCCAACAGTTGTCAAAAACCATAGATGTTGGTGTGGACAATCCACAGCCCTAAATGTCTAGTGCCATGTGCAATGACTATGTGACAGTATGAATTAGTGAACAATATAGGCATCCCTTCTAATACTCAGAGACAACTCTCCACCCACAGATCATACACAAACACACTTGGCTAGGCAGCAGCCACTATGTCATTAGTTCTGCAAATTGCCTCGCAGTTAGTGCCTACGGTGTGATTGCAGTGGACTATATGCCTGTTGACCACAACAGTGCCACTGACATCAGAAAGTACTTTGATGTGTTACATCTCCTGAGTGTGTGTTATCCAGCAAGTAAAAGGACAAGGAATCTGATCCATGCTCTCAGTACCCCAATCAATGTGTACAGTGGCCCTTTTGTCATGTTTTCCACAGCTGTAGAGTCTGCAAATATACCCCACAAAGGGAATATTATGCCTTATACACATGCCCTGTATGGACAGATGCCAGCAACTCCAATGAATCCCCATATCATACTGTCTATGTAGGTGTCATCACTACCTCAGTTACATAGCCAGGTCTCAACAAACAAAGTCAGGAATGCTACTTCTGAAGATACCAATCTGTCCACACAGCATGCCCCCGAGACCTCAAGCACACTCCCACACTTCAAAGAATATGCATGTGGGACATGTGCACAACCAAGACACTGTCCATGTTATGGAATATAAATCACATACATGTGAAGCAGTGCATATCACTGGCCACCCACAATAGAAATATGGATGAGTGGATGGGGAATACAATACCCACCCCTGGGGACCACTCCAATGACTATACTCCTGAGCCACACTGGGGACTAATTTCATGTGGCCTAATGCTAGGGTATTCCCTTGGGCTAGCCTTGTAGAGCCTTCAGGCCCATTCACTTACTACACACCTATGATGCACTGAACCTATGGATCTCCGTACTGTCAAATGTGGTGTGTGTGTGTGTGTGTGTGTGTGTGTGTGTGTGTGTGTGTGTGTGTGTGTGTGTGTGTGTGTGTGTGTGTGTCTGTGTCTGTGTGTGTGTTTGTGTGTGTGTGAATAGTAATCTCAGTGTGTTTGGTTGATGAATATCCCCTCTGGCTGTGGTTATTAGCAATTGTAGGTGTATCCAAACCACAACATGTACTATTCTCCCATTCTTCAACAGTGTTGTAAATCAACATATACCTATGTACAACCCTCAACCCCTATACTCTATGAGGAAAATGTAATCACTGTGTTACAGACCGGGGATTTCCATGCACATACTGTACCCTGCCTATGACATGGTGGATGTGTTATCACACTGCCATACCCGTGGTCTTGCTGCAGGGCCACATCCTGGTGACACACAGATGCCGAAAATGGAAATGGGATACAGCATGTGAGAACACATTCACTCAGCACTTCACTTGTGGGGGGAGAAAGTGGTAAAACTGGCACTGAATGTGTTGCCAAGACTGTGGCCAGTATCTGTTGTCTCAGGATAGGTATTAGCATTGTGCAGTAACTCACAGCACTTGTGTTTAATGCTGTGGAGGTTGTTGATGTAACTATCAAAAGCTGCTGTGACTGTCATCAGTGTCTGATGCATGTCTGCCATCATAGATGCACGTAGGGGATTCCATGAGGGATCCATAGTTGTGTTTGAGGCTAATAAGATAGTTCAACAGTCATGGGACACCACCTTTCTCTGCAACAGTATCCCCTTCTGATGTATACTTTAGTGATAGCAGGGGACCATCATATTATCTCCCAGTGTTTGGAGGACAGTGTCCGGGTTCTGTTGGCTCTGGCTAGTACCATGCAATCATGTACCTGTTTGTACAGTGCCTATGTGTATGATTCCACAGTCATGCAGCTATTTCCCATTGCCATGGGTGCATGAAGACATCCACCCCTGTTTTCCTGGCTGCAAAGTCAGCTTTGGGGAGGTTTTGCACGGTGGTTACCTATGTGGGGGGTGTGGCTGACATGTCGAGTTCCATGTTGTTTACAGCCTGTGTGAACCTCACCATGCTGGGATTGACATCTGTGGATGAGCAACAGTCTCATGTTTAAGTGGTCAGCACAGGTCAAGCTTGTTGCGTCCTCTACCGGGGGTCAGTATGAGCTGGTCCAGGGCAATGGAAATGATGAATCCCAGAAGTGTTGGGCCACTGTACTAGTGCTTGGCTACTCTCCCCGTGTGATGGAGGGGCAGTTGAAGACTCATACTATGTCAGTGTTGCATTGGACCATCATAGATGGCAGGGTGTTGAGAAATGTGCATTGACAGTCTAGGGACATAGATGTGGACCTATAGCAGGCTATGGTCTGGATTGCACTATAACCCCAAGGCTGTTGTACCTGAAGTATCTCCAATGCAATATGATGGGATACTAATCTGGAGGTGTTCCTAGCCATAATGAATTTTGAGACAACACCTGAGGAGGTGTGGTCCATGTTTGGAGGCTGACAGCTGTGGTATGCATCATAGCCTGTTACTGCATGTCTGCTGTCTGCTGCTGTGAGCCACCTCTCCATTACAGCAGACGTGTCCTCCACTCCAACGACTGCTATGAGTGTCTGCATCCTGACAGTTGGATGTCTACTGTTGAGCAGCATGTCCCTCATATTGCATACATGTGTAACTGTTATGGTGGTAATAACATTAGGAACACTGCCTAATAAGGCACCACAGGGGTGGCAAGACACTTAGCCAATACCTGGAAACCAGCAGTGACAGATGTATGACATCAATGGCAAGTCACTGGGTTCTGTCAATCATGGCATCCAAAGCAGGGAGGTACTGGATCCCCTGAGAAAAGCACATAACATGGAAGCCAATGTTGCAGTCAATCATCTGTTGATAGTACTGAAACATCATTCTGGGTGACAGTGGTACACTGCCCAGGGCTACTGTCACACCTGCCTGGACCACATAATCAGAGAGTTCAACCGTGTTGCTTGTCATGTAGTCCAGGGGTGAGTGTCCCAAGACATTCACACCCACATGGATACAGAGCGATACTCATAGCTGTTGTGGTGTGCCATGACTGGCTGTGTCATGTGTTGCATGCTGGTATATGATAGATATTTGGCTGTTACTTGCTCCATATTCAACTTATTGAGTGGGATATGTGTGGACCTCAACATTGAGTTACCAATGATTACTGTATTGTGCAAGGTGGTTAGCCTTAGGAGCTTAGGTTGAGGGTTACATTGTGTAGGTTAAATATGTGTCCCTTAGCATGTGCCATGTTGCAGTGGGTGTCTGCCTTGCTGGTCTGTTCTGTTTGGGTAAATTTCCATTGAGTGCCTCTGGGAAGGTGGGTGTGTGGCTTTTCATTGTATTCCATGGCTGTCAAAGTGGGTGTCATGGTGAGCTACGTGTTCCATATGGTGTGGTGCAGGTGTTGATCTTATCCTTTTGACCTGCTAGTTCAGTCTTTGCGGGAGAGTGTATATGTCCACATTGGGTGATATATGGGTAACCCTCACAGGTCTGAGTGTGTAGAGTTTAGAGGGGAGGGCTATCTGTGTACATGAGGCAGTTACAACAGTGCCTCAGAATGGACAAATGCACCAGGTTAATTGGTTGAAGTGCAGATAACCACCCTTCAAACATGCCAGGAGGGGTGGACTTAATTAGTAAGTACTGGGGCTAAATCTGTGATGAACAAGTACCACTGACAGCTCCCAGGTGTGCCACACTTCTTGATACAATAACCTGATAAAGTGCCAAGCCATAATGCTAGTTGAAGTGCAAGACAGAAAGAACTAGCATGATGTATGGGTGGAACAGAAGTCAGACGTTCTGCCACCTGTAATACTTTACCACAGCTGTGCAGTTATCAGCAGCTTTTGCCATGTGAAATTTTAGTAAGCTCTGTAGCATGTGTGGTAACTGCATAACACTATAGTAACCATACCTAGATAGGCATGGAGTTCAAATCCAAATACTGGCAAGTGTATGTGTGAATGATGTGCTGTCTGGCTTATACCATTTTTGACCTGTGTACTACCCATTACACTTCCCTTCCCTCCAATTTAGTAGTCCTGTTGATGTCATCTATCTTAGAAGTACCTGTGGAATAGGTGGAAATGTCTAACTGCTCTGGCACATCTGATAATTGTGTAGCACTGTAGTAGGAATACCTAGATAAGCAAGAGTTCTAATCCCAACACTGGCAAGTGTGTGTGTATGTGTGTGTAAATCCTGTGCTGTCTGGCTCGTACCATTTTTGACCTGTGTACTACCATTTGCACTTCCCTTCACTCCAGCATCTGATAATTGTGTAGCACTATAGTAGGAATACCTAGATAGGCAAGAGTTCTAGTACCAATATTGGCAAGTGAGTGTGTGTGTATGTATGTATGTGTTTGTGAATCATGTACTGTATGGCTCATACCATTTTTGACTTGTGTACTATGCTTTACACTTACCTTCACTCCAATTTAGTAGACCTGTTGATGTCATCCACCTTATAAATACCTTTAGAAGAGACTGGAATGTGTAAGCTCTATGGTGCATCTAATAACTGTGTAGCACTATAGTAGGAATACCTAGCTAGGCAGGAATTCTAATCCCACTATTGACAAGTGAGTGTGTGTGTATGCATGTGTGTGTGTATTATGTACTGTCTGACTCATGCCATTTTTTTATTTTTCCAACCAAAAGTAAGCGCTTTCGTCTACCACTGTAGACTTCATCAGGTCTGATGTAGTCTACAGTGGCAGACGAAAGCGCTTACTTTTGGTTGGAAAAATAAAGGAATTTTTTGGTTCATCATCCCTGGCAACTTTCTTTACTATTTCTTGTTTTTATTGGTTTACGAGCACTTTTGAGCAGTTATTGGTTTCATGCCATTTTTTACCTGTGTACTACTCTTTACACTTCCCCTCACTCCAATTTAGTAGACATGTTGATGTCATCCACCTTAGAAGTACCTTTGAAAGAGATGGAGATGTGTAGGCTTTGTGGCGTGTCTGATAACTGCACAGCACTATATTAGAAATACCTAGATAGGCAGGAGTTCTAATCCTAATGCTGGCAAATGTATGTGTGTGTGAGGATCATATCTTGTGTGACATACACCATTTTGATGTGTATACCATACATGGCTGGTGACCACCTCCTGCTGCCATTATAATATATAGTGTGGTAACAGCATCTGCCTCACATGCAGCAGGTTAAACCATTGTGCAGTCCTCTGTAAAGATGTGTCTGGAATATCGATATGTTTGCAAACTATACATGATCGGAAGTGGTCTGTGTGCCTTAAAAATGCCCATGTATGTGATATTATAGCCAAATAGACCACAGTGAGTGTACCAATACATATGGTGGCATGAGGTATCATACCTGACTGAAACATCATGCTGATACAACGTCTGACACCTTCACATGTTAGATAGGCCCCAGTTTTGACCACTGTGATGCAATACAGTTAATCCCAGCACAAATGAACATGCACAACAAGCAATATAGCTATTACATAAAGCAGTATAGCTATTACTGATGGTTGTATGCATGATATATTGCATGTGCTTCACATGCCTGGGGTATTGCCAGGCAACAACAGAACAATGTCATACTCACCAGCTTCCAACTGCTGTCCCATATACATACTAGAGGGTCCTAGGTAGTTGTGAGAGGGTGGTATTGTCAGCAGACTCACATGTGGCATTGGTACAGGAAGGATGTGGCATGTCTGCACATCCACAGTACTAACTGCAATAATAGACAATGTCCTGTCCTCACCATATATGTGCACCTCTGTGCATTAGAAAACCCCATCCACAACTGTAATCAGACCTGACACATGGATGTTGATACAATACAGAGACATGTATGTCTGATACATTAGTGTACTAATCCCCACTGGCCCTTACCTGCATGCTCCTCTTCCAGTGTGTGTGTACAACCCACCTCCACAATGATTCCCTCAATGTCATGGCTTGTGCATTGGGCATGTGGCCCAAGTTTGGTGAGGAGCTCCTTGGTTGGTGTCAGTAGGTGCTGGATGGCTGGGCCCCCACCTGTGGCTAGCCAGTCCCTCGCTACAGCAGTGGCCCATTGACAGGCATGGTGATTGAGGTTGGTGGCCTGATGCTGCACATGCTCATAAACTCTGCTGTGCAAGCCAGCATCATTTACCCTGTGGACCACACAGTTCCACAGGACAGTCCTCTCCCGCACATCTTCTTCTCTCTGTCCAAATAACAGGGCATAATGTCCAATCACATATTGGGTGATGATGTCAGTTTCCCCAACAGAGAATGCTGGTATGCGAACACTCTGCATGTTACCTGGAAGACATAAATAGGAAAAAGGCCACAGGACCTTATATGGTTGTCAAAATGCACATCAACAGTGGATATTACTTGCAAATAATCCACACTACACCAAAACCCTACAAGCTCTCTAGATTATAGCAGCTTGCATTACATGCCTGTCCTGAGCTATCTTATTCTCCCCAGAGTTGGACACTTGATTGCATAATCCTCTATCCTCCATTCTTTTCTTGTAGAAGGTTGACAGTGGGCATATTCCATGTGGATGGTGTGTGGATGGTGACAGGTCTGTGTTTGAATTTGTTGTGTCATGGAGCTGTGAACACATGGCTGAGTTCATGTAGGAGGCAGATAGTGATGTTATTATGCCCCATGGAGACATGGTGTTTTTGCCATCAGTAGGCAATATGTACATGCTCACCATTGTTGAGGGGAGGAGTGTGGTTGCTGTGCATATCCTCCTGTACAACTGCTGTGGACAGGGTAGTGATTTTGCCACCTAACCTGTGTGATGCAGGTTGCCTGTATCCATGGCATGTATGTATGATGTGTTTTTTATCACCGGTACAGGGTAAATTGTGTTGTTTCCTCTGAGACTTACAGCATATGTAGAGACACAGTTGCAATTGTCCTTGGTGGTGTGGCTATGTCTGATTTATAGTCATAGTTAACCTTACAGGAAGTCATCTGTGAACTTACATGCTTGCTCAGATATAGGTGTACTTGCTTCCAAGTTGTTGCCTGCACCCATGTGTCCCTGTACAGCCAATGTAGAAATCTATTATGTGTTTTGTGTATTGATGCTGTCCACCAAAGGGGATTACTCTACCTTGGTGGAGACTGGAAATACAGGTCAGGTACTGCTGTGTCCATATAACTACAGTGGATATAAAGGGTACACACCCCTGATACATTCCCTGGTATTTGTGCAATTGGAACATGACACCACAATAACTTATTTCATAACAATTCCTACCTGTAGTGTGACCCATAGCCTTTATGATTCAATTGAAAACATAACAATCTGGTCTGTGAAAACATATGGAAATAATATTCAGTGCAATAAGCCAGTTGAATGAGTGTGCACACCCTTAAACTGATATGTTGTGTATGCACCTCTTGAGATGGTTACAGCATTCATCCATCTTGGTCTGGACTCTAACATTATAGCACATCTTCACTTTGCAATAGTTGCTCACCTTTCTAGAAATACCTTTGATTGTATTTCAATGGAATTGTACAGGTTAGGGGTCACATAAAGATGAGAAACGTTATGAAATGATCTTCTGTGGTCTGATTGTCTTACAGCACACATACCTGGCATGCAACTAATCTCCATTTGCATGGCTGTCATGTGGTTAACCACCTCTGTTTTTATGAGGCCATACTTAGCTTTGGAAAAGTTTTTCATGGTGGTTCCCTGTGCAAGGGGGGGGGGGGGGGTGAGGGCTGTGGATTTCCAAAGGTGATTAATATGTGTTCGGATATAACACGGGAGGAGTTGACTATTGGTGTAGAGCAAAAGTTGCCCATGTTAGCAAGGACCAGGTCAATGTGATGGGTATGTGCATCGGTACATCAGTAGCTTTCCCAGTTAATGGTGGGGTAGTTGAAGTCAACCAGTATGAGAGTGTTTGGTTGGACACTAATATTCTTCAGGGTGTTTATGGACATGGATTGTGAGTCTTGGGACCTGTTTGGGGAGCTACAGCAGGCTACAACCTGAACCACTGTTTTACCCAATGTTAGCTACGCCTGTAGGGTCTGTAATACATAATGTTGGTCTTCCACTCTGGAGGTGTGTGCATCCTTAATGAATATGAAAATACCACCAGCAGTCCAGGTTCTGCAGCCAAAGGTTGTGGAATGAATTATAGGCTGGTAATACAGGGGTGTTTCCTGCTGCCTTTAACCAGGTCTCTGTTACAACACAGATGTCATTGTTCCCCATTTTTAGGAATACTTCCAGTGAGTACATT
>NC_056742.1:183792890-183972890 GCF_019279795.1 Protopterus annectens | reverse complement strand
AAAAGTATATGACTCTTTACCAAATAGAATTTTACCCAGGACATAAGGAAAGGCCCTTGTCAATTGCTAATTAGGATTAAAGTCCACTGTAATGACCCTAGACTTGTTAATGTTGATGTTTAGCCCCCTTATTAGCCAGAATAAGAAAGTTGCCATATACAAATGATCTGGGTGTTAGTCAAGATTGGACAAAAAATGTCAAAAGGTCATCTGGAAGCAATAGAAATATGTATTTTCCTTCTGTGATAATAACCCTTATGGGCCATCTGCTTAAAAAATCTCAGCAAATCACTCTAAAAATCTCAGCAAGTCACTCTTAACAGTGATGTAATAAAAGAGGGACAAATTACATTGTTTTCCTGTACCCCACTTAAAGATAATCATAGAAGAGGGCCTTGCCTCTACTTTGGAACTTTCCATAACAATTCTCATAGTATTTCTGCACAGAGGTTAGTGCATAATCAATGTTTTGCAAACAAATTCCAAACGTTCATAGTACTGTATCATATTATTTATAATCCAAGTTATTTATGAAGTTTCTTTAATATAAGAGAGGACATGGTGTAAAACGTATGCCTTAATTCTTCCATGGCCTCCAATAAGCAGTTGAATGATTATTGCTACAAGGGATTAAATACAATGAGGGAGAGGAAAAGTATGAGAATATTTTTGTTTTAGACTATAGTGGTGATGCCAACATTATTAAAGAGTCAGTCAAGGAAGAATGGGATAGATTTTGTGGACTATCCGATTTAAACCTTAAGTTTGACAAGCCCTTAAAATTTGTTTTTAGAAAAGGTAGCTGTATTAAAAACATTTTAGAAAACAAAAATTTTAGTAAAAGGAAACAGAAAGTTGGAAAATATAAATGTGGGTCATGTCAAAAATGTTCCTATATGTCTAACACTTCGTAGATTTTTATCTCTAGCAGGAAGAAGTGCATTACATCTAAAGTGTATTCTAATTGTGATTCTAGAGGGCTGGTTTACATTGCACTATGTGTCAACTTTGAAGGATTTTATGTAGAAAAATGGAAAGATGTGTGAAAAGAAGGATTTATGAATGCACTTATGACATTAGGAAAGGTAATGTCAAGAATGCACTATATAAACATACTCAAGTATGTGATAATGTTACCTTTACATTTTTTTATGTTGGAAGAAGTACAAGTTGACCTAAGGGGTGGGCCATGGGAGACCAAATTATAATACAGGGAATTATACTGGCAGTTGGTCCTCAAAGCCAATAAATGGCCGGGTTTAAATGAAATGGTCTCCTTGGCCCCTGTATTGAAATTAAGAGCAGCTAAACTTTAATGTTTTTTAAAAAATGTTTAATACATCTTACTATCCAAATATTTTATTGAGGTTCATGTTTTAAGACTGATGGCTCAATAAGATTTTAATACCTAAACACCTTGATACTAATGTTTTAATAAAATTGTTAATCTTTTCAACATTTCTTTTATTTTTTTGGCTTGTGAACATACATATATGCGTGTACATTTTCTTTTGGTCACTAGAGGCCAGTATTTCATCATTTACATATAATTTATCAAGTTGGTACAACAATTTGAAAAAAAAAATTAGCAACAACATAGGTAATGAAAATATTTTTACTGGTTTTAAAGTTTTGAATTGTAATTTTAAATGGTTCAAACATGTTTTATTACTAGCAACAGTATAAATATATGGAAATATGTAAATATGTGATTAAACTTTATGAGCTAATTTAGGTCAATTAATTTTATTGGTAGGGTTATAAAAGGTTGAAATGTGATAAGCTGGATCATCTAATAAAGTTTTAGATGAAAATCTATTGGTTGTGTTTAGCATTAGTTTAGTCTTAACGGTTTTTGCTGTGCCTGGTGAATAAAATTGAGTTCAGGGTGGAAACGGCTATCCAAGTGCTTATTTTGTTTAATTAAATACAACATATGACTAAAGGAAGTTACTGTGGTTAGAATTTAATGGTAAATAATGCATTTTGAAGTGTGAATTGGCTAACCCTGTGCTGGATTAGATAAGAAGGAAGCCTTTCAAAAAATTCCAGTGAAAGACTATTTATTCATTGACTTACTCTACACCTGGTTTTAAGACATTCTTGAATCATAGATTACAATTTGCTCTTAAACTCGCTCAGTTTTGTTAAAGCTGGTAGCATTTTTATGTTGTGTTGGACCTCAAAAATAAAACAGATAATAATGAAATACTATTTACTTTGTTGACTTGATTTCAGCACATAAAAAGTCATGCAACACATAGACATAGCAATAAGAACATCAACAAAAATGGTGGATAAAAATAATTAATTACAAAGGTTTCAGTAGAGTTTCATAAAGAGATTATATTTTAGGGCACAAAAAGAGGAGACAGCAGATTTCCACACTGAAATTAGGGAAACTAGTTTAATCCACAAGTGCAAAGCCTGGTAGGCAAAAGAAAGACTACCAGAGACTCAAGACGAGTCTTGAAAATCTCAGAATTCTTACTAGGGTATAGACAATAACGTAGCTAGGGTTGGTCAAAGGTGGCGACTGCCTCAGGTTAAAATATTAAGCATATATCTGAGGACTTTTAGTCCTGTTTTTTTCCTTTGTTCTTCACTTGAAGAGCTGCTCAACCATGGAGTGATGGCTTTACTGATGGTTGCCAATCACACAATGAGCCAATTTTTTTTTTATTCTTCCTGAGAACTTGTGTGGGGCACATAGATTTGGTGGGTGTGGTGTGGAATGGCTGGCTGTACTGCTGGAAGACAATTTAAAGTAAATGAATAAAAACAAATGTCTGCCCGTGAACTTCTAAAACAAAAGACTTTAATGTTAAAACCACATAGAACACGTAACACAGGTTGAGTGCTTTTGTCCTTTTTTTGGTTTTAGAATAAGTTTCTTCTAATGCTTTCCCCAGTGATTGGAAGAACTATTTATTGCATCAAGAGATGCTGTGGCAGTTTAGACTTGGTGCAACTTCAGGGATTAATGATAATATTTTTGTTATAAATGAATTAAAACTTAGGGCCAGTATATTGTAAATATTTGCTATCTTTTCTGTTTTATTGCTTTATTGTTTTACTAGATACAATTAGTTGTAGTTAACTTATTTGCTGCATAAATATTATGTAGGTTGATTATATTAGTTTGCAGCTTTATTTTAGCCTAATGATAGGTGATTGGATAAGCTGGAGGTGTGTCTACATGTAACAAATATATAAAGGATTTTAATTAGCATACACTGGTTCTGAGGATGTTTATTGATTTATAGATGAAAGCGCTCAACCTGTGTTACACGTTCTATGTGGTTTTAACATTAAAGTCTTTCATTTAAAATAGTTCATGGGCAGACATGTTTTTTTTTTTTTTTATTTTGTTTTTATTAAACCCGTTCCATTTTTTACTTAGTATGTTGGAAGACAGATGGCTTTCTGTAGTAACCAGAAGTCTCAATTTTGAAAGAGTGGGAATAGACCATGCAGAGCTTTTGCATGTAGTTTGATCTTTCTTCATTCTATGACATTTGTGACTACAATAATGTAAAGATCATACTGTTTAGTACCAGGAATCTAAACAAAGATCTCCTTTCCTTGCAAACTCTCCTGACCATGGAGAACATAGATGTCTTTGTAGTTACTGAAACACAGTTTAAAGCCATTGAGAGCACTTTTAAAGTGCAGAGCTATAATGCCTTTCAAACTTTTAGATCAGCTACTGCTGAGAAAATGACATAAGGTGATGATGTTTCAGTTTACATCAAAAACAAACACACCTGAAGATTAGTCAAGCAATATGAAACACTTGAACTTCTCCATGGCCAATTCACCATAAGCAAAGTCCCATAACATATCTTTGCATGCTACAGTCCCCCCTTTATAACCCAAGAAACACGCACCACTTACTTAAATGAACTGGAGTCACTCCTCAACCAGCCCATTACCATATTCATGAGTGATTTTAACTACCCTCCCTAGGTCGGGAATGATACATGACCCCAAATGTGTAGACCCAAAGATTGCTGGATTTTTGTCAACATGAATGCTTTGGATTAATTTGGTCAAATGCCCACTAGGGGTGAGAAATAGCCTTGACATAGTCCTCACCAACATGGGGGAATGTTGCACTCTATCCAAGTGTGTCATCCACATTGGTCAGGTCAGACTATAAAACTGTCTCCTGAATTATTCTGAGGCAAACATCATATTTGTGAAGTGACATCTTTGCAAAATTCAAATCTCTCTCAAACCTAAGGAACGCTGCTGCCTCTACAGAGTAATTCACAAAACCCTTTACAATCATGTTTACAGCTGTATAGAAGCAGTGTTATCTACATTAAGTAAGCACAAGATAAACTCAAAAAACAAGTCATCCTGGTGGAATTAATAGGCTACACAACAGAAAGAAAAAAAGGGCAGATCCAAAAATGGGAAATACAATAACCACCAAGATAAAAACTTCCTCATCAAACTAAATAAGCAACTCAGGGGACTACTTATGTCCAAATAAGCTAAGTTTGAAGTAGAAGTAACCTCCTAGGCAAATGACAATCATAAAGCATTTTTGAGAATATCCAAATACCACCAAGAATCAAAGAACGATGAATAAATACAACTGGCAACAGTTCCACAAGTTTATTAAATAATTTTTATCACCTCGGCTAATATAGCCTTCAAGAAGTATCTAAACATTCAAATACATTCCCCTTATATACACACAACAATAACACAATAAAACAATCAATCAATAAAACCATAATTAAATCAAGTACCTCCAATTAATTTCACAATTTAAACCATGAGGTGCAAGAGTATTGTATTTAAGTATAAAAACAGATTATTTAAATAATAATTTATCTTTTAACATAGCAGCATCATCCAATTTAGCAAACACTTTTTACAGAATAGTTCCTTGTAATAACATAAAGTCACTATTGTGACATTCCATAAAATGAGTAGCCACAAAACTCTCTATTTTTTGTTTTTTTATGTCCCTAATATGTTCTTGTAACTGGGTTCTAAGCATTCCCCAGGATTCAGCAAACTTCTATGCAAGAATAGCTTATTCTTGCATGGAAGGGATCGTTCCCATGCAGCATGGCAATGCGCCATGCATATGTATGAAGGCGTGCTGCCGTGCTCTAAAATGGACACGGTTCTGTGTGTTTGTGCAGGGGGAGAGTCTGAGAGCAGTGTTCTCACAATACACATGCCCCCTGCACTCGAAAAACGCCATTCAGCAATTCAGAATGAATGAAAGTCTCCATAAACAGATTAGTGTCTGTGGAGTAAATGAGAGACAGCCATATGTCTCATCTTTTCAGATCTTCACAGAATGTCCAGATTACTGCTTCATATTTTTGGTGTGTTCCCCTAAAATCTGCACCTGTCTGGAAAATAGCTGTGAATCAAAGTCATTAAATAATGACAGATATATGTTTGGCTCAACATCCTCAGAAAATACATGCTAATCCAAAGCCTGTCATTCTATCAATGTTCTAAGTTTCAAACAGGAATATTTAAAATATATTCCTTATTTTTTTTCCTGTGTGCAATAAAGTTTAAGTGTAGCTGTGCAGGTTTGCCCATAGTGCAGCTATGCATACCAGAGTTTAAACATCAAAAGAAGCTAAATAGAAATATACCCAGTGCTAATAGTGAAACTGGAGTAGCGTAGTGGTTAGAGCATTCACCTAGCATGCAAACACAGTTGAAGCCCCTCAGCAGTCCAAATATTTTCATATGTGAAACACAACTAAAATGTATTTTTCATAAGTAGGTAGTGAATATTATCATGTATATGCTAACCAGGGTAGTGTAGCAGCCCTACGCTTGAGGTGTCAATTAAATTTAAAGTTTAAGCAAGATTTAGCATAGGGCTAAGTATTTACTCCTTTAAGCAATAGTTATCTTAGCTAAGCAGGTTTACCTGGTGCTTAACTTAGCTCAGCAGTTTCATAACTGTCAAATCATAGTAGAGGGCAGGAAATTAACCCTATCTAAGCCATGCAAGCAGGAATACAGCTCATAACCAGTTGTAGCTCCCCACTGTAGGCACTATGGTAGGTGTTGGTGAAGGTGTGCAATTTACGGGTGCAGCACTGGGGCATTCAGGAGTCCAGGGTCATGGTTGAACTCCTCATTAAAGACCATGAAGGGTAACTGTTGCAGGACCAGTACCAGAGCTCCCAATACAAAGTGGAGGCCTGGGACCAACTTTCCCAAGATCTCACCACTGTCACTGGCATCCCTTGGACTGGTGAGCAGGTCCGGCACCCCTTTTCTGACTTGAAGCAGAGGAAGAGGGACCTTTTGGACCTTCTATTTTTTGCACGTTCTTACTGCACTTCACTGTACTCTGGACTCATTTTCTGATTCTTGTTCTCTTTTAAGTGCTCTCCAAAGTCCAGCCTGCGTATGTGATGGATAGGTATGCATAAATGTTTGTTCCTTATCTCTTGTACAGCTGCACATGAGAGGGCTGTGAACTTGGAAGTCCAAGCCAGCAGGCTGCAAAGGCTGCATCGCGAGGCTGGTGAGTAACAATCTAGCTGGTATTATGTAGGGCAAAGAAATAAAACTTAGCAGAATGTCACCTTGCAGTATTTAAAAACAGGTACGGTTTTTAGTGACTGAAGAAGCCAGTAGGAGAGTAATAGTGACATACAGGTCATATATCAATAAAAGTGTAATTACCTGTCAATAAAAGTGAAAGCCCCAGACTGGTTGTGTTTACTCTGGTATTATATGACTGGAAAGTTTCATGCACCAAGATCTGATATCAGAATAGTAATGTTGTGTTAACCACTGTTTTCCACACTGTGCTATGTTAAAAGGTATGTATAGGAATGTATATAAACAAATGCTGTAATCACAAGCTCAGATTGAACAACCAAGTGAGAATTAGAAAGAAAACATTCAAGGAAGTAACAGCAGGTTCTCAATAGCTCATTCTGATGAACTGCAAACATGTTGTACTTTTAGCAGAAACAGCCATGGTACAACTCTCGAGAGTATGCATAATTTCAAGTATCATTTTGTGAATATGTGTAGAGACAGTCAGGTAATGTCACCATAAATTCCCTCCACAGATCTTCCAGGTGAAAGAAGGTATAAAATAGATATAAAAAGCCAGTAGTAGTAATACTCTGTCCAACACCCACAATCCATCCCCAAGGCTGCAAATGACAGCAAGATAAGTACATACACCAAGTGGTCTCCCCCAAAGAAATGTTCAAAAGTGTCATGCTTTCAAAGTTATCGGTCCCTGCTGCCAACAACCAGGGTGAACAATAGAAATCAAGGCAGAGTATAGCAGTAGCACACACATACATACACACACACACACACACACACACACACACACACACACACACACACACACACACACACACACACACACAGTATCAAGTATCAGTGTGCAGGGTCTATATTGGATCGTCAAACTAACAGGAGTTCGAACGATGTAATATCGAACCAAGAAGTTCGAAACCCAGAAAGTACGAAAACACAGAACAGCAATTTTTTCCAAGGGAAAAAAATCACTGTTCCAGTACAAAAAATAAATAAATAAATAAACATGTACACTTTAAACTTAAACTAATGTTGGTGGCAAGCCCCTACTTAAATATACCAACTCCGAGATCGCACCACAGTGGAGGAAATGGCAAGGCCACGAAAACGGCCTACCGATTTTTTCCCTGGGGAAAAAAATTGGTGTTCTGTGGCTTCGCTATTTTCACATTTCAAACATATGGGTTTGATATTACAACTTTCGGACACCAGTGAGTTCGACATTGTAATATAGACCCGAGTGCACATATGTAACCCTGACTATGTGAATATGGGTAGAAACAGTCATGTTGTATTAACAAACTCCCTCCACAGGTCTTCCAGGTAAGAGAAAGTATAAAGTAGCTATAAGAAAGCGGTAATTATACTGTGTACAAACATAACATTACCCAAACCAATGCCATAGTTGTTGTAATAATACCTGTAGAGTAATGAGTAGAGCAATAATCATTAAAGCTGTGACCACCGCAAGAATCTACATTTGTTAACTGACATCTCTCTCTCTCTCTCTCTCTCTTTCTCCCCCACCTTATCTTCACTAATAATCTAAACACATAAATGAATGGGTATGTTTTCCACCAAGCCTACTGTTGGGACATGTGTCTTGTTGTTCTACAAATGTTGAAATGTATTCCAATTAATGTTCCCTGTTCAAATACTATCATTGGTGGCCTGTTTCTATCAATGTAACCTGCATGTCAGTGTAATGCCCACTGTGGTTCCATATATGTATATGCTCTGTTTGCTATGCATATATTCCATGTCTGTTGTCTTGGGTTAATGGAAATACTTGTGCATGCTGTTATAACTAATCCTGGAATGTGTTTACCATTGCTAACCATCTGTTCTAAAACTGTAACACCATAGCATGTCAGGGAAGGCCATTCCCAGTGGATCTACCTCTCCCTCCTCATCTGGCTGTGACACAGGGCCCCAGCACATCTGGGTCTCACCCCGGGACCTCCTTGTGTGCTCAGGGGATATGGCTTGTCCCCCTCCTGGGCATGGGCGCGGACAGGATCCTATCACCCAAAGCCAGGTCTGGGGTCTGGTTTGTAGCGAGCTCCACAAGGAATTGGGAGATTTGCTATGCCAGCTTGAGAGCCACATGGTGCAATTAGAAGGTCAGCTAGCCCCTCCTGCTCAGTCCCCAGCACAGAAACTTTCGGGGCTTGAAGGTGCAGTGGTGACTACCCACGGGTAGGGACCTCAGTCCCACTGTATCCATCTGTGGGCTCGTGGGCTTCCTATTACCAAACACCCCTCCCCGTCCAAGGTGTTTAGCCCCCACATCTGTCATATACCACCCCTGTGTGGTCTCTTGTCTGTCTTGTCTGTCTTCCTACCCAACCTACCTCCCCAAAAATACCTACTATCCTTCCCCAACATCCCACTCTCACCCTAAAAAAAAGGGCAATCTGTTTCCCAAAAAAATGCTGCCCTATACATAGCTGACCATTTCGCACACATGTCCACTGGACACATGTAACCCTGTCTAATTGGCTTCACAGCACATTATTGTTGTCCTCAACCCTCTTTTTCAGGGGTTTGAGTGTCCACATTTACCTCCAAATTCGGTATATATGCACATCTGTTGCTGTAGAAGAAATGGAGTAGTGGGAGAGCAACCATCTTTTACTTTCAAGAATAATAGATCTCTTAAAAGACAACTTTGCTATAAAGCTGTAAGCACCCATAAATATATTCAGTCGGACAGACTTGGCACCCATACATGTAAGAGATGCAAAGCATGTTCTAGTATACATGTTGGGAGACAATTTATACACCCACGGAAGGGGTTTACAATAGAAGCAAATTTTTATACTGATTGTTACACCAAGAATGTGGTTTACTTTAGCTATTGTGTACAGTGTTTTGCCTTTTATATAGATAAGACTAACCGACATTTAAAAGACAGGATCCTAGACCACATGCATGACATTAAGATTGTGAAAGAGAGCAATGCACTAACTGCACATGTACAGAAAGAGGGACCTATTCATAGGTTCATGTTTTTAGTGTTTGAGGTGGTCCCTGTTAATAAGAGGGGGGTAATTTGAGCAATAATACTGAAGCCTCAGAACAGGATTGGATACTGAAATTTCAAGCTGATAGGGCACCAGGCCTTAATAATAAAGTATCCCTTAAACCTTTTCTTAGAGCGAGGGCCTTTAAGCATTTAAGCATTTAAATTAATTTTATAAATGGTTGTATTGTGATTTAATTGATTGATTTTATATAAATATTTTTATATACATTTTTATATTAATGCTATTGTTCTTATTTATAAGTATTTTGCATGCAGTGTATTTAAATGTTATATATGCCCATTATATGAAATGAATGTAGTTATTTTCTATTTTATATTAGGCATTGAAACTATGTCCTTTTTAGTGTCAATAGGGCTCTAATTACTAGTATAACTGTTGATGGGTTAATTTGATATAGTGAACCTTTTTAAATGTGATGTTTTCTGTATTCACTGTTAGTCTGATGAAGCAGAAGGATTTTGTGAAAGCGCTTACTATTTTTGTATTAAAGTTGCCTGCTCTGTGTGACCAACATGTCTTTTTGCTTTTCTTTTAATGATTAAACTTAGCCTAGTTCAAATCTGATGTGTAGCAGTCATGTGAGAAAAATTGAAATGGAAAGGTCCATAATTGCTAATTGTTTATAGTCAGGTGGGAGAGCAGTGATGATCTGGTAAGAAATGGCTATTATTGTGCATGTTAATGTTAGGCAAGCATTTAGCTCATCCATCCTTCAGAGAAACATGCATTCACAAGGATATGGCATACAGTCTCCATGGTGATAAAGGTTATTCATCCCCTACCTGAGGGATAGGGTCATGATTACAATGCATTCATTGCCTGAATATCAGTAAGGCTACAACCACCATGGCTGCCTGAATGATCACCTTTTGGGCTGTCTTTAACATATATACTGGAGACAATATGAAGGAATGGAGAATCTGAAGACAAATTTATGGAGCATTGATAGTTGACATAGTTGTGAAACACTACAAACAAAATAAAGTATATGAGATTGCTGCCACCAGAGGCTGTAAAATCTTAGATATCAATTAGAATATGGTTGGAAATTATGAATAGTGATTTTTTTATAACATTTCCTTTGTTCTGATGAATGCTATTGATTTGCATTTGCCTTCCTGTTGTTATGTAGTTGTGCCTTTTTGATACATAATACAGTGGCAAATGGTTTGTAAAACAAGAATTATTATACAGCCCTTCAGTACTAAAATTATTCTCCTTCTTTTAACAGGCTGTGCCTTGTGAAATCTTCAGTGCAGCTCATAAACTTATGCTTACAACATACTAGTACATTATTTAGGAATTTACTAGCAGAGGACAGTAAAATCAATCATTGATAATATGATAATAGAAGATCAAAAGATCCACCCTTGGTGGTTTACAGATGGAGGGGGGGGTCACTAAATTCATTTTCTCTGCCTTACATCTTTTATAAAAGTCATTCAGTTCTGTCCTCTGTTAAAATAAAGTTTTCCTGGATACTGACATCAACCACAGTGTTAATAGATTGAAGAACAGACTCTTATACTGCAGTTATTATAGCCATATTACCATATTCAGAGAGGATAGTAATCTAATACATTAATTACCTGCTATTGTATGGACCACACATCAAACATATAATTGTATGTTTCCATTCCTTTCTAATTAAAAAAAACATACTTCGAGGGTCTTCAATCCATCGAATGCAGTCTTGCATAAAGACACAAACTTTTATCTTATGCAGAAACTGACTTGGGTATGTATTTATTCACAATGAGGTAAAAGTAAAAATTTTAAAATTATCCTGTCATTGTTGACCTTCCCAGACAAAGTGAAACAATTGTTTGACCTTTCAGTTGCTTGACATGGTTCATGTCTTTCTTTCCTTTGATACAGGCAGTTCACTAATGAGGCCCAAGGATTGATAGGGTTGACCAGTGATTGAATATTGGCAGAAAGAGTTTAACAAATTTGCCTGACAAGTTTAATCCAGGAAGAAGAGCCCACCGAAGATGTAACCAGCATACTGGTTCATCCAATGAGTAACACAGATAGCCTTCTACAAGAAAGGAAGGGACTACTAAGAGGTAGGATGCCAAACCAAAGGACCACATGGTAAAGTTGTAAAGACTTTGTAGACTAGTGAGATCTTAGAGCTGGATAAAAATGCTGAAACTTACCCAAAGATCTCCATTTCAAAGCAGCCATAGATATCTACTGCTATAGAAATCCTATAGCAATATCTTCTCTGATGAATCAGCAGATGGTGATGAGCTCTGCCAGTCATCAGAAGAACATTATAATCTTGTAAATCACTTAAAGAACACTAGTGGGTTGGTTAAGTGAGAAATGACAATTAAAAATGTTCTAGATTGAAGGAAGAAATGACAGTTACAAAATGTTCTAAACTGACGAAAATTGAAATCAGAAGATATGTGAGATAACTTTATGCTGCTGTTTAAACATTATTTGCTCCGAGCTGGGGAGGTCCATTTCAAGTGTCCAACATTTATGTGCATATCTGTGTAATGTTCATTGACTGTTAACTTGTTAGTTTTGCATGTGATACTTCTTTACTAAAATTGTTCTTTTATTTTGTGGGGTAGGAGCAGATTTTATTTATAGAATTCTGAAGAGTCAGATCTACTGCATTTTCTAAGAGAGCTGCTATGTTGAAGGATTTCTGCAAGCACTTCAGAGGAATGTAGGAGACACCTAATGTAGACAGCACTGGCAGTTAGAAAGGAGACAGATGAGATTACTGGGAAGAAGAATATCCTTTCATGTTATTCCTGGTGAATGTAGACCTTGTTCTTCATAGCTACAGATAATGCTTAATGTTGCTGAGGGTCTGTTGTAAGGGAGAGGCATTTTACCTGTCCTATTGATGTCTAATTTCTAACTGACAAGCACCTCTGAACTTGTGAATTACTGTGGGAATTAAAAGATGGGCAACATCCAAGCCTAGACTAAATCTTATGCAAAACAGTGTTATTAATGGAAACCAGTGTAAGTAGGTGAGTCACGTTCTATTTTCCATTCATTCCATTACACACACACCCTGGAAAAAGAAGGTGGTATAACTGATTTCCATCTTCAAACTAATGGGGTACTGGCATCTAAAACAGAGGCTGGTATGAAGTCAGAGACCATAAATTAACTTTTGAAAAAGTGCAATGGCTGTAGAGACTGTTAGTAATTGTAATTCAGTTTAACCTCTGTTTTATGAGGCACATATAGTATTGGTTAGACTCCAGTAAAGTAGGTTACTATAACAAGAATGGGAAACAGGACCAAGAGACTAATCCTAACTGGAATGATTATTTGTAATACAAACTATAATGAGAAGAAGCAATAAATCTGCTAGTGAGTTAATTGGAGCCACTTCTTTTGACGGTAGTGATCCTTGGTGACTGTCTCTAAACAAAGTGGAAAAAAGACTGATCTGATGATTTGCTGGCATCCGCATCTTATTTCTATTTTGATTTATTTTGACTTTGCTTTTATTCTCTGTTTTTCCATTTGCTTTTGCTTTGTTTCATAGCTTTCTTGATTTTTTTTTTTTATTTACTGAGTGCAGTTTATTCACGGGTCCATGAACTGTATGTCAGTCTCTACAGGCAGTATAAGTTTTATTTTTTTTAAGGAATTCAGCTTCATGCAGCAGTGACTTTCAGAGGATTTCCTCTATTGGAAGGGATCAGACTTACTTTCAGTTTGTTTAAAAACAGTAGCGGAGGATCCCTACTGACAAAAGAAGTGTCTCGTACTAACTCACTGGTAGGTTTATTGCCTCTTCTTATTACTTTTGTTATCCACTAAGCTCATACAAAAGATGAACAGTCACTTCTAGACGGACATCAGTACTACTGGGTCAGTCCTTTTCTGCTGATTTTAAGACAGAGTATATTATCACTGTAACAAGAACCCATAAGACTACCGTGCATTATGGGTCTATATCACGTTGTCTAACTTTTAAAAGTTTGAATGTCATATGGTTGACACCATATGATCGAACTTTTAAAAGTTCAAACATTTCAACATTTCATGGGGGTGCAGGGGGGCTTGCCCCCCTGCTTAAACCATTCAGGTAGGTTTTTTATTATTTTTTTTTTATTACATTTTTGAACTTTTAAAGTTCGATCATATGGTGTTCGAACTTTTAAAAGTTTGATTATGTAATATAGATGCTGCATTACAGATGCCATAGGTTTCTTTTTTCCTTTCATTTGCTGTTTTGTGAGTGAAAGGTATTTTCTTCCACACCATTTCCTATTTGTCTGTGTTTTAAAACTACTTTTAAAATCATTTGCTGTTTATTATGAGCTACATTTTCTGTGGTAATAAAATGAAAATGTAAGAAGTAAAATACTTAATATAGTCTGAATTATCTTTGGACAATGTTGTGAATGTCAGCACAACAGCAGATCAAACTACTATTCAAATGAAGGAATTGGCTAAAGATTTGTGATAATGAACTTTCCTTTGATCATCATGTGACTACTGCTGTAAGGAAGTCCTATGTCATTGCACAGCTTATATCTTAAGTTGCTGTGTGCAGATCCAAGAATGTAGTCGTTCTACCGTGCTTAGCACTAATTTGGCCCATCATTGAGTATAATGCCCCTTTTGGTATGTTCCTCTGCAAGACTCTGTCACAATTAGAAAGCCAAAAATCCTTTGGCACTAGAAAAGAAATTAAGGATATAAAAGTAAAATCTATGCATACCATCACAAAGCCTTGTCCATCTTCTCTGTGATATGTAGGCTACTGACAGATGACCTCCGCTTCACATATAGAGCTTCAGTAAACCCTATTCTGTCAGACTTATGCAATTGCAAGTTCAATGGTATCATAAATACCTGCTCATCAGATTTCAGTCTCTTTTGCAAACTAAATAGAACATATCAGAGGGATAGGTTTGCATCACAGATAATAGTGCTTCTATGGAAATGGCTTCCAATCCACATAAAGCAAAGTACTTCCCTTTCTCAATTCAAGTGTATTTTGGAAGAATGGATGGCTATCCACAAACTCTTACCAGGTTTAGCACCCCTGTCCCTGATGGGAAGGAAAACATGTAAATGTCCCAGAATATCCTTGTTCAGCCTATGTCTGGGTTATTCTTATACAAAATGTAAGGGCTAAAACTACAAAGGGAATAAAAGATTAGACTCCCTATGATCCAAATGGATCACTGACCAACTAAGTACCTGGGGATCTATGAAATCACGAGTATCCTGATGTCTGCAAATTTAAAATGAAACAGATATAGGTTAATAATACAGAGAATAACTTCGTCATGGCAAAGTATAATGTGAAAAATTCTTCAAAATGTGTTTCAATAAAGGCAAACAATGTGTTATCTGATAATAAAGGCAAAGATAAAAATGAAACCCATTTCATACAGAAGTCACCATCTTGCTCAAAGTGTGGTAAGCATGACAGGATATCATCTCCAGCACTCAAGATGAAATGCAGGAAATATGGATTGCCTAGCCATTCTTTTCAAGTTTTCAAATCTAGAATAAAGAGATAAAGTCAGAAAAATGGTTTATGTAGTGAACAATGTTTCTAACTCAAATTAGTCTGTCCCTGGCTCGGGCTGTTCTCTGTGGCATACTTTTTGTTAATGTAATTAATGTCTTAAGTGCAAACAATTGTTTCACAGGAGGCAGACTTTCAGCAGAGTGGCACTAAAAAACACTGGACTAAAAAAGTTTACTTTATATAGAAAAGTTTTATATTTAGCCAGATACCACAGCAGAGTACAATAGCTTAAGTAAGAATGCATTTGGAGAAGTGGGTTTTAAGTTGTATATATCTATAAACCTTCAATAATGAATTATTCTGGCCATAAACCGATGCCACTGCACTAAATGCAGAATGGACAATCTGTTGTTTTATGTTGTGCCTGTAAGACTACCAGTGCATAGCGAGGTGATTATGAGCAGTCTGGTATGATTAAATAAAATCAAAGTATATAGGTGTAGTCAAAAGTGACTAGAGGCAGATATGCACTCAGTCAATAGAATCAGTTACAGATTTTCAAAGGCCACAGTTCTCATATCCAAGAAGCAGATGATGCATAGATTCACGTGGACAATGAATGACATCACTGAAGATGTTATTTCACATGACTCAGTGAAAGTCATGCAGAAAGTTCCCAGTGATCCCATGGAATGCCCCCCATTATTCTCATTAGGGGACATATATAATTACTGGCCATGGGATGGGCAAGACCAGTCTCTAGCCTAATGGAATAGGTTAATCTGAGCAGAAAAAGGGAAGCTAGCTAAGTGGAAAATGGCCCACAGGAGCAGCTAGTGTAGTAATTACCTATGAACCTAAGTGACTCACAACATCTCAATGGTGCTAGTTTACCGATGTACAAAGGCAAATGATCAATATGTTAAAAGCAAGCACAATGTAGTTTGCAATGATACTGGAAGCCATATGCAAATAAAAGCATGAAATCTCTGCTGCCATACTCTCCTTCACACATACTTGCAGAAGCCATGGATACCAACTGTCTAGTATCCTGTCTCTTTCTCTACCTTTGCAAAACTTTCAGTAAAGTATCTCATGCAAAGCTTATTGCCAGACTAACTCAACTCAACCTCTCCCCCCTACTAATCACTGGTTCTCTAGCTTTCTCTCAAACAGACTCAAGTCTGTTAAATGGCAGTCTGCCTGTTCCCACTTCCTTCCCATCCAAACTGGTGTCCTTCAGGGTTCAGTCCTTGGCCCCTTCTTTTCAACATCTTCACTAATAATTTACACTTCTCCTGCACATCTTCTTCCCCTATACACTTTTCTCAATGACTCTGCTATTATCTCTATTTCTAATAACATCTCTAACCTCCATTCTATCACTTAACGCTCTTTTTCATCTGTTGAAAAATGGCTGACTGAACACCAACTTATACTTAACTCCAAAAAGACTAAATTCCTACTTTTTCTAACTAAATCACTCTCACACCACAAATCCTCTTTTACCATACTTTCTCTCAATAAACCCTCCATGTCAGCTGATCCGCACACTAAACTACGTGGAACTATAATTGATGACCAGCTAAAATTTGACATTCATACATAACAGTGTATAAAAAAAAAACAACCAAAAAGTAAGCCTTCTCTATAGAAACAAAAAGTTCTCAGTTCCCAACTCCAGACCCTCTCTTGCTCAAGCATTTATCCTTCCTTGAATTCTCTATGCCTCTCCTCTCCTTATCCATGTCTAGATATCACTACTATCCAAACCCAAACAAGCTTATAACAGCATAGACAGATTCGCCAGTAACATACCATACAAACCACATCATTGACTTCCCCTAAACCAACTCCAATGGCTTGAATTCCCCCAGTTCCTGCTTCTCTCACAGCTGCAGCTCACATACTCCCTACTAAATAAATCCGCGGCTTGTCCTTACTCTCTTCATTAGTATCCCACTATAATCCAGCTTGTCCACTTCGTAGCTCTAACCAGAACCTTCTAGATATCTATAAACCTCACCAAAATATTGGCAAACTCCTTTATAGATATTCTGTCTCCCTTGCCTGGAATAGGAATAAGCAGCATCACTAGTACTGCCTGCCGCAAAACTGAAGTTAAAAACTACCTCCTGAACTCAAGAACCCGTCGTTGCCATGACTTCTCCAATTTTATGTTTCAACCTGTCAAAGTCTTATGCAAGATTTTACTCTTCCATGCAAAGAATATCCTGTAAAGACCTATTGCTTCATTTAATAATTAGCAGTGATTTTAGACTAGAGCATGATAACTGAAATAAGTTTTTAAACTTTATTTTGCATATACCTGGATTCATTTATACCTCTACTGTATACTCTATATGGCTTTGTTATTTTTATGTATCTCACTTCATCTTTTTTGTTAATTTCTTATATTTTACTGTATTGTAATCATTATACTAAAGTTTTTATATTCCTGGAGATTTTCTCCTCAGGTCTCCACTGAAAATGGGCCAATGGCTTAGCTGGACTAACCCATGTAACAAACGGCAAATAAATAAATAAACAAATAAATAAATACATACATACATACATACAAACATAAATATAATGTTTTATCTGATATTTTTGGACACTATACTGACATGTTTATAGGGCGGCCACGGTGGTGCAGTGGTTAGCATTGCCGCCTCACAGCAAGAGGTTCTCCGGTTCGATCCTCAGCTGGGGTGCCTTCTGTGCGGAGTCTGCATGTCCTCCCTGTGGTCGCGTGGGTTTCCTCCGGGTGCTCCGGTTTCCTCCCACATCCCAAAGACATGCTGCAGGTGGATTGGACACTCTAAATTGGCCCTAGGTGTGCGTGTGAGTGTGCCTTCTGTGGAAGGTTGGGCGCCGGGCTGGCAACTCGACACCGTAAAACTCCACTGCCATTCAATGTGCGGACAAGGTGATCCGCTGTGGCGACCCCTAACCGGGAAAAGCCGAAAGAAGAAGAAGAAGATACTGACATGTTTATAGGACCTGATTTGTTATGAAACTATTAAAATTAGTAAACAGCACACAGAAGTTCAAATGTTTGAAAACAATGGTACAGCCAGTACGGCCCTATGAAAAAAAAAATCCATCGAAATGTGCAACACTTTTCATGATGAAATTAATGTGCCTCAAGAATTGCTGTTTAAATAAAGCAAAGTGATTTACCAAACTAGCGATGTAATATAATGCTTGAAATAATCCCTGGGACACATATAGGCATTGTTAACAGCAAAAAAGGAATGCAATGTAATTCTTTTGATATAGCAGGTCAGAAATAGTAGAGCTTGTATTAAATGCTGTCAGTTCTGCAATATGTTTCACATGAGTGACAAAAAGACTTATGATTAAACATGAAATGCAAGATAGGTCATGTAGTAAATTGTCTTCTGTTTTTGTTTCACTCAAAGATAGTCAACATCTCCTATCTTCCCTCACAGAAGATATACTTTATCAAATTAAGGGTTACATCTTCACTTCTGGCATTTGCACTGCTGAAAGCAATTTCTTTTATGTCATAGAAACCATGGTATTCTCTTATGAGATAATGATCCACAATTTGTAAATTGGTGATTTTGATTATTGTAATGGGAATTGGAGTTTTCAGTATATAGCTTATTAATGGTGTCTGCTAGCTACTGTGCAGGTTGACAGAGTTACCACAAACTGTCAAAAAATGAAATATTTTTGCCAGCTCAAGGGAGGATTATTATAGCAATAACCTACGCCTGGGTGTGGGTAATGCTGGATTTACCCACGGTTGGCGTGGTTTGGTCCCGGGGGCGAAGCCCGAGGGACCAAACAAAGACAACCGTGGGTAAATCCAGCATTACCCACACCCAGAAGTGGGTTATTGCTATTATACCATGGTGTTAGTTTGTTTTGTATTATGTTTGTATTGTTGTTATTTATGTTTTTGTTTGCTTTTTTTTGTATTCTTCCACTTTTTATGAGATAAAATAGTCCACACTTTCAGTTTGTGTTTATTGTTTATTTCTGTTTTAATCTAAATACATGCTATTTTTTAGTTTTTCAGGAAATGTTAGGAAAGGGCTAGGTGGTGCTTGGTATAATATAGTTTAAGCAGTGTAGAAGTTTATAACGTGTAGTTATGTTTTAGTAGTTATAGGTATGTTGAAATGTGGTGTAGTTTTAATTTGTATTAATTTTTTTTAAATTTGTACTTTTACTATTTGGTCACTAGATGGTGGTGTTGTATGCACTTTTATTAGATGTATGCTGATGTGGACATTCGGTATGGTGTGTGTTTTTGACTTTGCAAGGGATGTGTGGTGTGTTTTTAGTATGTACATTTTTGGAGTTGTCTGTGTATAGGTATTGTAGGGAATATAGGTAAGTGAATGGTTTTATGAGAATGCTTGGTTTTATTGTGTTATAAGTGTTGGTTATGTAGTGTGTGTGTGATGTATTTGCGACTGCATGACTTTTTATTTTTTTAGTGTTCGAGGTGAGGGAATGAGGAGTGTAGTATGGAAATTGGTTAGTTTTCTGTGTTTTCGTTAAATTGTTGTGTGTTTTCGGTATTAGATTTACTTTACTTTACTGTTTATTTGCTGTCTCCGCATGATATTTAGCGACCGGACTTTTTGCGTTGTTTCTTGTAGGATTTACTATGTGCACGCTGGTTGGATTAGCCAATCAGCATGCACATTTGTCGGGTTTGCAATGTTTGCATGGTATAATATCTATATCAACTCAAATAGAGAAAAGTTAATTTCAGCAAGTTGTGTTTTCATTACTGCAATAGACAAAAAATGAAAACAAAGGTGGCTATCTCATCAGTGCAGAGAAAAAACAAAATGTAAAATCAGTTTGACAAATATGCTAGCAGAAGTAAAAATCACATTATGACACATTTTCTAAAACATTGTCTACCCTGAAGCCTGGAGAAGTTGTCAAAATTCAAGATGTATTTAATAAGTACTTTGAGAAACAATAAGTTGTTATCAATCAAGCAAATACTTAGGGCCTATATTGAAGAAACCAGATATGGATCATGGCTCTGGTTCAGACACATCTGTAGTGGACAAGACTACTTCAACTCAGAATACTGAAGTATCAGAAAGGGCATCTAAAAAGGAGAGCTCAGATCAAGAAACGCTGCACATGTCAGCTATGCGGAATATTCTAGAATTCTGCAATTATCTCGTTGAGATCTTGTGCCAGTCACTTCAGCCTGTTATTGTTAATGTTACTAAGATACCTAGAAGGGGTCGCAGGTGACATGTCTGCTGAAGTAGCTACGATTTCTTTAACGAACAGACTGTTGAGTTTACAGCTACAAAAGAGCCACTAAGAATCCAAGTACTGATTTATATTTCTGATATTTTGTAAATGATTGTAATGTTATAGTACTGTATGCGTGACTGAAAAGATCAAATACATGTTCTGTGATATGCCAGCTATACAGTGGGGTATCCTTTAATATGCAAATTATATGAATGCATTTAGCTTAAGAAGGTGGATGTCGTGTTGTCAGTTGTTCACAAACCACCAATAAGGGTATTTGCATATTGGATAATGTTATGTCATGCCTTTCAGTTGCTGCCTTTTTAATAGAATGGATACATTCAGACTGCCATTTCTGCATTTGCATTTTGCCATCACGACTCAGATCTTTCATTGCAGATGTTAAAACTAACATCACAGTATTGTGTATGACTTTTTTCTTACACATGTAGTAATGTGTACATTTCCACTGTCACAAGCACACAGTTATAGATAAAAAGGAAAATTATGTACCTGTGTCCTGGTCATCACACAGACAACTTTTATTCAGTCATTGATACAAGTATAACAACTTTTATACCTTTAATTATTTTACTCAATAATTTTTGCCCTCAGCTTTACTATCCTTGTATTAGTCCAGTAATTACCTGACGAATGGCAAATAAGATTTCCCCTGGTACCTTTATGGTAGTACAGGGTAGTCTTAGTGCATAACCAAGCTACACTATTTAGACAGTTATGATTTTTACAGATCTACTAGTCAGGCTCAGATTAAAGTATCTTGAGGTACAATTTGCACAAGGGGGAACTGCGTGTACTCCTTTTTATCATCTGTTACAAAAATATTTTACACACAGAGATGAACTGATTTATTATTTAAGCTGTAGCCAATACAATTCTTGCTTTCTAATGAAATAAGTGATACAACCATAATTATATCTACCTGTATATATATATATATATATATATATATATATATATATATATATATATATATATATATTTCTGTATATATGAGTTGGAGACATTTATCCTTTTGAAACAGATCCTGGTATGTATTTATGAACTGATAGTTTTATCTTTACACTAATATAGTATGAATACTTTTTCTTTTGATTAGAGTAATACCAGACATGACCAAATGGGTTTAGTGATAGACTATCTTTGGGCGTATCCCTCACTGCTGACCCTGGTAGGGTACTGGGTTTTGGCATATTTGTTAAGCAAAAACTGAATTTATGTGTATACATTTACATTACAAAATTTTAAACATTTAATGGGGTAAGACATCATACTAAAAAAAGCCACCGTAATCAAAATAAAATATAGAATCTCGCAAAGCAAGAAAAGTTTTTGCTTAGCTAAAACATTAGTCTCTACATTATGTGTTATATCATAAACATGTTTATATATATATATATATATATATATATATATATATATATATATATATATATATGCTTTTTTAGTGCCCTCTCAGTTTTTCCTATATAGACTGCACCATACCTACAAGTGTAAATGTATACTAACACATAATACAGAGACTAATGCTTTGGCTAAGCATGCACAAAGTGTGATGATGTTCATTTAAAGTTTTTTTTTTTTGTTTTAGAACAAGTACAAAAAAGGACCAAGAGGTGGAAACTGGGAGAACCTCTTGGAGTATGGAGAATTATTTTGGCAATTGACTTTATAAGCCAAATCCAGGATTAAATGAAGTCATTTCTGTTGTTTCAGTTTTAAGCTTGAGAGCAGCAAAATTATAGTATGTGCATTCTTATACTTTATCTAAACATATTATTTAAGTGAGTTTAGGACATTGGTTTTACAAAAATGTTTATTTTTCAAGTTCTTTGTGCATTTACATTTTCATATTTCATGTTTATATTTAGCATGTTGATTTTAATAGTACTGTATCTTTAAATAAGCCCTGATTATTTTATTGAAAAAGCTTTTTTATTGGTGACTTTTAAATGATCATTTAACTTGAGTATATATATATTGCACTAGAAGTGTTATGTCTTTAGTTCTGATGAAATTCAAGATGTCTGAACAAAAGTGCTAAACTGTTGTGTTTTGCTTGCTGTGATTTATTAAAGAATTTGGGATTACACCTACGGACTACTTATTTCTGCTAACTGGTGTTACAAAGGCAGTGTTTAGTGTTTTAGTCATATCTCTCTGTGACTGATAAGTAAACTGAAAAAGGTATGTGAGAGATAATTTTACTTCAGTTTTTTTTATAATTCTGATGAAGGTATATGTAAGCACTTCCAGTGACTGAGAGTAGGGTAAAGACTAAACAGATATATAAGGCAGTGAAATATTTTGAATTAGATTATAAGCAGATCAGAATGTTGTGTAAAGCATAATAAAAACAAACATATTGCGTATTACCTACCTCACACACTGTAAGGTGTATTAAAAGGGAGGGATAGTTGTAATTTAAATAGAGCAGATGGTCAGAGTTTCTTGGGGTGAACAGTGCACAATAGAACTGGGTAAAGCATGGATCTCATATGTCATAGCTATAAAATTTCGTATTTGTTGTGGGGAGCTTATTGAAGAGATTGGAGAAGGAATATGAGAGGCTGGAGATGACTGGGATTTTCTCCTTTTCTTGATGTGGAGGCAGAGTAGCTGTACTCCTCAAGGTGGTAATGACTCAACATATGCTGGGAATTACAGACATGACTAGTTTTCGCATCAGAATCAAGTGTTGTCAAAAACACTGCAACAAAATGTTACCTAAACTCATAGACATGGCACAAGGAAGCTTGGTACAAGGAAAACAGGGAAGGGATAATCGTCAGGTTCTTAGTGTTTCATGAAGAAAGCAGAAGTGTAGAAATTGAAGAAGGCTGGAACTTTCTAGATATCCATGAACCCTTTCTCACAGTGAGATGCAAACTTTTTGCTGCAAATTAGAATAAAGGGGTTTATTCAAAGGCCGATTTGCTTGCTTTGATACATACATATGAAGGATTGCAGGTGAGAAAGTTTGAGCGATAAACCAGAGATGTTGTTTTTATTGACTTTCTATGTCAGTAATAGTAGCCTTTTTAGAATGAGATTGGGAGGTACTCACACATATGGGAAAGATGTAGTAAGCCTGTGCTAAGGGTCTCATTTTGGATGCTATAAGCTGGTTTACAGCCTAAAATAGAAAAACATTCATTGCCCACATCTGGTACTAAACACCTTCATGGCTGCCAGGGTGATGACACCTTCATGTGGGTCCCACCACCATGACAGACTCTCTGAGTGGTAGAGAAGGAGAAATAAATGCTTTCAGCCTCACTAGGAAATTATTTCTTTCAATTTGATCACATACAAGCTTCAAAGGTAAAGAGAAAAAGTGACTATCTCTGGGACTAGGATGTAGTCTTTGAATGAAAGTCATCACTGCTGCCACTTGGTCACATTTGAATCACTGAGCTTATTTGTCAGGGCAGTGTGAATGGGTGTGTAGTATGAAATCAATGTATTTAAAAACAATCATCACACTTTTATTTGTGGACAAGTGGACAAGTTGAACCATTTCTTCTCAGTCAAAATAATATACACTAGTGGCAAAGTATAATTTGTTCAGACCCTTTTGTGTGCGAGAGGAGCTAAAACTAGTGTTTGTGGTATTCTAAAAACACGCATGCATGCTCAATCTTTAATATGATTTCACAGAATCCCAACCGCAGATATCTTTACATTCAGATCACCAGAAACATGCAGATTCTCTTTGTCTTATACCCAAGATGTATTTCTTCTTCAGAGTGAAATTGTAAATCACTAAATGATAAAAAAATAGTTTTTAACCGTTTAATATTATGAAATTCAATATGTAGCTGTCCCACTACCTTTCCACATAAATGCATAACAGAAGAGCACTTTAAAAATGAATATCCCAATTTGTTTTTTTAAAGTATTAGTAACAAATGTTAGATACCAATATAAAAAATTACCAATTGTGAAAAATGGAATGGAATTGAGTTGTTATTACATCAAAGTCATGAATTTCTTCAGAAGGCAAACTTTTTTGTCACTGCAAACATGCTGTAACCAAAACTTACAGTACTGAGTAAGCCATTTTTGCAGTGCAAATTCAGTACAAAGTTGAATTTAAATCTTATGTAGGTCGGGTTCATTTTGTTCCAGATCAGAGGAAATAGAGGAAATGGAATATCTTATATGCTAATGAAGATCTTAAAGAGTTTGTCACACAAAAGCTATATTTTTCTTTCAAGAATAATACATCGCTCAAAAGTCATCTTTGTTACAAGAAACATGGATCAACTTTGAATATTAGTTCCAAGAGGTTTGGCACATATGCATGCCGACATTGCAATGTGTATAATCAGGGGCCAGCATTACACATCCACAGCTGCAATATTCGATAGATTTGTGGACTGTTCCTCTAAAAATTTAGTTTATTATAGCTTTTGTAGTGTATGTGGTGCATACTATATTGGCAAAACCAATCGTACCTTCAGAGAACGCATACAAGAACACATTTGAGATATGAGGAACAGTAAGGACACTAATGCATTAGCTAAACATATACTCACTTCAGGTTCACAACATAAATTCAATTTTTTGTCTTAGAACTAATGTATGACAATGAAAGGGGAGGGAATATTAAGATTAGAACTGAAGCATGTGAACAGAAGTGGATTCTGTATTTTCAAGCTGACAAAGCACCTGGTTTAAATGAAGCAGTATCGTTAAAACCTTTTTATTATACTCATCCTTTTAAGCATTAGTGAGTTTTTTGTGTCCCTAGAGTAAATTATTCTAATTAATTGAGCTTTTGGTGAGCAGCTTTTTGATTGGTTGTTATTTTATTTAAAGTTTGAGAGTTTGTATCATGTACTTGTCTAATGAAGCGGGCTTGAACTGTGAAAGCACTTACCAGCTGTGCTTTTTTGTTTTATTAAAGTTTTTTACTTCTGCCTATTTGGGACTCAGCATTGTTTTATTTTATCACATTTGTGCTTGTACTATTGCTTGGACCCATTACCTAGTTGCATTTCTACTTTCTCGCATTCATTTAACACTATCCCTGACAAACTTAGTATGTATCAAAATAATATCATTTTTGTTTTTTATAAGTGTGACCTAAAATAATAATTTATTAGAAACAGTGAAATTTGTCAAAACATAAATGTTAAAGAAAATGCATATATTAATTGTTCAGACAGATATGAAATTTGTTTTAGATTGTCCTTCCTCTTTACACTTACAGCTACTAACAGTGTGATATTCTGTATAACGTTGATCAATCAGGTGTCTTGGCCTGAAACTGCTATATGAATACATGGAAGCAATAAAGACATTGTCATGAATAACACCACTAGCCACAAAATGTGATGGACCTTGAGGGGGTTGAGTCCCACCACTGACAACCAGTGTGCCACCCAGGTATATAACAGACAGAGGATATATTGCCTATCTCTGCTCAGTGAGAGTAGAGTGTATCTAAGGACCTATCTGATTGGTGATTGTTGGCCCAGTGCCCAGTGTAGTGTGCTACTATTGGTTAAATTGTTTTTTTTTTTTTCAAAACAGGTTTATTGTTTTAACATATAAGAGAAATATCATAACAATTTTATACAAGTAATTAAAAATAGGTATTATTATAATATTCAACAAAACAACTAAAGTATTTACAAAGACATCCACTACAATCAGATCAATTAATTAAACTAAAATACCGTGCTATTGAAATTAGAATTTTTTAACAAATTTTGTAAATTATCCCATACAATATAATATGATGTTTTCTAGTTGTTCTCATTCTAATTGTGCTTATTTCCATATGGCACATTATATTCATAACATTTTTAAATTCATTGAACGAAGGAGGTGTATCTGAAATCCAATTTCTAGTTATTATTTTCCTGGCCACTGCTAGGATAGACCATAACAAGGGAAGCTTAATCTTTTTAACACATTGAGGTACAGGTGTGTTGAATAATATAAGAGACTTAGAAATAATGAAATTATCTGTAAGAAGAGCCTGCAAAAATTCACTAATTGACTTCCAGTATTCTTTCAACTTCATACAGTCATAAAACATATGAGCCCAGTCAGCATTAATTTCTACATTACATCTCTTACATAGATTATCTTTATTATTTATTTTATTCATCATCAAAGGTGTATAGATCTATGTAAAAATTTCCATGTATAAAGTCTCCAGACAATGGAAGATGTAGTTCTATAAGCAGATTCCAATATATATTGTTTATCTTGTTGAGTTGGTGGGTCCCCATTAATAGAGGTGAAATAATTCCAGTATGAATCTACACTGTAAAAAGTTTCTTGTCTGATAATTTTATGTATATATGAAAGTTTACCTTTATCAGAAACTTTATGCTGTAAATTTAATATCAAGTAATCAATCAGTTTTGGAATAGATTCTTTAACTGTTATAGACATTAGATCTATTCTATCAATGAGATGTTGTCTAAAGATCTGAACCTCTAACCAGCAAGTTTCTCTTAGATCAAATTCTTGTTTTAAGAAATCTAGATTTTTAACTTTATTATCAGATATCAGCTGATACCAGTACTTTAGATCATTATCTATAGCTAAATGAGCTCCTTCAGAAGTAGATGACATAAGCATACCCTGAGTATACATTATAGGAATACAATAAAATTCCATTCCCTATACTTAGGGTGCATGAATATAAAGTTATGATAACTAATAATAATATTTAATGGGTAACAAACCATATGTTTAGGTGTAATAGGTGAAGTACAAAATTCATTTAGCAACCACAACATGGAGTTATTTACAATCATATTTTTATGTGTTAAGGAGATTTTCATGAAGTGCATACTAATTAGCTCCCAATAATCTTTCCATTTTGCGATATATGACTGATCTATTAATAAAGTAATAACTTTTATAATAGAAGAGATAATATATAAATTAAAGTCTGGAAAAGAAATACACCCTTGAGACCAGCTATTAGTATGTTTCTTTAATGCAATCCTAGGTCTATTAGGTGCCCATAAGAAATTTAACATTAGTGTATTCAGTTTCTTGATAATTATTTTTGTAGGTGAAAGTATTATTGATTGTATTAAGTATAAAATCTTGGGGAATATTATCATTTTAATAATTGTAAGTCTCTCCTCCATAGTAAAAAACATATTATTCCAGGTATTTAAAAGATTTTGTATATTAAGAAAACAGGTATTATAGTTATTATATATAATAGATTTAATATCTTTAGATAGTATTATACCTAAATAAGTTATCTGACCTGAATTGGGTACATATTTAGTAAAATCACTAATGAGAATATTTTTTGTGTATATATAGGTAGTATTTTAGTTTTTCTTCATTGAATATTAAACCAGAAATACTTTTAAAATTCATCATTTTATCAAATAAAGACTGCATAGAAGAATTAGATCCTGCTGATGTAATTACAACATCATCTGCAAAAAGTTGAATTTTTGATGTATTTTCGTCTATTTCAAAACCCTCTATGTCAGTACTGTTTCTAATCAAATTAGCCCAAGGCTCCATTACTAAAGTGAATAATAGTGGAGAAAGTGGACATCCTTGCTTTGTACCTTTAAGAATGGGTATTGTTTGTGAAACATATGTTCCTACCTTAATATAAGCCAGCGTTCCTTTGTATAAATGCTCAATTAAATTTACAAATGCATCAGAGAAGTTTGTGCATTTCAGTAAGGTAAACAGATAGTCCCAACTTACTGAATCAAATGCTGAACCTATATCAAGACTAATAAGTGTTAAATCTTTCTTTTTCCTATTTGCAAAATCAATTAATGTTAAAGTTCTTCTTATATTATCAAAAGTATTTCTATTTACAATGAAGCCCGTCTGATCTATATCTATAATGCCGGGATGATTGTCTTCAATCTATCAGCAAAAATACTCATAAACATTTTATAATCAACATTAAGTAATGAGATGGGTCGATATGAAGAACATCTAGTTGGATCTTTATTAGGTTTTAAAATTGGTGAAATAAATGTATATTGCCAAGATGGGGGGTTATTAACTCAGTTTGGGCCAAAATAAAACCTTATGTATTAATGAATATGTAGTTTTAGAAAGGATTTTATATATCTCTGGTATAATACCATCATTACCCGGTGCTTTGTTTGATTTAAGCTTATTTATTTGTGTAATAACTTCTGTATATGAAATACTCTTGTCCAATAGTTTAATCTGTTGTTTATTAAGCTTCTATTCATGTTTGTGGTTATAAACTCCTTTATTTTATCTTTAGGTTCCATGTTAATGTTGTTATGGTTAATCTTGTGAAAGTGATTTCTAAATTCATCCAGTATTTCTGGTATACTAGAAACATTCTTATTTTTCCTTAGAGAAAAGATTTCTTTGATATGGTTTTGTTTATTCAATCTTTTTGTTTTATTTTTAAGTCTATGTAAGTATTTGGGGCTTAGTGAATAAGACAAAAACTTGTATTTCTCTAAAGTTATTTTAACTTTATGAGTTAAAATTTCTTTGTATTTCTCATTTAGTTTGTTTATTTCTTCAATAACTTTCTTGTCCATAATATTTTCTTTATTATTATGTTTATAAGAGTCTAATTTACTTTGAATATCTAACAATTCCTTATCCCAAGATTTCCTTTTATTATTATACCATCTGATACTTTGTCCATATAGATATGATTTTAAGGCATCCCAAACATAGACAATGGAGACTTCAGGAGTATTATTTATGTCTAGAAAATGTTGTACTTCTGAAAGTATATATTCTTTATAGTCTTTTAGCTGAGTTAAGTATGCTGGTATCCTTTTGATCTGAACATTATGAGTATTTTTTATCATGAATTCAAAAACAATTGAGTTATGATCAGATATAGGACATGAAATGATTTTGGAATTAATTAAATCTGTTACCATCTGGTTAGAAATAAAGACCCTATCTATTTTTGAATAAGTTTTGTATCTGTTAGAAAAAAAGGTGTATGGTAATGATTTTGAATCTATCTGATTATTAATATCATTCAAATGATAAGAATTAGCAAAATCATTTAAATGTTTTTGCATTAGATGTAATAAATTGTTTGAAATCACTTTAATTTCATTTACACAGATGCACGAAGGTTAGCAGCAAGCAATTGATCTCCAGTGTTATCGGAAGCATCCACTCGCTGTTACTGAAAAATAAGTATCATTTCTCCTTGATCTGCACCTCTTACATTGTATTTTACTGTGTGCTGTTATTTTTTAACTATATTTACTTTATTTTTGCTGTTTCCTACACTTTTAGCCTAGCATAGACTTGGTTCAGATTTGCTGGACCCAGTATGTTTTTACAGTTTCTGAGCACTAATCCAGCTTTCCTCCACAAAAGAGGGCCTCCTCTTACACCCTAGTGAGAGAAGAATGCAGCTAAGGACCTATCTGAGTGGTGATTGTAAGCCTAGGGATCAGTCTAGTGCACAACTATTGGTTATAGTGTTTGAAATTAGTTTAATTTCATTGCTACTTGTTGCCCATGCTAGCGCAGGTTTGCGTGGCATGCATCACCTGCATAACCTTGCACTATCATGCAATGAAGGATACCTTTGGCGATTATAGACACAAACACTTAGATAATTTTCCTTAGTCAACTGCTTATGCTCCATCAGAGGTTTCTCTCTGTTGTGCTCCACTGCCCTGTAAGACACTCAGCTGGGCCTCTAAGGTTTCTCCACAAATCTTATCCATTAAGCCCCTCACAATTTAGAAGTTTTTCTTGTCAAATAGCCATACCTTGTTCTTCTAGTCTTCTCCCTGTTATTGACCACAGTACTTTACTTAGCATCATAAATGGACAATTTCCCACCATTGCTCCAGCCAACCAAATTGACATGGGCATCCTGAGGTAATGTAACAATTCCCTCACATACACTGACAATGCACTTCTCCTAATTCACACAAATTCAATATGTGAGAGATGCATCTATATTAAGAATCTAGACTCTATGCTTACTCACTCACAAATCAGTATATCAGATACTAAGCAGATTGGCAGCTCACACACTTCACCGTGCACACCACCCATGCGTACAACACTTAAACCTATATATGCAGAGGTTCTCACAAGAAGCCTACCTAAAGATCAGAGACCTTCCAAACATAAACACACTTTACTTAATACATTCCCAGCAATTCACAGTACACATACAAATGCACACACTGGTGACCCACCAAACATTCCCCTAAGCAAAACATAAAATCAAATGCTTTAGTCATAGATGACTCCATTGTAAGACACTCAGATGTCCCACTCACCATGCTGGATAATGAAAAGGTCACAGTCAGCTGTTGGTCAGGTGCTAGGATCCTCCACATCTCACATGCACTCAAGTCTTTCAACAACAGGTACTGTTATGACTATGTCATAATTCATGTTGGTGTGAATGACTTGAGATGTACCTCACTGGAGTATATGAAAAGAGACATGACTGAGCTCTCGGATTATGTGTTGCAGGCAGGTATGTCCCTAGCCTTAAGCAGCATTCTATCTTCACCTAGGCTAATGCCTCGATACAGATAAAAAATAATGGATTTTAACAATTTGCTTAATTTCTGGTGTCATTCTAAGGGGATCCAGTGCCTTTCAGCCTGGGATGATATGGTTGATAGACCACAATGCTATGTCAGTGCTGGGCTTTCAGATACTGCCTAAGGCTATTGCCTCCCCCATAGTGCTTTTTCTAGGCAATGTCACAAAAACAAAATTCCCAATGTAAAAATATCCTCACAAAACAACCTTGATGTTATGCTGCTAGACACTAGGAGTCTAAATCTGAAACTGCATTCACCGGAAGCACTCCTCACCTTGGAAGATGCGGACATATGTGCAGTCACACAGACCTGGTCCAGGGCCACAGTGAGCACCACAGCCATATTGGGATATAATGCTTTCCATACATTCAAACCACAAAGTGAATGCATGAAAACTAAAGAAGGATGAGAAGTATCAATATTCATTAAAGATAAATACACCTCCAGGTTGGTTAAATAGAATGATTCCCTATAGTTACTCCATTTGCAAATAATGATAGGAATGACCCCTCTCCAAGTTATCATCAGCTATATATCCCACTCCATGAACCATGATATCCACACTGACTACTTCGATCTACTTGATTTGCTCAAAATACAACCAAACGCCCTGGTTATTGATGACTTTAACTACCCATCCATAGATTGGGTAAATTATATGTGTACAAACACACTCACCCAAAGCTTATGGACTTCATTAACTCAGTTGCCATGGACAGATAGTTGGCACCCCCACAAGGGGCTCAAACATTCTAGATTTGGTACTCAACAACATGGTAGAATGGTGCACCACCACAAGTGTGTGGTCCTCCCTGGTGAAGTGTGATCATAAATCAATCTCTTTCAAAGTAAAGACAGCATCAGATGACCCCAAGCCCTCTCCGCCAGAGAAACTAGGCTAAAAAAACTTCTCCAAAACCAACTACAGCCTCTTATGAGAGGGCATTGATAGCTTCAAAGCTCTTGTCCCCACTTATGGCAAGGACACCTATACTGGGATATACACCAATATATTGTATAAACATGTATACAGTTGTATTGACTCAGCCATTCCTGATAGGACCAAAGTGAATTCCTCAAGAAAAAATAAGCCTGCCTGGTGGACACCCACCATAAACAGGTTATATAATAAGAGGAATAAATTGCTGTCTAAGAGCAAGAAAGAACAATCTCAGAATTGGAAGCACACCTTTCTCAGCTTGAACAAGCAAATAAGACATCATGCAAAGTCCTCTAAAGCTAACTACAAAACCAGATTAGCATCCATAGTTAAAATAACCATAAGGCATTCTTTAGATACATTTGAAACCTTAAAGGAAAAGCCCAGATTTGTACTAAACTGGTTGTGAATGGTACCGCATATACTAAACCAGTGGAAATAGCCAACCTGCTAGAGGGCAGGTTCAGTGAAAACTTCTCCCCCTCTCCCAGTTACATATACCCTAAAACATTCCTACCACCTACTCTCCACCTAGTATCTCTAAAGAACAGGTCATAACCACTCTCTCCAAGGCCAAAAACACAGCATCTATGGGACCTGATAACATCCCAGGCTGCATTCTCAATGGTTTAAAACAGGAGTTAGCAACACCATTGGGTACTCTTTTCAACCACAGCCTAAGCACTGGTCTTGTCTCTGCTAAATGGAAAACAGCAAACGCCATCCCCTTGTGCAAGGGAAGGGGGGTGCATCCACTGACCCTGGAAGCTATATACCCATTTGGCTAACCAGCCTTATCTGCAAGGCAATGAAGAGAATCATCATGGACCTTATCGATAAGGATATAGGAGACCTTCAAACACTTGACCTGATCAAGTTTGATTTTTTTAAAGGGAGGTGCATGTTAAACCCGGTGTACTTCTTCAAGACTGTCACAAAATCTCTGGACGAAGGTACATCTGTGCATACAGCCTACCTAGACTTGTCCAAGGCCTTTGATACAATCTCCAACTCAGGCAGCATTAAAAAAACTCACCCAGCTGAGGGTCAACCAATATACTGTCAGGCTGGTTGCAAACTGGATCACCGACAGAATACATACAGTCAAAACAGAAGACTCCACCTCCATCAGAAGAACTGTTACCAGTGGTGTTCCACAGGGATCAGTTCTAGGACAACTATTGTTTGGAATCTGCTTCTCAGAAGTACAGGAAAAATCAAAAGGTCTGTGGCTGACAAACTCTGCTGACTGCAGACTGGGAGCAATCATTGAGTCACCAAATGATGTCAACATTCTACAAGAAGGACTTATGCAAACCAATGATTGGTGCCAAAGTCCTGGTTTTAAACTCAATCCAAAAAAAATGCATTATCATCCCCTTTGGCAAAATCGATGTTCCTGCAGGTTGCCATATTAATAACAACACCCTAAGCTCTAAATCAGTGGTGAGAGATTTGGGCACAGAGGTTGACAGCAACCTTACTTTTGATCACCATGTCTCCATGATGGTAAAGAAGGCCTTCTATGTTGCTCACCTCATAAGCAAGGGCATAGCTTCAAAAAAAGAGATTATAACCTCTGCACTCTTCCCTCATCAGGCCAATAATAGAGTACAGTGCTCACTTTGGTATGTACCTAGACAGGCACCTGCAACAACTGGAGAGACCTCAAAGGTTCCTCACAAAGAAATTCACGGTCTTCAGGGCATGTCTTGCATGGTCAGACTGCAATCACTGTCACTATACTCTGTATCATATAGACTACTCAGAGGTGACCTGTGCCTTGCATACAGAGCAACCTATGATCCTGCCTTAATGAAAATGCTGCATATTCATAAGTCAAATGGAAAGCAATTCTCTCACTCTAGGGACTTTAACCTAGCATGTGACATCAACAGGACTGGCAAATGAGACAGATATGACTCCCAGAGATTGTCCCTCTTTTGGAATTTATTTCCAATACAGGATAAACAAAGATCCTCATTAACCCTTTTTAATTGGTACTTGGATGATTGGATGGGAAATGGCTGATTCAACCCATGTGTTTCACCTGTGTCCCTCTTGGATAGGGGCAGTTGGTGCTGATTTACATCTGCTTATAAAATAGACCATATATCTAGACCCTTAAAGGAACAAGGGTTGAACTTGGCTAGGCTTGTAAGGACTCTAGGGCCATTATCCTAGTCACCTTTTATGAACCTATGAATCTATCAACTTAACAAAAAGGATCTGATGGCTGTCAGGGAAATGATCTCTTAAGTAACATCACTTTAACCTAATTGTTTAAAGAATATCAGAAAAAAAGCACACAAGACTGACTCACAAAAAAAAAAAAAAAAAATTCAGCAACTGCAACCTGAACCAATAGCATAAATGAAATATGCGTGTTGCTTTTGCTATGGGCTTACAACATCGATGCTCTGACTTGGACCATGCACTGATAACATCACATAGCTAAGTCTTTAGCCTTGTAACCCAGGTTTGCTTCTTTTCACTTTCTCTGTGTGCCACAATTTCTTCAGTGCCCATATATTCAGGGTAATTGTCTTCCAAATAAGATAGCATAACTGTCTTCCAAACCATAAACACACACACACACACACACACACACACACACACACTACATTCCCAAGGGAGACGGCTGGCAGAATTATCAGGTTCAGGTTAGCGTTCTTCCTGACATGATAGTACCACCACCCTACATATAATTAGGGATCAGAAACACCAATTACCTGCCACACTTAACTTAGACAAATGCAATGATTATCTTGCTAATTGGGGGTGGATGCCACAGCTTACAAAATTACAGTGATAAATAATGCCATCTTCTCAGATGATAAATTACAAAGAATAATAAAAAATAAATACAAGCCTCAGGATTTTAGAAGAGAATAAATAAATAAATACATAAACTATAATAATTACTTAAACAATAAAGATGCTAAGGCAGTGTTAATGCATATTAAATATACAGAAGTAACTAATGGACAAGTAAGACAAGACAATAGTAAACATTGCAGACAGGATATTTAAAGAAAAATGTTGACTAAGTTGGACAAATGTACTAGTTAATTCTGAGTTAAAAAATACTGGATATAACTATTCAGAGTTCCAAAAACATACAATTCAGAATTGTGGATTTCACATCAGCAGAATACATAGATGTGTTTATCATCATCCAAGCAAGACTGACTGTTACCTGTTTTCAATTCCAAAGATTTATATCAATATGTTTCTTTATATATATGTCTGGCTATGTATGTATATGCATGTATCTGCATATATATGATTGTAGTTGAATACTTGCATGTGTGAATGCATTTTACTGCTGTAAAAAAAGTAAATGCACATATGAGTGAACATTCTGTTAAATGGAATTTCTGCTGGCAGCCTTTTACAGTGGATTGAATTGCAGCAAGTTAAGGAAATTCAACTTTACCCCACTTTTATGCAATCTCTGAGTTTAATTTATAATTAGCAGGAGATGTGGAGGGCACAGTCCCCCATGGAGATTGCAGGGGGGCTATTGATATTGATATGTTGATGGTGTTCTGAGCTCATAGTTGGACATTTCTATGCAATATGCAACATCTACACACACATATATATATATATATGTATATATATATATATATATATATATATATATATATATATATATATATATATATATATATATCAGCAAAAGACAAAATACTACCATCCAAAGACTCCCGGCAAAAAGGCAAGTAATAGCAAAGACAAAATTGTTCAGAAGTCACCACGATGTTGTAAATGAAAAATATTTATTATAAAACTAGCGCTTTCACATACTGCCAAGGTACGCTTCTTCAGGTTTACATATATATATGTGTGTGTGTGTGTGGTGTGTTTAAATGTATATAAGTACATACATACATTTACACACACACACACACACACACACACACACACACACACACACACACACATTCAGAGTTAGATCAAAAAACAAAACAATGTGCAATCTCATCAGTAATTACCATTTATTGCCACTAAAATAAAAGTAACTGATTTCAGAAATGACAAAGTGCTGGATGGATGCAATAAGACAACAAAGCCCAACAGTATGGTTTAGTGCTTTCTTTCGTTCTAATATAACAAACTTCTTCAGAACAAAGGACAACATCCACATACTCACTTTTAAATAACATACTTAATGGTTCACACAATAAGCATCCTTGATATATTAACATGTGAAATAATATCAATTAAACAAGTAAATGCTAAAAAATGAATTACAAGGCATCACAGCATGAAATCCTTAAAGAAATAAAATTAATAATAACATTTGTCTCTTAAGTGACACTTAATATTCAATGCTCCATTTAAACCCAGAAGTCTTTCTGCATCTAAAAAAAACTTGCCACTTGAGCACTTTAACTTCTAAAGCAGTGTTAAACTCTGTGACAAAAGGCAGTTGACTGACTGTGTCTAACACAAAAAAAAATAATTTTTTTAAAGTCTCTACATTCCCTAGCATGTTTTACTAATCGCTGTATTCAAGGTCAAGCTGTAATGGATTTTATGTGGGAAAAACTACTAGAGCATTATACAAAAGAACATATGAACATCGTTTGGCTATTAAAAAGAAAGACTGCACGCTTTAGTGAAACATGCTGGGCAATGTAGAGACTTTAAGAAATGTATTTTTTTGTGTTAGACACAGTCAATCAACTGCCTTTTGTCACAGAGTTTAACACTGCTTTAGAAGTTAAAAAGTTCAAGTGACAAGTTTTTTTGGATGCAGAAAGATTTTCAGGTTTAAATGGAACATTGAATATTAAGTGTCTTTTAAGAGACAGATGTTATTATTAATTTTAATACTTTAGGGATTTTATGTTGTGATGCTTTGTAATTCATTTTTTAGCATTTACTTGTTTAATTGATATTATCACATGTCAATATATCAAGGATGCTTTACTGGGTGAACAATCAAGTATGTTATTTAAAAGTGTGTATGTGGAGGTTGCACTTTGTTCTGAAGAAGTTTGTTATATTAAAATGAAAGAAAGCGCTAAACCATACTGTTGTGCTTTGTTGTCTTATTGCATCCATCCAGCACTTTATGGTTTCTCAAGTTTTGTTATTTGTGCTGTTTTGTGGCTTTGATTTTCTCTAGTTAACATTTTTAGCCACTTTTTGGGCTCAGTATGACTGCTAAAGCCTCTAACTGTGGATGTTCTGTGGTTCCATCATCATTCGATCTAAGTGACTCTGTTGACAACCTCAGTTTAAGTATACACAGTTTTCCTGATGATTTGACATCCATTTCTTTGACCTCGAATACAGCGATTAGTAAAGCACAAGCTTTACTTAATAAAATCAATGGATCAATCAGTACCAGTGTTGGACAAGTCACTCTACCAACCACGGCAGTGCAAGAGAATAAAAGGACTTCCTCCGGGAGTTCCGGAAGTGATTCTACAGTTGTCAGAAGTCCCAGGGGTGCTAATAGCATGGATTTTGTCTATGCTTATTTGGTAAATCCTTTTGATTCCACTGGTAACTTTAAATAATACATTTCCGTAGCCAGTGATTCACAGCAGACCATGGCAATACAACATAACTGTAAGTCCAACATATTTTCTTTGGAAAAGAAACTTTTCAAATTGCGGTCTCTGGAATATGATAACTTTTATTTGAAGACTTGCATTGAATGGCAGCAAGTCTCTTTTGGTCTGAGAGGCTATCGGTTTCCAAATTATATTTCTACATCCAATGTCATTTATATGGATTTAGTTGAACTTTATAACAGAACTGGTGTTGAAGCTTTGCAACTGTTGATCAAACACAATTGTTCTAAGATTGAAATCATTAAAAGTGATGTTAATGCTCTTAATGATTTAATATTGAACGATCGCAGTTTCATGTCATTTAAATCCCTATATGATGGGGTACAACCTAGGTTACAGAGATTTATAGTTATAGGTTCATAGGTTCATAGATTAGTACTAGGCTAAGTGCTCTTGAGGGCCATTTTAAGCCTAGCCAATTACCCCATGTAAGAATCAAACCCTGCACTTTGTGTCTGTAAGGTAAACACCTTAACCATGAAGCCAACCTCCCACCCCCTTAGGCTAACCATTACTTTAATATCTAGGAAACAGAATAACTTGGCACAATTCTTTTCCACTTATGCCAACAATTTGGCTTACCCGCTTAATATTAACAATAAGAAAAGTAAGCGTAATTTGTCAGGCACTAGTGGACAGGGATCATCAGACAGTATTGGAACACAAGTTAATGGGGCCAACCACAGTAATAATTTGATCAGTAATCATGTAGGTGGTAATTTGCAAAATCGTAATATGAATAAGGAAAGGGGGAGTAATCTACAACCCCCTTTTCAGACAGATTCTCCTGTGGTGAAAGAGAGAGTGGGGAAAAATAAAGGGAAGGGGAAACCCAGTCTCAAGAAGAAAGGGAAGAATCGTAAAAAGTAATTCCCCTTAGTAAAATTTACAATCTCAGTGATTTAATCCTCAAAGATGAACAACTCAATTATTTGGAAAAAGGTTTTTTTTTTCTGCCACCAGTTAAGGCACCTTTAACTGATACAGTGATTGATTTGAAACTTTATGTTAGAAAATTAAATCTGAAATATGCTTTCAACTGGCTAGAACAAACCCTTATTTTAGAATGTAGAAAACCCAATACTGTGAATCCCAAGTTGACCTCTACATTAAATGTGTTTAGTGATTTATGTGCAAATGATATTAGACATGTTTGTAATACAAAACCAAAGAACATTTTTTACTAGCTGAATCCTAAGGATGCTTTAGCCTTGTGTTCCCTTAGAAACTGTCAACAATATAGGTTTATGAAGATCAATAAAGGTAACAACATGTTTACTATGAGTGCTTTGGATTATAAAGCTTGCATGAACAGATTGTTGAATGATAAAACAGTTATTGTATTGTTAGCAAAGACTATGTAAACAAAAACGTTTTACATATAGATAATTGTTTGATGGATTTGTTGAACCATGGTTATATTGATTTAGCTACCTTTGAATTTTTATTTATGGATGAACCATTATTGGGCATCCTTTTTGGAATACCCAAGATTCATAAGGATTCTACAAACTCACCTTTTAGGCCTATTGTTTCGGCCAAAAAAGGTAAAACTGTTACCATTTCTTACTATTTAGATTATTTGTTGAAATCCATTGGTTACGCAGACAAAATATTTCTTGAAGGACTTGTGTCAATTTTTAGATTTGTTGAAAAATTATACTTTGTTTGGTACTGAAACTTTTTTGGTCACTGTTGATATTATGTCATTGTATACATCTATAGACCAGGTAATGGGGATTAAATTTGTAAGGAATTTTTTGATGAACCATACCACCTTTGATAATGTGATGGTTAATACCATTTGTTTATTATTAGACTTGGTGTTAAAAAATAATTTCTTCATTTTTGAGCAAAAAATGTATAAACAATCTTGTGGGGTGGCCATGGGTGCTAAAGTTGCACCAGCTTTTGCAAACTTAGTTTTAAGCTGGTAGGAGTTGTCTGCTTTGCTCAGATTAGAAGGGTTTAAACAAGTGTCTTCATACAGGCGTTATACTGACGACCTGTTTTTCATTTGGAATGGTTCTATGGACCAATTAAAAAAAATTTTAGGTGACATAAATCTTAACAATGGCAGTCTGAGATTTGTCCTAAGTAGTATAGATAAGAAAGTTAATTTTTTTGAGTCTAAGTATAGACATGGATGTCGAAAACAAAAAGTTTTCTAGTACTATTTACAGGAAAGATATGTATAGTAATAATTTTTTGTATTTTCAGAGTAGACATCCTACTTATATGAAAATTAACTTAGTACGAGGGCAAATGATTCATCTTAGTAGACTTATCTCAAGCAATTTTGTTTTTCATGCTGAGATTGATTTATTGGTTGCCATGTTTGTCCAGAGGGGATATCCATATGATAGATTCTTATCCTTTAAAGAAGAGATTATGAATGCCAGACATGAAAAGCTTCCACCCATTCTTTTTAGTGGGTTTGTAGCTAAAGCACAAGGAGAGAGAAATTTTACATCTTTGAAATGTGCGTTTCCAGTTCCCGTTCGTATAGATTCTTATGACATCAAACAAATTTTTGTTAACAATTGGAAAGTTATTTTGGGAAACAGTGACTTGGTTAGAGTTTTGGGGGAATGTCCCAGTTTTATTTACAAAAAGGTTGTGAATATCAAGGATATGCTTGAAAATCAAGATTCTTTCGGATGGAGTAGTAATCAGGGCCCCAGAGGTACATATCCTTGTTATAATTTTAATCAATGCAGATTTATTGATTCTTCTTACAGTATTTATTTCTCCAATATTAAAAAGACAGTATACAGCAAGGGTAGATTCAACTGCAAAAATTGTGGGATAGTTTATTTAGCCTCCTGCACAAGCTGTAATGGATTTTATGTGGGAAAAACAACTAGAGCATTATACAAAAGAATATATGAACACCATTTGGCTATTAAAAAGAAAGACTGTAATAACATTTTAGCTAAACATGCTGAGGTATGTAGAGACTTTAAGAATTTTTTTTTGTGTTAGACACAGTCAGTCAACTGCCTTTTGTCACAGAGTTTAACACTGCTTTAGAAGTTAAATAGCTCAAGTGACAAGTTTTTTTTAGATGCAGAAAGATTTCCAGGTTTAAATGGAACATTGGATATTAAGTGTCTCTTAAGAGACAAATGTTATTATTAATTTTAATACTTTAGGGATTTTATGTTGTGATGCTTTGTTATTCATGTGTTAGCATATCTCACATGTTAATATATCAAGGGTGCTTACTGGGTGAACAATTAAGTACGTTATTTAAAAGTGTGTATGTGGAGGTTGTCCTTTGTTCGGAAGAAGTTTGTTATATTAAAATGAAAGAAAGTCGTAAACCATACTATTGGGCTTTTTGTCTTATTGTGTCCATCCAGCACTTTGTCGTTTCTCAAGTTTTGTGATTTGTGCTGTTTTGTGGCTTTGATTTTCTCTATTCAAAAGTAACTAATTGGTTACACTTCTGATGACACACACCTCCTCTCTTGGGGGCTCCTCCCCACACCCCTGAAAATTAAATATACTAACTCCGAGGTTACACAAATTTGGAGAAATGGGAAAAGGCTGTGAATTATGTAACAGTCAATCTAATGAACTTCATCTGTAACACAATTCAACCAACTCCAATAGTGACACCAGTGTTTCAGCACACAATAAAGTGCTTGTATCAATAAATTACCTAACACTCACACTCACATCCAAACACACACACACACACACACACACACACACACACACACGCACACACACACAAAACTGGTATATTTATAAATTTCGTAGTTCAAAACATCAACTTTCTTATGGTCGAGACTTTTTTAAGTTTTGAAACTTTGGAATTTAAATAAAAAAAAATAAACAAAAAAAATCTTTTTTTTTTATGTTTTAGCAGAGGGGCAAGCCCTCCTGCACCACCCACATGCACATCCCCTGCTAATTAGATATCTAAATTCTGAGATTGCACTACATCAAGGAAAACGGTAAATATACCATTCCACTCTGTACAATAATCTCCATTTAAACAGTTTGAAGTTTCAAACTTTCGATCTTATGGTCTTGACTATGAGAAATTCAACATTTTCAAACTTCTAAATTTAGAAGTAGGCTGATATAAAATGCATCTTGCATCTCTTGTTGTCTAACTATATTTATGTTTTTTTATCTCTGTATCGACATATACAATATGTTATATGTATAAGCAGACACCTGCAAAGGCCTAGCGCAGAGGTACTTTTGCTTGATTTATAACATTGCACACCCCAAGACATCTAACAATAAAATTATTTTCAGCCAGGACATACATAAGTGGAAAGTATCACCATTTATTTTTTATATAACTCCTTATTTCTATTAGGTTTGGTAAAGGATTGCTACTTACAGTCTACTTATTCCTGCTTCATGCTGGTTTATAACTGATTTCATCATGTTCAGCACTTCATTTAAATTATAGCACAACAGCAGAAAGGATCATTTCCTTATTGAATTTGTGAGGTTGAACTTCATCCATTTATTCCCTTGTTGATGTATCTGCAAATGCATTTATGTATATATGCATGTGCTTATTTATTTATTTATTTTTATTTTGCATCATCTTTGTAGGAAGTATGTTGTGTAAGAAGCACAGATTGTTGTTGGAATCCTATATAGTTTTACTGAAAATAATAGGCAACTCACTCAGTAGCAGAATCCATGATTTCAAATCACATGAAGGAGTAATTGCTTCCTTTTAGTAAACTGAAAAATATCTATACTATGTGTTTGACTTATTTCACTTTATCATGAAAGCACCAGGGTGGTATTCTTTGCTCCAGCTCTTATGGATTGTGACCTAGATCTGTTATTTTATATTTTCTCACTTATCAGGTTACAAATCTCAGTTACATTTGAAATGACATTTAATATTTTTGTGTTTTGATGTTTATAACTGCAGTATTGCATAGCCTCTTCACAGAAGTAGCATTCAGTTAAACAAGAATATGTTTGCATTTATTCTGCAAACGTTGATGATATGTAATGCATATATTTATGCATATTTATATTCATACTGCTTCACATAAATATATTAATGGATAATTTGTTGCTCTTTCTCATTAACTAGCATATTTCCTGAAAATACAGCTATATTTCTGCACTTTATAGTTCGGTTGAATATATTTAAACCTCAGTTTAAATGTGATGACATCTGGGAAATAGAAGTATAGACACAAACACACACATGCACACATACACATACACACACAGACACGCACACACACACACACACACACACACACACACACACACACACACACACACACACACACACACACACACACACACACACACACATGCACACAAACACACCTAAGACACATACACACACACACACACACACACACACACACACACACACACACGCACACACACGCGTGCACGTGTGTACACAGGTGCAGGCACGCACAACACACACACACTTAAAAATGAATAGATAAACAAAGATACTGCCCTACTTTTCTTTCTTTCTTTCTTTCTTTCTTTCTTTCTTTCTTTCTTTCTTTCTTTCTTTCTTTCTTTCTTTCTTTCTTTCTCTCTGTCTATCATCTTCAGGAGGAAATATTGCCTTCCTTAACGGTGTGCCTTGCTTAGACTGTATCATTAGTCATCCTTGGCAAGGGCCGAGATACACATGCCAAGCAGTTTGGAAACATGTAACTGTCTCCTGCAGCATACTGTTAAAAACATTGTTAATTCTGTCATGTACAACTGCTTCAGGATTTATTACACAGCTAGCTAAATTATTTACACATTCAATATATCTGAATAAAGCAGAGGTGTAAACTGCAGTGGAATAAAGTACATATTGACAGGTTGATTGATGACAGGCTGAAATTGCCTTAGAGTAAATTAGATGTGACGAGGGCATCAGTGTTGATTGTTTAACAGTAATGTCACCTTACGGGTTATTAATAGACAGCAATCCTGGTAATCAAGAAATGCAAAAATAATAAAGTATGCAACCAGCTGAAATAATATCTTTTTTCATGATGCTAAACAGAATTCAGCATAGAAAACTAAGATTATGAGCTGCTGATAAGTTTTGTGCTGTAGCCCAGGTTTTGACTCCCTCAGTTTCCCTTTGTTTACTCTGCAACTCTGAACAAGTCATGTAGATACCCAGTAGTGCTGGGTCACCTCTCTAATGAGACTTACGACTCGTGGGTTTATCCACTAATGAATGAATAAAGAAACGTAAACAGCATCATTACATTATGTTTAGCTCAAAAGATTGGCAAATCATAGTAAACTGTGTATTGAGCATTATGAATTGTAATAAGATAGTCATTTATGACAAGGTTAGTTAGCAATTTTGTTAAAGCAAGAAAATAGAACCGCCTTCCAATTTCCTTCATCAGACATCACAGACTCACATAAATGATGAAAGCTTTCTATACCCTTAAACTCCGCTTTACATCCTCTCTCTGACCCATTGTACTTCTCTCATTGTTCTATTTGCATACAACTGCATGCCTGCCATTTTGATTTGTCCATATATTTTCAACAGTGTCACTCTTCTTTTCTGTATAATTAGTCATGAATATAAGGTTTTATTAGGAAGAAGACACTTCACCTACAAGTTTTTCAGGAAATCTCTACCATTTGGGTCTCACTCGTGCATTTTTGGGTGCATAGGTGCTTAGCATGCCACACAAAGGCTTGCTTAGCTGCATGCTGTTACTGTTTTGAGCAATCACTGTAGTCACACAATAAAAGTATGTTTTGGTATGTGGGACTTCTTCATCGTGATCCAATCACTATGGTCATTCAGAGTATACTTCCTTTTGGTTCATTGGCTATAACTTATTGGGATATGATGTGTATGGTGTGATTTTATGTAAAGAAGACCATACTATAGTTTTCAAAATGTTTTAATGTGAGCTGATTTTGTGGAGTTAACAGGCAGTTAAGGCCATACAAATTTATGTTTATCTTTAATCACCAACTACTGTGGACAAAATGCATTCACAGTTGTAATACCAAAGTGCCTCGGTGTAATATTGTAATTTAATGATGGAATTCCTCAGAGTCTCTGAAAATTATTGTCAGTTAATGGGAACATAGTGATGATCTCTTTTACCACAGTCACTGTTAACATAACTAACAATACCATTTAGGGAAGGTTAACAATCAATACATAACATTTCAAAATGTTAGGTGATAGACAGAAATAATTTCAAAGAAGGTCCAGAAGTCTTCCAGTGTAAAATGGAATAACCTAGAAGTAGGGGCCTGAAGTAGTAGTAGATAATGCGAGGTCATAAACATTGTTTTTTTTCTTCTGCACTTAGAATTGAATATATTTCTTTTTTTAATCATTGCATGAACTCGCTGCCTTCGATGCCAACATTGTAAGTCCTTTTGTCTCCTGAAGTAAATGAAAAGCCATAGTAATGATCACCCTTTCAAATATCTCTCCAGTACTTGCTTTCATATAGTTAGCATGTAATAGTAAGCTACCTATCAGTCTTTCTGTCCCATCATATCATTAATGAAAATTTCAGGAGTATGGATTCCACTAAAAACTGAAATCAAAAGGAATGATTCATTCAAATATGGAGGGAAGAAAAACCCAGAACTTGCACATGCTGTTGACTCTACCCAGTTCATCACTGCACTCAATATTATCAGCTGTAATGTTTTTGCATATGGGGAAATTAGATTTTCCTCTACATATACCTCATTCAAAATGAATACTTTCCACACTTAGTGATGGTAACAGAAGTAGATATCCACACTTATGCGGAGGACTTCATTTACCTTTGACAGTTGTTGTATAGATATGACAATACAGAATATTTATTAGAAACCCTTTGCTGAGACTGCAACTAGTCACTTGTGATCGACATTTTCTAGCCCAGTAAACACATTTTAAATAAAATAGATAAATTAACTAAATCATCATTATACTGTAAAGGCAATGGCTTTAGAATATTGGACCTTGACATTGTATTTGTCATATCCAAGCAAACTGTTCTAGACAAAACTTTTAGTTTTTGTGTTTACTGCATGAGCACTTTTGTTATGTCCTTGTTTTTATTATTTCTTATGCTTGTAATTATGACATTTCTTATATGATTTTCAATGTTATTACAATATTTCACAATGTAAAATGTTACCTCTATTTAATAGGCTCTGCTATATATCTTATTTGTCCTTGTATCAGGAATAACTAGCACAACAACCTTATTATCAAACAATAAAAGCATTGATACATAAAATAATATTTTTGAATAATCTTTCCAACATGAGTTGGCTTTATATGAGATGTGTCTTGTAAAATAAGATAGTCTATGAATAGTCTAAGTTTGGAGAAGGACATAAAAAGTTTGCTTTCTAAGATGGAGTTATGTTTTATTGTAAAGGTTTGACTCGTGCAAAGTAGTTTAAATCAAGAAAAATACAATTAGTAGAAAAGAATAATTTCTGAGCACTGTTATTTCAAGCAATCGCAATAGTATGATACATATTTGCTGGTCAGTGTTCCCCTACCTCTCTTTCCTTTTCTACCATTTCTACATTGGCACCACAGAATGCTTTTAAAGACCCTGTACAGACAAAAGCTTTTCTTCATTGCAAGTAAATAATTGTTGAAAAGTTTATAGAACATGTAAAGTATGAGTATCAAATGGCACCATATACGACTTAAGAAAAAAGTGTAATATGCAAACCTGGAAATACATGGCTCAAAAATTAATTATACAAACATTACACCAAAATGAGAATCTGCAAAAAATATTACATTTATTGAGCGTGTTTATCCATGGATAAATTTAAAACACTGGATTTCATTAAAATAACCTTATCCCATATACTTTCCACAATTACAGACACAAATGAGTCATGTGATCAAAATCATGAGGCAATCAAAACTTAAACAAAAAAAAATACACTAATACCGTTGTGTAAAATATATAAACCCTATATTTTATGGCAAATATCATAATTTGAGTATACTATTAACACTAGTCACATCATTACTGCCTGGGAGGCTGACATCATTTAACTATGGCTGTCAAAATAATTATTTTCCTTCTAATAATGAAACAAAGTAATCCCTATGAAGATTCACATGCACAATATCAGAAACCAAAAATAAAAAATCTTAACATGCAACTGCATGCTGATATAAACATTTGTAGAATTCGCTTTTATGGCATAAATTTGCTCATAAATTGTTTTATTCCATTCTTTCCTTGTTTTCCTACATTAAAACAGGAACATTGTGCTGTTGTAATTAAAACATTCCTTAACTGCAATGGAGCTATGATCATTTGTAACAATAATCAATGGACAAGCCTGCGTTGTATTAATAGTGTGATTAGTACTAAGAGTATAATCAATCTATATTGGTTGAGATAATTTTTGATTGTCACTTGATTTTATTGTTTGCATTGACTGTGCTTATATATGTGGACAGTGTGCAGAATGAGGTTATTCTGCTGAAGTCCAGAGCTTTACAGTTTTGCATCGATTAAAGCGCTCCGTACCTTGTGATTATTCATTTTATTTCTTAATTTTGATGTATTATTTTGTGGAACTGCGATTTTTAAACTACTGCTGATTTGTCTGGTTTGTTTATTGAAAATAAATGTTGATATAGTGCAGTGTAGCTAGTGTTGAGAAATGAGTTTACATGATGCATTCAAGAGCACAGGTTCTCAGCCTCTGTCAGACTGGGCATACCATGGAAAAGGCAACAAGCTTCCACTGTATAAATAAAAGTACTCTTGATTTGTGAGTAACCTTGTGTTTCCAAATACAAAAAAAAAACAAGAACAGTGCCTCTTCCCATCACACACACACACACACACACACACACACACACACACACACACACACACACACACCCAATCACATACACACACACACAGACACACACACACACACACACACACACACACCCAATCACATACACACACACACAGACACACACACACACACACACACACACACACACACACACACACACACACACACACACACACACACACACACACACCAGAACAATGTTATCTGGATGACTAAGTTCACTAACTTGAAAATGTGCTATACTCCGTGGTATGGGAGAATTTCAGCCTTGCATCAATAATCGAAGAATTAGTAAAGTAGATATGGTGAGAGGGAAGTTGTGTATATTCTCTTTTCTGAGGCATACATTTCTGTCTGCCCCGCAAGCCCTAGAATGAGCCTTGAAGGGTTCATATTTACCAGTGTCTAACAGCTGCTGCCTTCAATTTCTGCAGCAACTTGATGTCTCCCTATGCTGACTAGCATGATCTTGATTTTAGTTGCCAACCAGCAAACAATTGATAAGGAGCATTGTTATGATTTTTTTATCACACACACACACACACACACACACACACACACACACACACACACACACACACACACATACACACACACACACACACACACACACACACACACACACACACACACACACACACACACACACACACACACATTTCTTACATAAAATGATCCAGAGAACTTATGGTTTAATTATGGATGTTAAAGGATTAAAAAAAAAAAACAAATTTTCTTAGTCTGATAATACTCCATTTCAAGCAGGTGTTGTAGTCAGCTTTCACACATTTTTCCAAGTTTCATGGTTAGTATATAGAGCTGCCTGGGTCCTAAGGTATTGTTTTCTGTTTTTCTTTTGTGTTCTGCCATGTAATATTCAGGTTCACTACCACTACAATGATATTAGAGTTGTTTCTGTGTTTTTTGGCAAACCCCTTGTTCCAGTTGTGTTAACAGGCTAGGATTTAGTACAACAAACTTTCTTTTAATCTTAAAGCTAATTAAATCTTTTCAGGCTTAGGGCAACTCCATTTTTTTCATTTTTGGTTTAACCATGCACCTATAATCAGGTTCATTCAATTAGTTTACAATAGGCAGAAATAAATTTTACCTCAGATTGACTACTTAACTGAGGTACGCTTTATTCCATCTTGACTAATTATCTGAGTAGTTTTTCTATTAATACTAATATTAATAGCTAGATTATAATAAGTATTCAACATTACAGTTAGTTGATATGTTCCTTTATTCACCATCACAATCTGCTAACCTAATAATTTTCATTCCCAGTTTGCCAACAATATTTATTTATCATCTTAGGAGAATGTTTCATATGCAGAGATAAATCAAGTGTCATTCATTAGGATAGTATGATACATAGCTCAAAATCCTGATACACACACACACACAAACACAAACATACACACACACACACACACACACACACACACACACACACACACACACACACACACACACACACGCATGCACACACACATTTCTTACATAAAATGATCCAGAGAACTTATGATTTAATTATGGATGTTAAAGAATTAAAAAAAAAAAACTAAAATTTCTTAGTCTGATAATACTCCATTTCAAGCAGGTGTTGTAGTCAGCTCTCACACATTTTTCCAAGGTTCATGGTTAGTATATAGAGCTGCCTGTGTCCTAAGGTATTGTTTTCTGTTTTTCTTTTGTGTTCTGCCATGTAATATTCAGGTTCACTACCACTACAATGATATTAGAGTTGTTTCTGTGTTTTTTGGCAAACCCCTTGTTCCAGTTGTGTTAACAGGCTAGGATTTAGTACAACAAACTTTCTTTTAATCTTAAAGCTAATGACATCCTTTCAGGCTTAGGGCAACTCCATTTTTTTCATTTTTGGTTTAACCATGCAGCTATAATCAGGTTCATTCAATTAGTTTAGAGTAGACAGGAATACATTTTTATCTCAGATTGACTACTTAACTGAGGTACGCTTTATTCCATCTTGACTAATTATCTGAGTAGTTTTTTTATTAATACTAATATTAATGGCTAGATTATAATGAGTATTCAACATTACAGTTAGTTGACATGTTCCTTTATTCACCGTCACAATCTGCTAACCTAATAATTTTCATTCCTAGTTTGCCAACGATATTTATTTATCATCTTAGGAGAATGTTTCATATGCAGAGATAAATCAAGTGTCATTCATTAGGATAGTGTGATACATAGCTCAAAATCCCTATACACACATACACACACACACACACACACACACACACACACACACACACACACACACACTTTTTCCCTACCAGAAAGAGGGCAAACACAGAAATAATCAGGATCAATCAGGAATGTTTCTTTATTTCTGCAACTTGACAGGCTGGCTGAATCTGAGAATGTGTAACATGTATTTTCAGATGTAAAACTAAAAAATCCATAATAGTAATTATTTATGGCATTTTGTAAGTTAATAGGGCTATATATATATATATATATATATATATATATATATATATATATATATATGTGTGTGTGTGTGTGTGTGCGTGCATGTGTGTGTATAAAAAACATAGTTTGCATCAACAGCTGAGAGGTGTTAGAAAAGTAAAATATTGGTCCAATATGACTCAAGGTTATAGTGATGACTTTAAAAAGGCATGTTTCAAAGTTCAGTTCACTTAGGATCAATATATTTATTTGCTATTACATTAAATTTAATTAATCTCTAAGGAATTATTTGACTTTATCCATCAGTGTCTTTAATAGTTTTATCAGTAAGCTATTTTTTGACATAGGTTCATAGGTTGGTACTAGGCTATCGGCCCTAAGGCCTATGCAAGCCTAGCCATAACAATTACCTGGAAATTTTTTCCCACAATATTTACTTCTCTGGCCCCTGTCTAGCAGGGTGACTGACATGATCCCCGGGGTGAATTTCCTATCTCCCATCCAATCATCAAGGTTCCTTTTGAAGAGGGCCAATGAGGTGCTCTGCTTGACATGTGTGGGCAGTCTATTCCAGAGTATGGGGAGTCTCTGGGTCAGGAACCTATCCCTCCAGCATATTTTGTTCAATGTGATGATAAGGTTTAGATCCCTGGAGCATGTGGCTCTGAGGGATTGGGATTTCTTTAAGTGGAGCATGTCCAACAGCTCATGGTTTGACATGGCCTTGTATGTTAAGCAGAGATCGCCTCTGAGTAGACGATATGCCACAGAGTATAGCTGGAGTTTTTTTAGACGTTCAGCATATGGCATCTGCTTTAGGCCTGTGATTCTTTTAGTGAGGTATTTCTGTGGCCTTTCCAGCTGTTGCAGATGTCTTGTGAGGTACATACCAAATGGGGCATTATACTCTATAATGGGTCTAATGAAGGATGAGTACAGTGGGACAATGACTTCCTTTTTTCTGGATGAAAAGCCCTTAGTGATAAGGTGTGCCACGTAGAAGGATTTCCTGACTGTTGTGGCGATGTGGTTATCGAAAGTGAGACCAATGTCCACTTGTGTCCCTAAGTCTCTCATCACACTTTCGATGTTTAGTGTCCTGCCACCTATGTGGTAGTTCATGGGTACATGTTTTTTTCCAAAGGGGATGACTATACATTTCTTGGCATTAAGCTTGAACCCATGGCTCTGGCACCAGGCATCTGTTTCTGTAAGGCCCTTTTGTAGAATATCCACACCATTTGGGGATTCAATAATGGCTCCCAGTTTACAGTCATCTGCAAACTTTGTTAGCCAGAGTTCCTTAATGTTGCCCTGTACTTCAGAGAAGTAGATGCCAAACAAGAGTGGTCCCAGGACTGAACCCTGAGGTACTCCACTTGTCACTTGTCTGGAGCTGGATTTGGAGTTGGCTACTTTTACAGTCTGGGTTCTGTCAGTTGTTTATTACTAGTCAGGACTGTAATTTATTTTATTTTTTTATTTTCATATTTTACATTTAAGTTAATAAAACAGAACACTAGTATTTTGAATGGAATCAACATGTTTTGTGCCGTTTACAACAACTTATTCATTAGGCACACCAGTTCTATATTTTTTTTCATATTTTTTACAATTAAGCTGCTGTGAGTTTTTACGCATTTATTTTATGGCTGTTTTCTTTTGATGATGTGTAGCTTCATGTCATTGTTGTAGTAGCTAAAGAAGAGGTAGAAACACATGTTGGAGATGCTTGTATAATGTTTTCTGAGTTGTAACTAGAGGGGCCAGAGTCAATGGTACAGTCAGCCCATTCTAATGCAACAAAAATCTGCCAGTAAGCAGATGATAAAGAAACAGCTTACTAAGGAGAGTGAAGTAAAGAGTAAGGAAAGATACACCTGCACCAGCTGAGAAGGATGCATTGATTTTAGCGCCTACAAGTAGAGAGTCAAGTGGCGATACTCACGCAGATGCAGAGGGCCAATTCCAACTGGCTGAACAGTATTTGTTGTAATTTATGGAGCCTTTAAGTCAAGAGGGCAAGCTCAGGCTTTTTGATTTAGTAGTAGAAAATGGTATGCCATTTTCATTAGAAATTCAGCCAGGGCCAGACTCTGTTAGTAAACAAAAGCTCATTTTACACATTTACCTGTAAGCAGTGAAACATCTCACAGTTGTGTTACACAGTCTGTAAGGAATACGGATGAAACAATTTTAATTACATACAGTATTTTATCTCTTACCCATGGTGTTATATTTACTTTACACAATATGCAGACATTCAAGGAAAAAATATGGCAGCAGGAATATGTTGAACTATTTGATTTCAGTAATTTGGATGGTGTGCAATGTATAATATATTCAGAAGCCTTAGGCTTAAAAGCCTTGATGAATGCTTTGGCTATGCTGGGCAGATGGCTGGACAAGAGCCTGGGTGTTAAGTGTTGGGACAATTGTGTTTTAAGATTCCTTTATTTCATGTCAATAATCATAGAGAATGAACTTGAACAAGCCCTGGCTCTGCAGTCCTATTGTATTAACAGGGAAGCACATTTTGCAAAGGGAGGATTGCCATGGTTATTGTAAGACCAATAGTTTAGAAAATGTAAGGCATAGACATCTTAAACGGAAGAAGATGCACACAGACACCTATATAAATCCTCCCTAAAATGAAGAAAAAACAAACACTAGGTTTAAATCTTTTGTGCAATCAACACTGGTACTTGTTCCTGGCTTTCCTACAGTACAGCACACATTTGTTCTTTTTGCCAGGAAAAGTTGTCAGCCATGAAGTGTTGGTTTACAGACTGAGTTAAAAGTAGCAAAGTATCCTCTAGGACAATAGAGATGTTTGCAATCTTTCTAGACACATTAAAATACCATAGGAAGTCTTCCCTTTGAGATTTTGGCAGATTCAATTTCTTTTTAGAACTAGGCAAACCTTCTTGGAACCATGAAACCCATAAAAGTAGACATTTTGAAGGACTTTTTTGAAAGATTACCCTAAGATTAAGGAAGGCATTTAGTTGATAGTGGACTTCACATTAGATTTTTTCAGTTAGGCTTACCATAAAAAACTCAATATCAATTAAAGAAGAGTAGGTTATAGTTAAGGTCATACTGGGTAAATAAATCAAGAAAAGTAGAGCAGTCAGTCCTTTCCAACAACCACCTTTTATTTCCTTCATGATTTCTCTGATTTTCTCGATTCTCAATAAAAAAGAATGACAGTTAAGATTAATCCACCATCTATTTTCTCAGATGGCATTCTCATTAAGATTAATATAACCAGGAAGATGCCAAAGTCATTATTACCCCAATGGATGGTTCAGTAGTAGTCACACGGCTATTCATTGACCTTTGGCTAACAAAACTTGACATTGATTCTTCTTTTTGGCTTCTTTCCTGTACCAGAAAGATTGGTGTCTTTTGAGGATGCAGTTTGAAGTCATTTACTAATTTTATTTGGACATGTTGATGGGTTGCTCAGTGGCTTGTGTCACTTAAGAGCTTTCAGTTCCACAGTTCAGTACTGTTTGGAACAAATGGCCAGCAACTTGCAGCTCATTGGCCATTTTGGGCAAATTTCTATCCTTTGATCTCCCTGGTATAAAAACCGCTTAGCCCAGTTTTGCGCTTGAATACAGCTCAGCAGGCTCCTTGTGGTGCTCTGCAGAGTACTACAAGCGGGTGAGAGACAAAAGAGAGACTTTGGACTTGATTAAGTATTGTTTTTGCTTGTTGTTTCCCTGGAACGCTAATCCCACCTAAAATGCGGCTTTTCAGTGCTTCTGTGGATCCCTAGTGATATCTGCATTGCTTACTGTACTTATTTTTTTGTTCGACTTGAAAAAAGTTACGGTTTGTCGTTTTTGCATTTAAGTTACCTGAAACACAGTCACAGGCTACACACTCAAGTGTGCTAGCCTTCTCTGTGTATTTAAAGTAATTTAAGCTCTGCATTTCTGTTGTTTCTGAAAAAAAACACAAATAAATCCTTGTTTTCCCGCCTTTCTGAATTAGTCTAGTCCAGTTTTCAGACTTTGCTGAATCCAGGACTGTGGTAAAGGTTCCTGTGTTGCCCATATCATACTTGGATAATTAGGTGGCTTCCTTGTTCACTGTGAGAGAGGGAACTCTGAGCAGCCTATCTGTCCCTGTAGGAGTGGTCCCAGCCCAGCAACTTGTATCTCATTGGCCATTTTGGGCTAATTTCTATCGTTTTGATCTCCCTGGTATAAAAAACACTTAGCGCGGTTTTGCGCAGGTTTGCACACTGCACAGCGCTGTTTAGCTGCTGTTAAACTACTCCAGGCTCCACGAAGTCTGCACTTCAGATTTTCCCTTGAAACCTGATACACTTCAACCCAGCACTAGAAATAAGGCATTTTAAGATTGGCACTTACTAAAACTCACTAAAACTAGCACTAGCTTACAGCTGGCACTTCAGCCCTATACTCAGGAAGTATAAAGCTCTTTACGCATCCAATCAGCAATACAGTCCAAACCATCTATTCAGGCATGTTCAAGGGACAGCTTCAGGTGTACTCTCTGGTCCAGCTGGTGAATCTGGGCATCCTGAGACAATGTTACAATTGCCTCATGTACACAGACAAACCCCTCCTCCTCCCAACCAACACAAACATATGTGAGAGATGCAGCTACACAGCCAAGCTGGAGGCTAAGCTCTCTCAACCCACGACTGGATCATCCAGTCACAAGGAGAAGGGCAACACTAGCACCACATTACCAGACTCACATAGACCAGCTATAGCTGCACCAGCAAACAACTCTCAGAAACACGCAAAAACATACTCGGAGGCTCTAAATAAGAACCTGCCTAAACAACAGAGACCTCCTAAGCATACACCCAAGCAACCCCCACCCCACAACAGAAACCAGGTAACACATACGTCAGAACATCAGTGAGCCAAGCAAAAACAGCCCCTAAGGCTAAATAACACACCTAACACACTAGTAATCAGTGATTCTATCATCAGGCACACGGACATCCCACTCACTAGACTGAACAAGGAGAAGGTTACCGTAAGCTGCCTAAGCGCCAGAATCTGCCACATAACACATGCACTCAGGTCACTCCACAACAAATACAGATATGACTCTGTCATTGTACATGTTGGCATAAATGACCTGAGATGTACCTCCCTGGACTACATGAAAAGAGACATTGAGGAACTCTCTGACCATGTAGCCCAGGCTGGTATGACTCTAACTCTGAGTAGCATCCTGCCCTCACCCAAAATGATGCCAGCATACGAAGAAAAAATGATCAGTTTCAACAATTGGTTAAACAACTGGTGTCATTCAAAGGGGATCCAGTACTTGTCAGCCTGGGATGACATGCTTGACAAGCCACGTTGCTTCGCCAGGGATGGCTTGCACCTTTCGCCCCTGGGCTTTCAAATACTGGCCAAGACTCTTGCCGCCCCAATACTGCCTTTTTCAGGCAAGGCTCAAAAGACAAACCCGCCTCCATAAACAACAATAATAAACAAAAACGGAGGGTAATGCTTCTCAATGCCAGAAGTCTAAACCTCAAAATGCATGCACTCAAGGCTCTCCTTAGTATGGAAGAAATCGATGTATGTGCAGTGACAGAAACCTGGTTCAAGGCTCCAGAGAGCACCCCAGCACTACCAGGCTATAACTCCTACCATACCTTTAGGTCCCAAAACCAGGACCTGAACACAATAGGAGGGGGTGTGTCCATATTCATCAAGAACACCCACACCTCCAGGCTAGTAGCACAGCACGTGGAATCTGAGACCATCCAAGTGCAAATGACAGCGGGTAAATTGACTGTTCAATTTATAGCTTGCTACAGATCTCCCACCTTGTCTCAGGACCCTCACACAGCATTCCTGAGAACATTAGAAAGTATGAAGATTCTACCCAACACCATGCTACTGGGTGACTTCAACTATCCAAACATTGACTGGGAAAACTACTCAAGCTCAAACGCCCTAGCTTAATGCTTCCTTGAGTTTATAATCTCAAACGCCCTGGAACAGCTGGTCACCACTCCCACAAGAGGTGACAACATACTGGACCTGGTCATCACCAACATGGGGAACCTATATTTCACACCTGAGGTAAACTCGTCATTGGTAAGATCACAAACTAATAACACTGGACATCCACATCCCGACCCCCCCCCCCCGACAGTCAAGGAAATCAAGGTAAAAAACTTCTCTAAAGCCAACTTCACACTCCTCAAGACCGAGGTGGGAAGTTTCAAAGCTCCCAATCAAATGGAAAATGATGACCCATCGGCAGAATCCTTTACAAGCGCATTCTGTGAACACCTTCAAGAATGCATGGACCCAGCCTTCCCAAGTAAAACCAAGACCAACTCCTCAAAAAAGAGGAGGCCAGTCTGGTGGACCCTGGCCATAAATAAACTTTATAACAGAAGGAGGAAACTCCTGCAAGATAGAACAAAATCCCAAAATAAGAAGGCATCTCTGATTAACATCAGTAAAAAACTGCGCTTCCTCATTAAATCATCCAAGGCCAACTTCGAAAGAAAAATAGCCAATGACTCTAAGGATAACCACAAGGCCTTCTTTAACTATGTCAAGAGTCTAGGGGCAAACTCTCAGATATGCTCCAAACTAGTGCATAATGGCCATAAATACACTGAACCAACCGACATTGCCAACATCCTGGCTGACAAGTTCAGTGCAAACTTCAGCCCCCCCCCTCCACCAAAGGGGCTAGCACCCATCCCAGTAGAATGTGGCGCTCCAGGTATCTCAGATACACAAGTAAAGACAGCCCTTGCAAAGGCCAAAAACACAGCATCAATGGGACCAGATGGTATCCCAGGTTGTGTCTTACATGAGCTTCAAAATGAACAAACCCCCCATCTCAAAACACTATTCAAACTCAGCCTCTCTACAGGATACATACCCAAAGAATGGCATACAGCAACAGTCGTACCACTCCACAAAGGTGGTGCCACAACTGACCCTGGGAACTATCACCCTATAAGCCTGACTAGCTTGGTCTGCAAAGCCATGGAACGCATTGTCATGGAGCTCATTAACAGGGACATTGGGAACCTCCAGACACTGGACCCCACCCAGTTTGGCTTTGTTAAAAGCAGATCTTGCCTCCTGAACTTGGTCGACTTCTTCGAAACAGTCACCAAGGCCACAGATAAAGTGAAGGTGGTCCACACAGCATATCTGACCTTGCTAAGGTGTTTGACACCATCCCACACTCAGGAATCATAGACAAACTCACCAGCTTAAATATCAACTCCCATGTTACGAGATGGATTGCCAATTGGCTCTCAGACAGAACCCACACGGTAAGAGTGGCAGGCGCCATGTCTGACTCTAAACCAGTCACAAGCGGAGTCCCACAGGGGTCAGTCCTGGGACCCCTCCTGTTCGGTATATATTTCTCTGAAGTACAGGCAAATGCGAAGGGACTGTGGCTAACCAAGTTCGCAGATGACTGTAAATTGGGTGCAATAATAATTGACTCTCCGGCTGACACAGACATCCTGCAATAGGGTCTCTCAGAAACAAACACCTGGTGTCAAAGTCACGGCCTCAAGCTAAATGCCAAAAAATGCATAGTAATCCCATTTGGGAAAAACAAAGTACCTACAAACTACCACATAGATGGGAATCCACTAAGTACAGAAGAAGTAATTAGGAACCTGATTACTCAAGTAGATAGCATGCTCTCCTTTTTGAACCTCATAGCCAAAACGGTCAGGAAATCCTTCTATGTGGCACACCTGATCACAAAGGGGTTCTCATCTAGATCCAAGGAGGTGATTGTACCACTTTACTCCTCACTCATTAGGCCCATAATAGAGTACAATGCTCCATTTGGGATGTACCTCACTAGACACCTGCAACAACTAGAAAGACCACAGAAATACCTCACTAAGAGGATTAAGGGCCTTAAGCAGTTACCTATGAAGCACGACTAAAAAAGCTCCAGCTCTTCTCAGTCACTTACCGTCTGCTCAGAGGTGACCTATGCCTGACCTATAGGGCCATGTCAAACACTGAACTAATGGACATGCTTCACCTCAAAAAAACGAGATCCCTCAGAACCACTCATTCTAGTGACTTGAACCTATGCACAACAATAAACAGGACATACTGGAGGGATAGATTCCTGTCCCAGCGACTCCCCTCACTCTGGAATAGAATCCCAATCCATATTCGACAGAGCTCCTCTCTGACCCTCTTCAAGAGAAATCTTGATGAGTGGATGGGTAATCGCAAGTTCTACCCTGGGATCACTTCAGGAGCCCTGTTAGACAGAGGCCCAGGTTACTAATCTAATGGGGAGGCGAAAGCCATCACTCTGTGGCTAGGCTTATAAATGCCCCTGGGCAGATAGCCTAGTACTTACCTATGAACCTATGAACCTATGAAATGGTTTAACATGGTATGGTTGGTTCACTGGTCCAAAGACTGGAGGAAAGACATCATGTTTCTAAAAGTTATGCTTATCTGGGTGGCTCGTTTCATCAGGCAGGATCAGCTAAGAACAAAGAAGGTTATTTTTAGATCAGACGATATGGCAATTGATTGGGTTTTAGTGAATAAATCTTCTAAATCAAACTGTGTGCATTCCATGCTAAAATTATGAGTCATGTTCGATTTCTCCATTAATCTTTCATTTACTTCTGAAAACATTCCAGACAGTTACAAAGTTTTGACTGATTTTGTCTTCCTCTCTCTTTTGCTTACAAGTGTAGTTTCAAGCAATTATCCCCAAGGTAGCTATTGCCCTCACTCACATTTCAATGGAGGTTTGATTGATTGGAGAGGAATATCAAGTTCATTGTAATAGAATTCATGGTCCCCTTTTATCAAGAAAGTATACAAAGCAGCCATCACAAATTCAGCCAGTTTTATTGATCTCTCCCCTGTGAAGAGGGAAATTCATTCTTCATTATCTGCGGTATTACTTTTTGGATCATGAAGCTCCCTCCTCTTTCAGGCTTCACCTAACTGTTATATTGACAAGGAAGATCGATTTTCAAAAGAACTCAGCCTCTGACATGTAATAAAACACTAGAGTTTGATCAGAATATTAATGGGTTGGGACAGATTAAAAGCATGCCATTCACATACATCACCCCATAGGGCACTTCCTACTCAGATCAGTTTTATTATGCGTACATGCAGGTTCTCCTGATTACATTCACTATCTGCACCACATTATCTACTTTAATGTATCTGAGTGCATTTCTTGTCAGCAACCTTTTGAGGTCCTTAAGCTGGAAGTATGTTGTGCTTTACTGATGTTGTTTTTGTATTGATTACCAAGACTAAGCTAGATCAAGCTAGGTCTCATAATCAAGTTATTGTAGACAAAGTAAGTATTTTTTTGCTGAGTATATTAGTGCTGCAGATTAAGTACCCCTTCCATCACTACAAATTTGATGATGTTAGTTTTTGTTTCCTAAATGGATACCATTTAACCATAAGGGAGCTTAAATGACCTGAACAGTTATTTATTTTTTTCAGCATGGGGCAGGTTTGAGATTGAGCTTGATCCATAGACATTATTGACAGAACTGGTATATTGGCTTCAAAATCTTACATGACATATGTTAGCGAAAATCTGTAATGTATTTATTGTTTTACATTTTTAGATTTTCCTTCATTTGGAATATGTTCAAATAATTATCTGGGGAAGTTCTCTTGTTTGTTGAACTGCTGAAAGAGGCAAAAGTTTACGTTTGAACCATCACTCATTTGAAGTGGTTTGGAAAGAAGTTCCAAATTTGAACAGTTTCTACTTACTATACCCCAGATATTTAGTGAGTTATTCACTTCATTATACAGTTGTATATTTCAGGACATAATGTGGGTATTTATCCTAACAGAAGTCATTGTATTTCAAGCTTACAGACTTTGTCATGCTTTGCTTTGCTGTGCCAGAGTTTAGGTTGGGTTGGTGCCATGTTTAATTTGGCATCAGGCCTTTAACCCTTCAACTATCAAGAAGGCAATGAGATTTTTACACCACACGATGGTGTGAGCTGTTCTCAGATTGGTAGTTCTGCAAATCAAAACGGGGGCATGAGAGCTAAAAGTAAAGCATGTATTATGAGTATTAGGGATGCCAATGGCCAAAAATATGGCCATTTAGCATGGAAAACTGTTTAAAAATTATAAAAATCAAAGTTTATTTTTTTTGGCTGATTTTGGACGTTTAAGCAGAGTGCAGTGGCATGGAAATTAGATCATGAAGAAAATAAAAAAAATGCAAAAAAGACAATTTTATGTGAAAGATAAATATTGCCATTATAGTGGGTAGCATGCAGAACCAAAACAATAACAGGTAACACCGGTAGCTAAGGACATAGGCTCCGGAACAGTGCAGTAACAAGGGACTAAGGCAGTGGGGTATGCAAATGAGCTAAATTTATTGAATAGCAAAATGGGAAATTGTTGTCCGCATGCACCTAACCTTATAGGAGCATAATGTTGTGGTGTAAGCATGAGAAGCAGCTGACATGAAAAGGGTGTGTGTCATACTTGGGGTAAGCATATTGGAGCTCTGTGGCTCCTATTTGCACTCTGCTAAGGAGAGTTAAGCAAGGGTGTGTGTCTGAGGCTGTTTAGCTGTGCACAGCTATGTCAAGAAATGAGTAGTGTGCTCATGTCCAAGGGAGAGCTTTTTCGGCTCAGCAATGTTTACACTTGCTAAAACAGTTTGTGTGGCACACCTCAGGGCTTAAACAGAAAAAAAAATAACAGGAAATAGCAGAAGTGTTTACATCTGAGCAGTGGGTTAAGCAGCACGCTGCAAAGTTTATAAGAGGTGGAAATAGGAAGGAAAAAAACAGGAAATAGAATAAAGGCACTCAAGTACAAATAATATAGCTGGCAGGTGGAATGTATCATAGTCAGACAATCACACAGGCAGCATTTTCAGCACAACAGTATAAAATATGCAAACACCTTTCAGTCTGTTTTTTTCCCACAAACCGTGCACCATTAGTATGCACAATTGGGAATTTTAACTGACAAGATGTTAGGGACTGCTGTCACTTTGATACATCAGTATGTGCTAGAGACTGAGGGCAGTATGGAATATAATACTGACAACTGTCCCAGACTCAGGAGGAGGAGAAGAGTGTTTAGACCCAGGATAACCTACCAGGGGCTACATGATCTGGAGATACTAGAGCACTACAGGTTAGACAGGGACTTACTTCAGCAAGTCAGCGGGCTGTGCCGGCCTCACCTCAGACCCAGAGCCAACAGAGGGGAACCCATCCCATTGAAACCAAGGTATGTGTAGCCTACATCATGGGGGTCTCACAGGTATCTGCATCCAGAGTACTCCATCAGTTCCTGGATGCCATGTGAACACACGCTGGTGAGCACATATAGTTCCCGAGCAGCCGTGAGGAGAGGACCAGCAATATGTGTCTCTTCCACCATGTAGTAGACTACCCAGAGGTACTGGGTGCCATAGACTACACGCACATCCACATCAAGGCACCGCCTGATGAACAGGGTAGAGTCCATATCAACTGCAAGGGTTATCACACCATCAATTGCCAGGTCACGTGCAATGCCTAGGGCATTATCATAAATGTGTGTGCTGGCAGCCCTGGTAGTTATCATGACTCCCACATCTGGCATGCCTCACAGCTGTACCAGGCATTTGCCAGGGGGGACATCCCATCTGGTGGCGGATGCTGGCTATGCACTGGAGCTATAGATGATGACACCCATCAGAAATGGACACACACACAAACACACACACACACACACACACACACACACACACACACACACACACACACACACACACACACACTGAAGAACACCATAATGAGGCACACGCATAAACCAGCAACATTATAGAGTGTGTGTTGGGATGCTGAAGTCACAGTTCCACTACCTTGACATATCTGGTGGAGACCTGCAATACTGAGTACACACCTATCACTGTAGCAACCCCCAAAACTGTTAGGAGAGTAATATTCCAAGTATGTCCTATCTGCACTCCCATGTTGTCAAGCTGTGACCAGAGTGTGTACAATAACAGAGTGAGATGTATGTGCATAATACTAATGTGTAATCTGGAACTTTGTGTGGCAACAGTCAGGAAGTGCTCCCAAAGGTACGTTGGATACGAACAGTGTGCTGAGAAATACAGACCAATATAACTTGCACTGGTACTGTCCACCCTGGTATTGTAGGGGATTGTGAATGTTGCAGTTTTGCTGAATAATAAAGTATCAATGGTCACTGTCACCCACACTGTGCTACATAATATAACTGTGTAGGAAAGCATGTATACGTGTGTTTCAGGTCACTAAAAGTGGAAGAGGGCAATATTCCAGATATGTCCAGGCACACCAGCATGTGGTCAACACATGGCCAGAGTCTGTGCAGAAAGAGTTGGATAGCATAGTGCAAAACCTCAACCTGAAATTCGGGCGTATGTGTACAAACAGTTAGTCAGTGTTAACAAACATTCCTTCCATAGGTATACCAAGTAAGAGGTGAAGCAGGTAAAACCGGTTCATGTGTAATGATGATAACAGCCATATCACTGTCCAAAATAAGGCTATAGGGTAGTGCAGTAAGACTTGTAAGGTACAGATAACATCACTATAAAAGTCGGCCAAAAAGAGTTAGTGCTATTTATTGTAAATTACACTTTCGGCTAGGGCAAAGCCTAGCCTTCTTCAGACAAACAGTTAAAATATGATAAACCAATGCCTTTTATCTAATAAAGTTAGTGATGTCATCAATTATGCAATGTTGTTAGTAACCATAACAACATATTATCGCAGCCTACTTTTATATAACAAATTGTAACTCGTTAACTTATACAACAGGAAAAAATAAACAAAACAATGTGCAGTCCTATCTCATCTTGTGTTTAAAAACACACTTTAATGTGTGTACATATTAAAAACTAAGTTGTACCAATTTGATAACAACATGCTCTGCTTAAAATACTTAATAAAATTCATACTAAATAAGTTAAATTCATAGAAATACTTATGAACTCCCTGGTTCTCCATTGTGTGAGAAAGGACTAAAAGAGTACCTATTTACACAAACGCTGCATTAACAAACCTTTAATTCCTGGTTAAACTATTGTGTACAAAAACTTTATATATTTACATTTTTTTCTATTTTTATCTTACCTTTAACAATAATCAACATACCCACCCCAACTTGTATGTAATGACTCTGATAATGTCCATTTGTTTGATAAATATTTTAATGGTTCCCATGCATGTGCCATATTGAATTATTCCAACATTGTTGGCATGGTGCCATCAATGTACCTGCATGCTGTCCTTATTACCACTGCGGTTCCATATATGCATGTGTTTTGTTTACTATGCAACTGTTCCGTATCTGGTGTCTGGGTTAATGGGAATATCTATGCATGCTGTTATAGATAACCCTGGAATGTGTTGACTATTACTAACCCATATATGATGATGAAATCTAAACACTATAGCATGCTTGGAAAGGCCGGACCCAGCGGACTCACCTGTCACACCTCATATAAATATGGCACCAAGCAACAGCATGTCTGGGGCCCAAGCCCGGACCTCTCTTTCCGTTGGTCCTGCACCACCTTTGGGTGGAACTGCCTCAGGGGATGAGGCTGGCCCCCATGGGAGTGGGTGCAGACAGGCACCTGTCACCCATCACCAGGTCGGGATCATGGTGCATAGAGCAATCAACGAGCAGTTTGATGATCTTCTACGCCAGCTCGAGGGCTGCATATCACGATTAGAGAGTAAGCCTGGCTCTGTGACTCAGCCCCTAGCACAGCCACCTTTTGGGCTGTGAAGGTGCAGTGGTGAATGCCTGGTGGGAACCTCAGTCCCACTGTTACCACTAGTGGGCTTTTGGACTTCTGATATCCCAACACCCCTCCACATCAAGGTTTTACCCCCCACGTGTCATATACCGCCCATGTATGCACCTTCTGTGTCTTGTTTGTTAACCTACCCAACCTACCTCCCCAAATATACCTACTACCCCTCTCCAACATCCCACTCTCACCTGAAAAAAAAGAAAAAAAGGGGAATCTGTTCCCACAAAAAAAATCTCGCCCCATACATAGCTGTCCATTTCACTCACATTTCCACTGGACATATGTAATTTGGTCTAATTGGCATCACAACTTATTGTTGTCCTCACCCCTCTTCCAGGGGTTTGAGTGTCCAAATCTACCTCAAAAGTCAGTGTATATGCACAGCTGTTACTGTAGAAAAAATGGGCAGCTATGGACCTCCCCTACACCCTTCCTGCACATCCCTAGCTATTTTTCCTACTGTCTTTCCATCTTTGTGCCCCTTTTTCACCACTTTCCTATCAACCCTTTTTTCTTTTCTTTTAAAGAAATGAGTGCAGGGGTAACTGAGAGTAAGCACTTTTAAGAAGCAGTAATCAGGTCTAAGCCTGTTTGCGTGGGCGTAAGCAAAGCCTACACTGGTTAAGCAATTTAGAAGCTAACTTGGTATAAGAAACTGTAACGGGAAGTTAGCAGTGCTTACCTCCGTGCAATCCCACTTACAACTGCTTTAAAGTGCCTTAATCACTCTGTGTTCTGCCCAGCAACAAAGTAAACAACATCTCTAAGGCTCAAACCCAGGACCCTGCATACAATAGCCAAAGTGATTTACCACAAAGCCATGCCAGATATACATAACTTTGATGATTTCAAAAACATATCATCCAGCCCAGTCATTAAACAGTAGAGTATGTAGTCCAACATTTAGATGTATGTGTGTGTGTATAAATATATTAATATCTAAACAGATACAACATATATATATATATATATATATATATATATATATATATATATATATATATATACATACAAACAAATACATATATATAAATATATATGAACATATATTCATGCAAATGCCTACATAAAAACATATATATGTCAATACCTATATGTCTACATATACACAGCAAGTTACATATATGTAAGCAGATATTTATCTATGTAGGTATATACTGACATAGTTATAAATATGTAAGCAGATATATATATCCATATAGGTATATATGGAGATACATGTGTAGATATCAATGGGAGATTAAATCATATATGTCCACATGCACCGTTAATGGGGTTGACAAGCCCCAAATGATATACATCTTGTACGTATAGGTATACCGACCCCCCCACAGCCAAACACATCCGCCCAGCAATACACTAACAAGTGTTGCAGATCCCATAACCAGGTCCTGACATGACATGGGCACAATATGTTAACAGTACTACATCCCACCTGTATGATGTCAGGCTGGTATTGGTAACATATCATGCAGTACAGTCTGGCCCCCATAGGAAATATAAAATGTGGAAGCTATCAACATCACCAGGATACATATACACAGACACATATATGTAGATACAGATATACAGTCAAGAGGTGAAGGTTAACACTTGCACCACACCTCCAGCCACACATAGACCTACTAAACTAGAACTGGCAAAAAATACACATAAATACACAAAATCATACTTGGAGGCTCTAAATAAAAACCTGCAAAAGCATTAGAGACCACCAAAGCAGACACCCAAACAACTTGCACCTCCCGTCACAAACCAGACAACACATAAAACACAAAATCAGTATGCCGCACAATCACAGCCCTTAAGGCGAAATAACATACCTAGCACACTAGCAATAGGTGACTCTATAGTCAGGCACACTGACGTCCCATTCACTAGGCTGGACAAGCAGAAGGTTACTGTTAGCTGCCTGTCGAGAGCCAGAATCCGCCACATAACACAAGCACTCAGGTCACTCCAAAACAAGTACAAATATGACTCTGTCATTATTCATGTTGGTGTGAATGACCTGAGATGTACCTCCCCGGACTACATGAAAAGAGACATGGAAGAGCTCTCTGATCATGTAGCCCAGGCTGGTATGACCCTGACCCTGAGTAGCATCCTGCCCTCACCAAGAATGATACCTCAGTATAAAGAGAAAATGATCAATTTCAAAAATTGGCTAAGCTTCTGGGATCATTCAAAGGGGATCCAGTGTCTGTCAGTCTGGGACGACATGCTCGACAAGTCACATTGCTTCACAAGATACGGCTTACACCTGCCACCCCTAGGCTTTCGAATACTGGCCAAGGCTGTTGCTGCCTCCATAGTGCCTTTTTTAGGCAAGACTCAAAAGTCAAACCAACCTCCGTAAACAGCACAATTAGCAAAAATATGAGGGTTATGCTACTCAATACCAGGAGTTTAAATCTCAAAATGCACGTGCTCGAAGCACTCCTCAGTATGGAGAACGTCGACATCTGTGCAGTAACTGAAACCTGGTTCAAGACTCCAGAGAGCACCCCAGCACTACCGGGCTACAACTCGTACCACACGTTTCGGCCACAGAACACAGACCGAAATATAAAAAGAGGGGGGTGTACCCATATTCATCAAGGATACCTACACCTCTAAGTTAGTGGTGCAGCATGATACCTCTGAAATCATCCATGTGCAACTAACATCGGGCAAATCTGCAATGCAAATTGTGGCCTGCTACAGATCACCCTCCATGACCCACGACCACCACTACACCTTTCTGGAGAAACTGGAAAACATGAAGGTCTTACCAAACACCCTGATATTGGTCGATTTCAATTACCCTACCATTAACTGGGAAAACTACTTGATTACAAACTCCCAGGCCCAGAGATTCCTGGAATTCATCAACTCAAATGCCCTGGATCAGCTGGTAAACTCCCCTACCAGAGGTGAAAACATATTGGACCTGATCATCACAAACATGGACGACAGGTGTTGCACACTGGAAGTCAACCCATCACTGGTTAGATCAGACCATAAACTAATAACTATGGATGTCCACACCCCACTAACACCCCCAACTAAGAAAACCACAGTAAAAAACTTTTCTAAAGCAAACTTTACCTTACTTAAGACAGAGGTGGTAAGTTTCACAGCCCCCACGCTAAAGGATAATGCTGCCCAAGATGCAGATCTTTGAGCACCTACAAGGATGCATGAATCATGCCATCCCTAGCAAAACCAAGACTCACTCCTCTAAGAGAAGGAAACCAGTCTGGTGGACCCCTGCCATAAACAGGCTATACAATAGAAGGAGGAAACTAGTTCAGAAAAAAAGCAAATCCCAAGAAGGAAAGACATCCCTGATCAGTATCAGTAAGAAACTAAGGTCCCTCATAAAATCCTCCAAGGCTAACTTCAAAAGAAAAATAGCCAAGGATTCAAAAGATAAACACAAGGCCTTATTTAGCTATGTTAAGAATCTAAGTGGCAACTCGCAGAGCTGCACTGAACTAGTGCAAAATAGCACAAAATATACTGAACCTACTGATATTGCCAACATGCTGGCAGATAGATTCAGTGCAAACTTCACCCCCAAAAGGGCGCACAACAATACTGGAAAAGTGTAGTGTCCTGGAAATCACAGATGCACAGCCTTTTCAAAAGCCAAAAACACAGCGTCAGTGGGGCCAGATGGTGTCCCAGGCTGCATCTTGCACGAACTACAGAACGAACTAACCCCCTACCTAAACATGCTGTTCAACCTCAGCCTCTCCACAGGCTATGTGCCCATAGAATGGCACACAGCAATGGTTATTCCACTCCACAAAGGAGCGGCCACAACTGACCCTGGTAATTATTGCCCCATAAGCCTGACTAGCCTGGTCTGCAAGGCTATGGAGCGCATCATCATGGAACTCATTAAAAAAGACATTGGGAACCTCCAAACACTTGACCCAACCCAGTTCGGCTTTGTTAGGGGCAGATCATGCCTACTAAACCTGGTTGACTTCTTCGAGACAGTCACCAAGGCCATAGATGAGGGAAAGGTTGTTCACACAGCCTACCTTGACCTCGCCAAGGTTTTCGATACCATTCCCAACTCAGGTATTACAGAAAAACCTCACCAGCCTGAACAAGACCCCCTATGTCACGAGATGGGTTGCTAACTGGCTTACAGACAGAAGTGACACGGTAAGAATGTCGGGCTCCAGGCCCGACTCTAAACCAGTCACAAGTGATGTCCTGCAAGGCTTGGTCCTGGGACCCCTACTTTCAGGCATATATTCTTAGAAGTACAGGCAAACACAGGAGGACAATGGCTAACCAAGTTCACCGATGACTGCAAACTGGGAGCCATAATTGACTCTCCAGCTGACACGGACATCCTCCAAAAGGGCCTTACTGAGATGGACACCTGGTGTCAAAGTCATGGCCTCAAGCTAAATGCCAAAAAATGCATAGTCATCCCATTTGGGAAAAACAAAACACCCACGAATTACCACCAAGGCAGCATCCCCCTTAATACAAAAGAGGTAATAAGAGATCTGGGGACCCAGGTAGATAGTAATCTCTCCTTTGACAATCATATTGCCAATGTAGTTAGGAAATCATTCTATGTGGCCCATTTAATTACTGAAGGGTTCACATCTAGAAATAAAGAGGTTATAGTGCCTCTCTACTTGTCACTCATCAGACCCATCATAGAGTACAATGCCCCATTTGGGATGTACCTCACAAGACACTTCCAACAGCTGGAGAGACCACAAAAGTACCTCACCAAGAGGATTACTGGCCTCAAACATATGTCCTATGCAGCCCAACTGAAAAAATTTCAGCTGTACTCAGTGGCATATCGCTTACTCAGAGGTGATGTCTGCCTGACTTACAAGGCCATGTCCAACTCAGAATTGATGGACATGCACCACCTAAAGAAATCCAAGTCACTGTGAGCCACGCGCTCTAGTGAGCTAAACCTCGACATAACAATAAATAGAACATGCTGGAGGGATAGATTCCTGTCACACAGACTCCCCATGCTTTGGAACAAAATTCCAAACTACATTAGGCAGAGCCACTCACGAACGCTCTTCAAGAGAAACCTTGATGAGTGGATGGGTAACAAAAAATACACCCCTGGGATCACTTCATTGGCTCTGCTTGACAGAGGATCAGTTAATTAATCAATGGGGCGGTAATAGCCAACACACTCTGGCTAGGCTTATAAATGCCCTCAGGCAGATAGCCTAGTGCCTATCTATGAATCTATGAACATATATATATATATATATATATATATATATATATATATATATATATATATACACACATATATATAGTTATACATGTGACTACACATACACTCATAGAGATATGTACAGTAAGATACGTATATAGTAGGCGCACACAATATGGAGCAGCCACTATGCCTACAGTTAACACCCTAACAACTGCACACTGGATGAGCCACCCATACAAATGAAATTCGGTGCCTGCAACATATACCCACACAGAGGCCATAGGAAAAACCACACCACACAGGTTTGCAGAAATGGAATACCTTTATTTGTGTACTATTACACATGTATATGCCATGTCACAGAGCTGTTCAGACACTGACATCCATATCAACAGAGTAATGCAACTGTGAAACAGTTATACTAATACAGTAGCCTGGAAAGGTCCACAACTGTTGCTGTCCAGGCCAAGCCCTCCAAATTGTACAATAGTGAAGACAGACTGGGCCTCAGGATAGCACACAATCAATAGTAAGTGATGCGGGTGTATAGTCCAGCAGCCTCTATCTACACTCTGTACACAATCACTAGGTGGTAAAGACTTCAGATGATCAAATGGGATGTAAATGTTACATAAAAAGGCATAACTGACACCATCACAGGCACGCTGGCAAACAGAACAGTCTGTATGTCAGGAGGCAGTAGGCCTGCAATAACTCACTTTATGTAAGTAATGTCAAGATAGGTGAAATGTATGGCAATGTACATCCAGATACCTTAAGGCAGCTCACCCCTGATAGCCCTACATTTTGTAACAGCCTAGGTTATGCATGGTGCATCCCGCCCTAGGCTCAATAATACAGGTCCATATACCACTGTTACATACACTGGCCTCTGGAGTGCATATGGACACATATGTATTGTGTAGGTGAAGCCCACACATATATAGCCTCAGCCCCACCGTATGTGTGGGGGATACAACAGCAATGGACTGCTGGCAGGAATGGCAGCGTGGTATACATATATGTGCATATGTATCACTATCTGTATATGTGTAGACATATAATACTCTGTATATGTATATATCTGGGTGTGTATATTCATATCTATGTATCTATACACACCCATCTATATGTGTCGATATGTACATGTGTAATTATCTATTATATAGATATCTGGATAATCATATGTACATATATATTCACCATATGTCCTGAACATGGGGTGTAGCCCTACCTCAGCCCCTATAGTCCCAACTTCTTAGTGCAAGTGGATGTCAGGTATGTATAGTGAGTATATTAGTAGACTATTGCTACTGTAACAGGGATTGTCTTCACAAACATGGTGTGTGTGGGAGGTCACATCTGCTTTTCATGTGTGTGCCATTGGCTACTGACAGACATCCTAAGGACATCATAGTACAGTACCGTTTCAAGCACATAATGCTCCTGTGGACTACCAGCAGAGATATTGGCCAGTAGATGTGGACATTCTGACACACTCTGTACAGTCCAGAGGTATACACAGAACCTCTTAGTGCAGAACATGTGGACCAAGCCTAAAAATACAGATGTTAACAGCCATGTAGATGGGTATAACACATAATGACTGGTATACATTCACCCCCATAGGTTATGCATTTACACACCCCTGTCTGTCCTGACACATAATAACTGCTGGCACAGAGGTGCCATGACCACATACTACCCACTAGACATTGACACACATCTGCACAGCATCCCACCGCTCTGTCTGACATACATGACTTTTAAGGGAGGCCCAGCAGCAGTACATCTGGCAAGTATCTGGACATGACATCTCACTGGGTAAGTACACTAAGCTGCTAGGCATGTAACAAAACACTGTGCAGGCTACAGGCAGACTGGCTCAACAATGGCCTACATCTCCTATGGGGGAATGCATATGTACCTGCCTGCTCTACAGGCATGTCATAGCACAGGGTAAGATACACCTGTGTGAAAGTGCATAGCCACAACCAATGTGAACACAGCTACAGCCACATATGGCAAGCTAGCATAATATTACAGTATATGGACTATCTGTGCAACACCATCCTCATATGTGCCACTCACACACTAACTCTACATATACTGGGCTGCTACACAGCATGGCCTGATGCCTGTCTGTGGTATGGGACATGTGTGCATATGGCCCTACAAACATGTAAGCCAATATGGTAACATATAGTGGACCAGCATTTAACATCAGATAGGACAGGACCTAGAACAATGACATCTACCACAGTCTTTACACCGCCCAAGGTACATATTAACAATACACACACTGTCAACATTCACCATAAATACACAGACCTCAGTACTGTACAAACAACCACAGGATGTCCAGGTTATTTCATCAAATATAACCCCTACTGTACATAGCATGTGTAGCAGTCTGATATCTCACTGGCTTATCAGATATGATGACACATTATGGTGTACAGCACATATGCACCTCTTAATGCACATCATGCATTTACTGTTGTAACAGAGTTTGTCGCAATATATGTCCAGTGAGGGATATGAAGTCAGCAACTGTCACGGCTTCCACCGTCTACAGACTGCAATCCTCACAGTACCTTCTGCAGTTCACAGATACATGCTCAGTGGGTAACACATGAAACCAAAGGCAACATACACTGCCCAGTCTGCAGATGACCCTACGGATGGGAAGTCCTCATAAACATAGAACTAACATGGCAAGTATTAACACATGTAGGACAGCCATATCCGCACACACCCTGTTAAACCAACATTACTCTGAATGCAGTATAGCAGCACTTACAGTCTGTAAGGTCAGGCACATCCCCTTCCTGTGTGTTGGCCAGTTTCCACAGTGTATGTTGTCTGGGGTAAATCCCCAATCCATTTGAGATGCTGTTTGCCAAACAACAGATCGAGTTCCTGCTCACAGTGAATGAAAAGGCCCACCACCAACATGATGTTCCTAGATATTGGAATGTGTTTCCATGCAGTTGACTATGAGAATGTTACCACAGCTGTTCCACATGCAATCAGCTAGGGGAGGGCTGCAATTCATGCAGAGGCCATCAGCTGATCAAGAGCATTACCTAAAATACACATGCTGCTGCCTAAGCAAAGCAAGTGTAGGTCTCCACATTCACCAGTAAGGGAGTGAGAGAGGTAGACAGAGGCAAAGACAAGTCAGGGAGGGTGGGAAAGTAAAACGTAAGCATGTTTGTGTCACACACATACCAGCACAGGGTATCAAACCCCTGATGACTATGTACTGCTATCACAGTTCTATGCAGTTATTGGATGCACCACATAGGTTATCTGCTGTGGAGCCCTCAGAACATATATGTGATGGTGAGTGACATCTGCAACAGGGATATGGTAGGTGAAGTACACATGCCTGTCCACATGAACAGGTGCCAGCGTCAACACAGCCACACTCTCACAGGGACACACTTGGCAGGGCCAGGATTACAACTCATCACTAGTGAGATTGCCACAACACATTACTGTGCAGGTATCACATGCACCACATGGGTTATACGGAGGTTATATGGGCAAAGGGTATGGGGAGGTCTCTGACATCAGAGAGCATGCTTCAGTATGCCAATGGGGGTTTTAGTGAGTGTGGATGTGATCATACGTATCATACAACACACACACACACAAACACACAGGGTGCCAGTACTGACAAGCATGGGTGCATTTCTGCACAGCTGTGTGGTGGTCGACTGTGCCAGAAGGCTATACAAGGCTAGGTGATGGGTATACCTTAGCATCAAGCCACAAGACAATGGTCTGCATTGTGGCTCAGGGCTGTAGTTTCTGCACTTTCCCACACAGGTGGTATTGTATCCCCCATCCAGTCACCTGGGTGACTATTGTGTGTGGCCAATGCTGTGCATTGCTTGCCATGTATGTGTTCTTTAGTCCATGACATGGATAGTGTCTGGGATGTGCACACCTTCCACATGCATATACAGTGACATGTGGAACTGTACCTGGGGTGTCTGGCCCATGTTGTGTACACAGATTATCCTCAGATGTGCCAGTCTTGGCCACCTGTGGTGGGGACTGGTAACTGACAGCAGGTTTACCCTGAACCTACATTGATAACATGATAATGGCATTCCCTGGTGTGAGTGGCATCTGTCCATACAGGACATGTTTTCAGGCATGGTATTTCCTTTGTGGGTTACATGTGATGGCACCACAGATGTTGCAGGTGTCCAGTGGGGAACATGGGGAAGGTGCACTGCCTGCATGTACGTGCTTATTTGACAGATGGACAGGGTGTCATGCCCTCTGTAGCCCACTGCACTCACTCCATAGTTACTATCAGCAGTCAATATGCAGTGTACTATCCACATATTGGCTGTTGACTAGGCGTGTGTGTGTGTGTGTGTGTGTGTGTGTGTGTGTGTGTGTGTGTGTGTGTGTGAGACATGGGTTGAGAGTGTGCTCTGGGTAATACTGGGTTGTTAACTGTGATTGCCTGGCCTTGATGTCACATGTATGGGTATGGAATTGCACCCCAGCCTCTCGGCTATTTCACATCTGTTATCCCTGTACGGTGGACATTGTGATATATACTAGGGCCACCATATAAGAAATTTGCAAAACCCACTCCACATTGGGCCCAGGTGTCACACATTCACACCCACCTCCACACATGATACGAGTTAAACACACACACACACACACCTGTCATGTCTGTGAGTAGAACCCCTACCTAATTAGTTTATTACACTACAGCACTACGCAGTAATAGTGTGCCACAGAGATTACTGGAATACTCCTTCCCCAAAGTGTATATCACATTGGATGACATCAGCAGGGTTGCCAAATTAGGACATTTAAATTGTAGTGATTGTGGCTAGACTAAAATGCATTGCCCCCTACACAGACAGTGACACACACACAAAGCATCCACCGCTGACATGTGTGGGTATAGAACCCCTACCCGAGGTCTAGATCACATTACAGCATGGAGCTGTTATAGGATGCACCACAGGGATTACTGGAGAACTCCTTCCCCAAAGGTGTATTTCACAATGAATGACATCAGCTGGTTTGCCAAAGTAGGGGATTTGAAATGTACTGAGTGTGACTAGCCTAAAATACTTTGCTCCCTACCTAGACATTAAAACGCACACAAAACATCCAGAACTTCCACAGCTGGGAATAGAACACTACCAGAGTTCTATATCACACCACAGCAGTACACACTTATGACATGCACTACAGAGATTACTGGGCTGTACTTCTAGGTGGATGACATCAGCAGCCTTGCCAAAGTGAGTGTGACTACCCTAAAAAGCATTGCTCTCTACACAGACAGACACACACACTTGTCAGGTGTGGGATTAGAACACCTATCTAACTAATTTAGCACATTATAGCACTACACAGGTACAGGATGCGCTATGGAAATTACTGGGCTACAACTTTCACAGAGGTGTATTTTTAGGTGGATGACATCAGCAACCTTGCCAAAGTTGAGCATTTGAATTGTGGGGAGTGTGACTACCCTAAAAAGCATTGCTCTCTACACAGATAGTGTCAGACAGACACACACACACACACACAAACTTGCGAGGTCTGGGAATAGAATACCTACCTAATTAATTTATCACACTACAGCAGTACGCAGTTACAGGATGTACTATGGAGATTACTAGGCTACAACCTTTACAGAGGTGTATTTCTAGGTGGATGACATCAGCAGCCTTGCCAAAGTTGAGCATTTGAATTGTTGGGAGTGTGACTACCCTAAAAATCATTGCTGTCTACACAGACAGACATACACACTTGCCAGGTCTAGTATTAGAACACCTACCTAACTAATTTATCACACTACAGCAGTATGCACCTTCACAGAGGAGTATTTCTAGGGAGATGACATCAGCAGCCTTACCAAAGTAGTGCATTTCAATTGTAGAGAGTGTGACTACCATAAAAAGCATTGCTTTCTACAGAGACAGGCACACACACACACACACACACACACACACACACACACACACACACACACACACACACACACACACACACACACACACACACACACACACACTTGCCAAATCTGGATTAGAACTCCTACCTAACTAGTTTATCACATTACAGCAGTACACAGTTATGGGACACACAACGGAGATTACTGGGCTACAACTCTCCCAAAGGTGTATTTCACAGTGGATGATCATAGCAGGCTTGTCATAGTAGGGCTATGGGGAGGGCAGTGTGTGTGTGTGCATGAGCCATAATCCATTCATCTAGAGGTTGACACACCACATGTGGGCACACACAGGGTAATATTTCATGAGGTATGTGTATAAAGATGCTAGATGACACCTTCCTTGTACAGTCATGTTGCACAGCTGGCACGTGCACCACATAGACTGTACTGCTGACAAATACCGGTGGCTAGTATCTACAGTGAGTGACATCTGAACCTTAAGTGGTTGTGGCCCTTTGGCTGTGTGCTGGGTGGGACAGGCTTGGATGGCTCCTTGTCACAGTCACCCTCTTCCACACATCTATGTACATCTACCTTTGGCTTAGTATAGTGTGTTGTCCTTAGATATATGTCTGTATTCCTGTCCACTGTATGTGCAAAGCATGTGTGGTGCATACTGAGGAGTGTCTGCACTAACATCTGCGGCTGGCAGTTATGTCTGGTCCACTGGTGTTTGCAGACAAGGCCTTCATGTGTTTATGTGTGTGAACATGCCCAGTATAACCTTTCAGTGTGTTGTTGACTTACATTGCCTTCATTTCTCTAAGTGTGTGAGCATGCCTAGTATGCCTGTCTGTACTGAATGTGTGTATCAAGTCCAGGTAGTCTGTACTGAAGTGCTGACCTATGTGTTGTACACCTACACGTAGCAGACCATTTCTGCAGAGTGTCCGTCAATCACATGGCATTGACTGTTACTACATTTCTACATGGGATGGGGGGGCACACGTGCCTATTTTTACATTTCTTCACAGGATTTGGGGGGCACACCTGACTGTTACTACATTTCTATGTAGGATGGGGTGGGGCACACCTGACTATTCCTACATTTCTACACAGGCTTTGAGGGGGCACACTTGACTGTTACTACATTTCTATGTAGGATGGGGGGCACACCTGACTATTTCTACATGTCAACACAGGATTGTGGGCACACACCTACCTGTTACTACATGTCTATGTAGGATTGGGGGGGCACACCTGACACTTGTACACATTTGCTATGACTGTACTGGTATGTCAGATACTCTATTTCATTCTGTAGTCTTACCTATCATGCTGCCTAGAGGCATACCAGTGTGCTACAGAACTTAACTTTTATTTACCTACATATTAGTCTCAGACTTCCTACCCTTCAGAACTAACATCCCACTGCCTGACCTGCTGTGGTCTGTCTGTGTCAGCCTGGGGGGGAAGTTACCCATAGGCATCATTCAGAGGCCATAGCACAGCCTTTGTTTGTGTTCGTCTACACCTGTCCTGCTGGCTGTAACTGTTGTTGGGTAAGTGAACCCCCCTGACTGGCATGTGTAAGTCACTTACCTTGTGGGTGTCCCAGTATTGAGGGTAGTGCTGCAGGGCTGTCTATGTTGGATGCACATTGTACACTCCCTACACATGGTTGAGCACAGGTAGTGTAATGTTTGGCATCCCATTTACTGTATGTGAGAGTCGGAGAGAGTTGCCATTCCCTCCTGTGTCAGTTTATGTGTTATGTGTTGCCTCTTTGCCAAGGCCAGGGCATACTGGGCATGCCTCATTTTGCCTACTGGGGCAGGCTCAGGTTGTTCCTCCTCTGAGTCATTCTGTGCCTGTGCAGGCCTTGGCAATGGTGGGAGGCTGTGTGGCCCTGCCCCATGCTGTTCCTGCTGCAGCTGTTTCCACAGGATCATATTGTGTAGCATGGCACATATGAGGAAAATTTGGGTGCATGTAGATTGCGAGTACTGCAAGGCTCCACTGGATGTGTCCAGGCACCGGAAACATGACTTGAACATTACAAACAGACACTCTACTATAATTCTGGTCTGTGCGTGTGCCTCATTATAGAGTTCTTGTCTGGGTATGTGTGCATTTCTGATGGGTGTCATCAGCCATGGCTCCAGTGCGTATCCAGCATCCCCCACTAGGTGACCATCAGGGATGCCCCCATTGGCAAATCTCTGGTACAGCTGTGTCAGATGCCAGATGTGGGAATCGTGATAGCTTCCAGGGCAGCCAGCACACACATTCATTATTATGCCCTGGGGATTGCACATGACCTGGCAGTTGATGGAGGGGAAGCCCTTGCAGTAGATGTAGACCTTACCCCGCTCACCGGGTGGTGCTTTGATGCATATGTGTGTGCAGTGTATACCACCCACTACCTCAGGGTATTCTGCTATTTGGTGGAACAGTTGCATATTGCTGGCCAACTCCTCACGGGTGTTGGGGAAATATATGTGATCACCGATATGTGCTGACATGGCATCCAGGAACTGGTGGAGTGCCCTGAATGCTGATGACTGTGAGATCCCCATCATATCCCCAGATGGCCTTTGGAAGGTACCTGTAGCTAGCACTCCTAGGCCTACACATACTTTGGTATCCATTGGGATGGGTTCCCCTCTGTTAGTTCTGTGTGTGAGGAGTGTCTGGCACAGCTCAACTATTTGCTGTAGGAGGTCCCTGTCCACTGTATAGAGCTCTACTATCTCCAGCTCATGTAGCCCCTGGTAGGTTACCTTGGGTCTGTACACTCTTCTCCATCTCCTCAATGTGGGTTGGTCGACAGCATTCACATCCTGACCACCCTCAGCCTCTTCCACATGTTGTTGTATGATACCTATTGCAGCCCCTATCATTTTGCTGTTGTGAGTGTTAGAGTGTTAAAAGTTCCCCGCTTGTTTACACCAGTGGTGTAGATTGTGGGAAAAATCAGAGTGGAAGGTGTTTGCATAGTTTATACTAATGTTCTGGACTGGGCTTGTCTGCTGTCTGTGTAATTGGCTGATTCTGATACATTTTACCTGCCAGCTATGCTAGTTCTCCTTGATTAGCTTCCTACTGCTGTTTTCCCTTCCCATTACGTTCCTGTTTAAGCCGGGGGATGCACCGCATAAACAGAGTGCTCAAATGTGCACAGTGCTGCTATTTCCTAGTTTAACTTTTGTTTTCTGCCTTTAAAACCTGATGCGTGGCATGCATACCCGCTTAGGCACTGTAAAGAGTGCTAGGTAGGTTTAGACACACCCCCTAGCTTAGCTGTGCTACATTAGGAGCAAACCCAAGCCACAGGGCTCCAATCCGCTTGCAGAATGCCTGACACACACACACCCATGATGTCACCTAAGTCCTAGGCTTTCACCAAGCTATTCTTACTCTTACACTGTTAGGACCTGACTCACATGCTGGGGAAGACTGCAATTCACTATCCTTCCCCTAATTTACATAGGATTGCCTGCTAATGCATAGTTACATGTCTCACACTGAGCCTCCCCCCTTAGCAACCACTACTCACTGGCCATGTTGTCTTCTGCCTGCCATTGACTTGCATGACAGAATACTGATTTTAGTTAGAATGCTTAATTTAGGTTCATTTTGTTATTTTCCCTGATCCCGTTTGCACACCACTGCCCTACGCTTAAACAGCCGAGATCAGCTAAAAAATAATAAAAGTTGATTTTTTTATTTCTTTTACTGTTTGCAATGCCAGTAGCCTTATACTTGGTGATTGGTATGCTTACTACATGATATGCAGCCTTTATTTGGAGCTGTCACAGCTCCGTTTTGGATTTCTCAGAAATGTACTCGGTTACTAACCGAGTACATTTCTGAAGATAGCACTAGTCCTGCATGGACGGTTGCAAGCTTCCTGGATTGCAAAAATCATCTCATTTGTATAGATTGCTCCTGTAAATGGACTGATTTGCATACAAGGGCTTAGTACGTGCAGGATTAGTGTAGGAGTACTCGTGCATGCCCCTGCAGGCTGTTCCTAGATCGCACTACAGACATATTGCCTGCTGGAGCTCCTGCACTGATCTTGCACGTCGTCAAGCTTTAGCAAATCTGAGGTTATGTTTCATAATCTGAGCATGTTCAACTGACTCTGTACATGTTATAAGATCACCTTTGATATTTCTTTCTATTATTTGAATTACTATAAATTAAATGCATGCATTTCATCAGTATGCAAAACATATATAAACAAAGCATTTGAAGAAATATCTAAATGAGAATTCTAGAAATATTTTAATGTTTTCTCCATTATCATACAGTTGATATCAAATTAAACATACATTAAATCTTTATGTTCATATCTAACTACTAGGTAAGCACTCCAGGAGACTATCCCAATTCATGACATGGTTAAGCAACATACTCAGAATCAAACATTACGCAGATAAAGGCTGAGAGAATCAAACCCTGGACCAAAATAAATAGTTCATAGTTCTAGCCTACTGCACTAAGTGCCAGTCTTCAAAGTCTTGTCAAAGCTCATATTATTAGCTTTCTCATAACTATTCAAGCTCAGTTTTCCATAATAGTCACTACAATACATTGGATATTTCAGTCTAATTGCATTATGAGCACTACAAGAATGCTTAATGCATAGGCATACTTGCTTTAACTAATATGTATTAATAGTATTTTACAACTAAAAAATCAGTTACATGGAAACATATTATTAAAATACAGAGTCTAAGCAAATAACCTGGAGCTAAAGAACTACATTTTCTGACCATGCAGCCACTAGAATTCTGAGAATACGTTTTATTAGCCTAAGTATCTGCAAATGGCCAGATTTCCCACCTCCTCGTTTGCTGTTTAAAACAAATGACTATTTTGGTATCACAATGACATATGCTGATGATACGGTTTAGTTTTTTAAGTTTACAGGACATACATGCATTCATGGCTTATTTGGAAAAGACAATGAGTAATGTAATTTGAATTCAAACTATATATTTGTATTTCTTTATTTTACATTTGTTGACCGGTCTAGTCTAACTGGATACATGTCCATTTTCAGTAGAGGCCTGGGGAGAAAAGCTCCAAAGAAAAAAATCAAAATAGTTGAAACACTAATAAAAGTTACAATAATATAGGCAAAGTACATATTTGTATACATTGTTACCATTCATTTAATATGACAATACAATTTAGGAGATCACATAAGATAAAATAAATTCTGAAGAAGTAATCTTACAGATGGTTACTTAATTTACAGTTCCTGATTTCTCTGGTAATAAGGGAGAAGAAACTTAGTCGAAGAAAGGTAGTAGAAGTAAAAGTGTTAATAAAAATCAGTCAAAGGTTAGTCAGGGATACAACAAGGGCAGAGCCAGTGTGTTTTAAGGTGAATTTTAAGTTTTTGTTTGAAAAGTGTTAGGGAGGATAGTGATGTAAGTTCACTAGGTAGAAGGTTCCAGTTTTTCACAACTGTGTTTGAGAAGAGAGAGTTGCCTGCCATGTTATTGGATTTACTTGAGCAAACTAGTAGTTTATTTGAGGAGTGTAAGGTGTTAAGGTTTTTATAGGGGGTGATCGGCTGGATAGTATTGGAGTATTATAAGGATGGTAAAGGGACTTATGGGCAATTGTAAGTTGGTTAAAATTAAGCTGATTCTGAAGTTCCAGCCAACCTGGTTGTTTTAGATTCTGACAGTGGTGGGTTCTGAAGGGTTTTCCAGTGGCAAATCTGGCAATATTATTGTATGATTTAGCCAATTTTTGAAGATTATTTTTAGACAGATTAGTATAAATAGGAGAGGCATAGAGAAGTGTTGAGATTAGATGGGAGTGGATAATAGTAGATCTAGCTAATGGAGTAAGGAATGGTTTGATCCTATAGAGGGAGCCAATTTTTTTGTTGACTGTTTTTACTTTGTTGTTAACATGAGTATCAAAGTTAAGGTAGTTGTCAATTGTAACTCCTAGGAGTTTGGTTGTTAAATCAGGTGATATGAGTGTACCATTGTTAGATGTGACTGAGAAATCTATTGGGGAGGATTTACAGGTAGGAGTAAAGAGAAGGAGCTTTGTTTTTTTTTTTGGATTCAAGAGGAGGCAACATTGAAGAAACCATGTTTCTACTATGTTAAACTCTTTTTGAGTTATGGATTGCAGTTCAGATGAAGAGTTGGCTGAGCAAATAATTGTAGAGTCGTCTGCTCTGCATATTGCATACAAGTAGCATGAGGAATTGCTTAGTAAAGATCATTGATGAAAATTGAGAATAGGAGAGGGCCTAAAATGGAGCCCAGCTGGACACCTAAGGTGACTGTTAAGTGGGAAGATAGGTTATTCTCCCAGAGCACAGCTTGCTGCCTATTAATAAGGTAGGAACTGAACCATTTTACAGCCTGTGCATCAAGAGAAAGAGATGTGAGAATAATTTTAAGTAGTTGGTGGTTTACCATGTCAAAAGCTTTGGAAAGATCAATAAAAAGTGCTGAGGAGAGGATGTTGTTATTTCTGTTATTGTTAATGGAGTTAGAGAAGGATAGGAAGGCAGTAGAAGTACTATGGAATGGCACAGATGGTACAGATCTCTGCTGAAGGTGTTGGTTTTCCCATACCACCCTCCCTATTCTTGTGTTGTTGTTTAAATTTGGAGGTTTTTGCAGTTGCCCGCCCCCACTGTAGATTTGATCTGGGACACTCCCCCCAGTCCCATCTCTTTACCCCATTCTACCTAATAGACTCCTTCTGCATTGTTTTTAGTCATTTTTAATTTAATTGCATTTTTTTAAACTGTTTGGTGTAACATTGCTACATACTCAAGTGTGCCAGCTTGCACTGCATTTGAATTGTTTTGACTGCTGTTTAGCTACTTTTCTGTATATATATATATATATATATATATATATATATATATATATATATATATATGTATAAAATTCCTTTCCTGTAACTAGTGTAGCCCAGATTCAGATTTGCTGTATCCAGGACTGTATGTAAGCTTATGAGCCCCCCCCCCCAAGCTTTCTGTGTTGGAGGGAAGCCTTCTAGCTTATCAGTGGGAGTGGTAAGCACTAGGTAACCTATCTACCACATAAGGAGTGGGTCTGGCCCAGAAATTGTAGTTATTGGCCGTTTGGGCAGCTTTTCCATCTCTCTCAACTTTCTGATTAAAAAGCCCAATTTGCATTTGTTTCCCCCTTTTCTGTAACTAGTTTAGTCCAGATACAGATTCTTACTTTTAGCACTTGAATTTGCTTTTTCGTGATCAGCACCTATTCAGAACTTGTAAGCACTTAATAACCTACTAATTACTACAGCACTCAACCTTCCTCATTACCTAGAGGAAAACAGTTTTTGTACTTACTTTCCTCACTTGCTTAGAGAAAAACAGCTCTTGTACTCACTTTCCTCTCTTATTTAGAGGAAAACAGTTTTTTATTCAGGCAAGTCCAAGGGTCAGCTCCCAGTGTTCTCTCTTGTCTATCTGATGAATCTGGGCATCTTGGGGCAATGTAGAAATTGCCTCATGTACACAGACAACCCTCTCCTCCTATCACCCAACACTACAACCTGTGAGAGATGCACTTATCTTGCCAAACTGGAGATAAAGCTCTCTCCAATCAAGACTGAACTTGACAGTCAAGAGGAGAAGGTAAACACTTGCACCACACCACACTCATCACATAGTCTCACTAAATCTACACCACCAAAATCCACACATAGAAATACAAAAACATTTGCAGAGGCTCTCAGTAATAATCTGCTCAAGCAACAGAGACCTCCAAAGCAGAAATGCAAGCAACCTCCACCCCCCCCAACACAACCCAAATGACACATAGCCCGCAGACTCAGTGTGCCACTCAACCACAGAAAATAAGGCAAAACAATGTACCCAACACACTAGTCATAGGCAACGCTATAGTCAGGCACACTGATGTCCCACTCACCAGGCTAAACAAAGAGAAGGTTACTGTCAGCTGCCTGTCGCGTGCCAGGATCCGACACATAACCACCGCACTCAGGTCACTCCACAGCAAATACAAATATGACTCTGTCATTGTCCATGTTGGTGTGAATGACCTGAGACTTACCTCTCTGGACTACATGAAAAGAGACATGGAAGAGCTCTCCGATCTTGTAGCCCAGGCAAGTATGACCCTAGCCCTGAGTAGCATTCTGCCATCACCCAGAATGATGCCGCAGTACAAGGATGCAATGATTGACTTCAACAATTGGCTAAGCTTCTGGTGCCATTCTAAAGGGATCCAGTATCTGTCTACCTGGGATGACATGGTCGACAGACCACGATGCTTTGCCAGAGATGGCCTGCACCTGTCACACTTGGGATTCCGGATACTGGCTAAGGTTCTTGCCGCCCCTATAGTGCCTTTTATAGGCAAGGTTCAAATGACAAATTCACCACTGTAACAGGAACAGGCAAGCAAAAACTGAGGGTGATGCTACTCAATGCTAGAAGTCTAAATCTCAAAATGCACTTACTCGAGGCACTCCTTACAATGGAGAACATTGATATCTGTGCAGTGACTGAGACCTGGTTCAAGACTCCAGAGAGCACCCCTGCACTAGCAGGCTATAACTCATACCACACTTTTTGGCCATGTAACCTGGACCGGAACACCAAAGGCGTAGGTGTGTTCATGTTCATTAAGGATATCCACACCTCCAGGCTAGTTGCTCAGTATAATGCAGCCGAGGTTATCCAAGTGCAACTAACTCTAGGCAAAACTGCAATCCAAATTTTAGCTTGCTACAGATCACCCACCATGCCCCGGGATTCCCAGTCCTCTTTTCTTGATGTACTGGAAAATATTAGGGTTCAACAAAACACCCTAATAATGGGCGATTTCAACTACCCCACCATTAACTGGGAAAACTACTCATGTACCAACTCCTTTGCTCAATGCTTTCTGGAATTCATAAACTACAGTGCCCTGGATCAACTTATCCACACCCCCACCAGGGGCAACAATATCCTGGATCTAGTCATTACCAATATGAGTGGCCGGTGTTCCACACCTGAAGTCAACGCCTCATTGGTCCGCTCCGACCATAAGCTAATTACTCTAGATATCCCCATCCTGCCTCCACCCCCATTAAGGAAACCATGGTAAAAAATTTCTCCAAAGCCAACTTCATGCTTCTTAAGACAGAAGTGGTGAACTTCATGCCACCCATGCAGATGGACAATACAGTTACGACTACTGAATCCTACACAATTGCACTTTATAAGCACTTACATGAGTGCATGGATCGTGCTATCCCAAACAGAACCAAGATGCTATCCTCCAAAAAAGGAAGCCAATCTGGTGGTCCCCTGCCATAAACAAACTTTACAACAGAAGGAAGAAACTCTTGCAAAAGAGAGTAAAATCCCACAAGTGGAGGAGCTCCCTGGTCAGCCTCAGTTAGAAGCTGCGATCCCTGATAAAATCCTCCAAAGCTAGTTACGAAAACAAAATTGCCACTGATTCTAAAGACAACCACAAAGCATTCAATAGTTATGTCAAGAATCTCAGTGGCAACACTCAGATCTGCTTTGAGTTACAGCACAATGGCACTAAATATACAGACCCAACTGATATTGCCAACATCCTGGCAGATAGGTTCAGTGCTAACTTTATCCCCCTCTCACCCCCTAAAGAGCCCATCTCCATACCGGAAGAATGAAAAGTTCCTGTAATCACAGCTGCACAGGTAAAAAACACACTATCCAAAGCCAAGAACACAGCATCCATGGGACTAGACAACATCCCAGGCTGCATTCTACATGAACTACAGAACGAACTGGCACCCCACCTAAGTACAATGTTCAATCATAGCCTCACCTCAGGCTTTGTGCCTGCTGAATGGCGCACAGCAATGGTTATCCCACTCCACAAGGGGTGAGCCAACACGGACCCTGGGAACTACTACCCCATTAGCCTGACGAGCCTGGTCTGCAAGGCCATGGAACATATCATCATGGAAGTTATAAACAAAAATATTGTTAATCTCCAAACTCTGGATCCCACCCAGTTCAGGTTTGTGAAAGGCAGATCATGTCTCCTAAACCTGATAGACTTCTTTGAAGCATTCCCTAAAGCCGTAGACAAGGGTAAGGTGGTTCACACAGCCTATCTAGATCTTGCCAAGGCTTTTGACACCATCCCCCACTCTGGAATTATAGATAAACTCACTAAACTAGGTATAAATCCCTATATCACAAGATGGGTTGCCAACTGGCTCACTGACAGAACCCACACTGTGAAAGTAGCAGACTCCAAATCCGACTTCAGACCAGTGACAGGTGGAGTACCACAGGGTTCAGTCCTGGGTCCTCTCCTGTTTGGTATCTACTTCTCTGAAGTACAGGCTAACACAGAAGGTCTTTGGCTAACGAAGTTTGCAGATGACTGCAAACTAGGAGCCATAATCAAAACTCCTAAGTTCATTATGGAATAGTACAGGGTTAAAGTCTTTGTTGGACCGTATTGACCTATATGTGGCTGTGAAGGGAATATCGATCTTTTGCCTGATTATGAAGGTTAATGAGTGGTCACTTATATCGTCTGGGAAGATTCCTACTTTATAAGTCTGGTTTTGTTTATTTATGAGAATCTAATCCAAGATTCTTTCTTTTTTGTTAGGTTTGTTTATTCTGGTTGGGGAGGTAATGATGGTATTAAAAAGGTATGTAATAATCCACACCTGCAATCACATATACACACACACACACACACACACACACACACACACACACACACACACACACACACACACACACACACTCATACATATACACACGCATACTGTATGATTCATAATCTGTTTGTGCATGGTGAGGCTACAAACATTAATGTTATATAATATAAACCTCTTTGAACTGCTATGCCTTTTTCCCTATAAAGACACAGCTAGCTAGTCTCATATGAAAGGAAATCTTTCAGCAGCAAAGTATAAGGATGATATCCTGATGGGACTTTTCAGTTTTGCTATGCAGGATCCATGACCATGTTTCTGAAAACTGTCTTTGGTAAAACTAAAGTCCTACATGCTGATTGCTTGATAGGGCAACTTGTACATGTATTTATTTATTTATTTATTTATTTATGTATTTATTTATATTTGTTTACTTGGGTAGTGCACTGATCTCAATGGATTATTTTCAACTACATCTCATGTGAATGATAACACAGAAATGAACAAAACATATTTACAGATACAAAGAGATGCTAAGAACAAGTATATACATTTACAGATGCAAGAATATGCTGCAACATTTAGTTCACAAAACAGTTCACAGTGTCAAAACATGGATGGAAAATGGAATTATGATTAGTGGAGCATTATGGATAAGATGTAGGCAAAATAGCTGAGGTGTCTTTTATTGCAAGGACAGCAGTATATCATTATATAGAGTGGTATGAAGACATTAGAAGAGGCAAGTGATAATGGATCTATGTTACAAGACTGAAAACTAAAAATGCTGAAAACTCAAAATGTTGAAAACTCAAATTATAGAAAACATATGTAATGAAAGCCCTCCCTGCACCCACAAATGGGGGGGGGGGGCTGAGCCACTATACTGTCATTTAATTATATATACAAACTTTGAGACTGCAAAACAGTAAAGAAGGGGTAAATTCCTATTTTGAATATTTTGAGTTTTTAACCTTTTAGTTTTTCAAAATTTTGAGTTTTCGATCAAATGAATGGGATCCATACATAATGCAATTGCTAAAGCTGTAATGATTTTATGCTGTAAAATTTACTTCCATTGAAATAACCTTCTGTGGAAGTCATTGTTGTTTTCAGAATGATATTCTATGAAAGCTTTCTGCATAACATCAGAAAATGAAGGTTTGAACAGTTCTTCGTTCACAGAATTCTGTCAGCCTGTGTCTGTCTTCTTACCCTTTACACTTTGATCTTGTATAGCAGGACAGTAAGACATTATTCTGACATCCCAGCGTCTAGTAATAAAACCACTGAACTGTGGCTAGTTTCATCCACTTTACCAACTCGTTATTTATATCTCCTTGTCCACAGGTATTATCTACATCTTTCTTTTAATGATGTAAGAATGCTATAATCACTCAGAGCATGGTAATGATACTATTGATCAAAACAAGATACAGTACAGAAAGAAAGAGAAATTATCATAAACAATGGCATCCTTTGTATCCTTTTTATATACGTGTTATCTGTATAAGAACCCTGGACTACTTCAGGAAAAATTCTGGATCACTGTCTGATGAAGTTACTTTCTTAGAGTCACACAATAAGCAAATAGATGTAGAAGGAATCAAACCCTGTATCACTGGTTATAGGATGCAGCTCATTAAAACCTCAGATCGTTAATTCTCTGTGTTAACTTCCACGTGTTTGTTGCTTTGGGCATGCTGCAGTTGCTCAGAGCTTGGAATTAGTATTGAAAGTCAAAATACAAGTCAAACAATTTCTTGCATTTGCTTATCTCAGACCAACTAAAAAGAAGAGAGAAGGCAAAAGTATCCAAAGCTGCAATATTCTGTTCTTACTGGCCACAAGGCATTTAGGTTGCTGAGGGTTCAGTACAAAAATTAAATGAAGCATTCACTCCTTCAAGTTATTTCAGGTTATTTTGATATGAATGTCAGAATTCATTCTCTCTGATGGAACACCTCACAATCAAAAACATCAAAAGGTAAGAAAAGGGTAAGGAGTAGAGCTGTTTTATATGTTATTTAAACTGTGTTAAATTATTCCTGAATGTTCCTGAAAATTAATAGAAAAATATTATTGATTAGATAAAATAGCCAAGTTACTTTTTTTGCAAAATATCAAAAGCAGCTGCCTTATTTGTGCTGTAAAAGCTCATTTTTTAGATGCCCTCAGCTACACCCTGAATTATAGCCACAATTTTTAACTTAACTGTTCCTGAAGAGTCAGCAAATAGGATATTAAGTAACCTTGATGAAAAGCAAAGGAAGAATAGAAGTGAAATAGGTTCACATATTGCATGATTATGCCCAGGAACAGCTCAGAACCTTCATGAATTTTAACAAATTCCTGACTTTTTACATCTTCATTTCTTTGATTTCTGACTTATCTTTAGGTTAACATTTTATATTAACTTTTAATGTAGAGATGATCTATCTGACACACTTCTAGTATTGTAACAACATAACAACAGTCTCCTGTTGATTCTATTGTTTTGCTTTGGGCTGGAAGAAACATTGTGCTGCATGCAATTTATTGAATAAAAATCAGTGAGACTGGTTGATCTGTGTTGCTATATACAAGTATAAAAAGATAATGCATTTTTCTCTGCACTTAGATGCTTGCTGTTAAGACTGCTCAGGCAATTCTTTTAGATTCTACCCTATCTATACAAACTTTCTATATGTTGGGTGCAAGAAATTCCAACTTACATTAACTACTTTATGGATAGCCTGCCTGCTGGGTGGTACTGCAGCTACTTCACTAAACTTTGACTCAACATTAAGAAGCAATTTCTGGACTGAAAAAATACTCCTTCATTCACATCCCACTATATTTTAAGAATTTATCAATCTAAACTGTGACTATTTGTTCATATTTCTTCTGCTTAATAATGTATGCTCAGTTTTTATTGATTCTTTAATTCTTTTTTAATATGATTTAATTGTACATTATTGCTTCTTCCAATTACTCTATCTTGCTTTAACTTGTAATATATATCCAAATATCAAAATTCTTATCATACCTCTCAACTGTCCATATTTTTCTAGAATGTCCAGATTTTTGACTCATAGTTTTGCTCCATTTCTCATACAATTGTAGTATTCTGGCAATTCACTAGCAAATTTTTGAATACTAAAGTCAGAAAATAATTTCAGACATTTGCATTTCAGACTTCATACCCTTCAGAAAATTAATGTTAATGCAAAATCTGTTATTCCATTAACTTTCTAAGCTTGTAAGATCAATATTTAAAAAAGTGTCCCTATGTCTGGGCCTTTGTCCCCACCCCCATTATTTCTGGCTTCGTCCAGATTGGTTGAGAGGTATGATTATTATTCAATTTACATTTCCTGTTCAGCTTCCTCGAGCACACTGATGTCTTTGTATTTTTTATACTGTCTGTACCAGCTACTATGAAGCTGAATGTTTCTTCCTTTGAAACTGTAGCTGAGGTACATACAGGCAAGTGAAGCAATACATTAATCCTTTAGAATTGAGCATGGTCTCTACAAGCAGTAGTTTTTCCTACTTTATATTCCTACTTTTCTGTTTATGAATCCACATCTGTTGGCATTCCAAGGAAAATAATATATCTTTATAGCTGGTTACATCTAGTTCATCCAGTCTTGACCAGCTATAACCTAACACCCAGCTCTACTCCAGCACAATTTGTTTGACTCAATACTGTTTTTTCTTACCAACTGACTCTCACCTTCGCTTCAGTCTAAGTTCCTAGGCCTATACTTCCACTTCTGGCAGCTCCAACTTTATATTTCTCCTCAAGCTTTTCATTGTACAACCACTCATATGTCTTCCCTTTAAACAATGATGTCTAAAACATTACCGGACCCACAATGTCAATCAGTTTCTTAATGCTCATACTGTTTCCCTCTTTTGTGTTCCATCTGCATTCTTAAATTCTTGCCTGGTAGTCACTACCTTTCATATCACTCACAAATATATCACACAGACACATTGCCCACAACCTTGGATTACAAAAAGACAATGCCTGCTACAGGGGCATCTACCCCAGTTGTGATCTCACCAAACTGCAAAGCCTGGACCCCGCAGATAGCACACATAAGAGAGCTAAGGGGCTTATTCTACTGCATATTACTGTTGTCAAATTTCCCCAATTTCTTGTTCAGCGCTGTACACTGTTTATATCTATGAACTCTTTGAAAAATTGGTTAATGCCTTCCATTTTCTGCAATGATGTGGATGTTTCTGGTTGCATACTTCGAAGGTGCTGACAAACTTTTCAAAGGATATGTTGCCTTTATAAATTATATACCTCATTTCATGGAATCCCCAGCTCAATTCAGTGCTGTAGGGACTTCACAGAGCCTTCTTTAACCATGAACTACTCCAGAAAATAAATTGTTTCTGGGTTTACCTTCCTCAAAATTACCAATTTCCCTAAGAATCAAGCCATGGTTACCTCATACAGAAAATAAAAAAGCACAAGGTTATATTATTAGCTGATTTTAATAGACATTTTTTTGTCTACAGGATCACCTTCACCAATGGATATCCTTTCCAGAATTGGCTGATCCAACTACTTTTAGACACTGTATACTGGTCAGGGTGGTAGCATATCATCATGAGCTTTTACTGGCATCAAGTAGATTACCTGACTTAACCGTTAACTGCTGACCAGTTTGGTGCATCTAGGGCAACAAATTAACAAGATTTCAATATATCAAAATATCAAAACTAGGTGAATCAATAACTGAAGCCTTCAGTGCTTTCTGTACAGCTTGAAAACATAGACTGGCTATCTCTAACTGATGTTCTTGGCATGGACTAAGCGGTAGCTTATTTCTTTTTAATATGGAGCAAGGGTGATCTGCTTTATAAAAAAATAAAAAATAATAATAATAATTGTTTTGGAGTAGTCAACAGCCTGTTTCTTCCCTGAAGTATAGTCCCTGATCATAGAAAGAGAAAAAAAGCCTGGCTTGTCTACATTACACTGAAGGCAATCTCTTTTTAGCTGCTTATAAGTCTTTTCACAGCATCTGTAGATTCTTGATCAAAACTGCTTACAACAATTACACACACACACACATATATATATATATATATATATATATATATATATATATATATATAGGTTTACTATTGAAATGTCGAATGGCACTACATCGACTGTACTATAGTTGAACACGGAAGTTAGAAAATAGTAATGTTGACGACAAAAAGACAATCTAGGACTGTGCTTTAATATGGGTCGAGGTAGTGGAGATGTTTGTAGTTCAGAATAATACTGAACACCTACCTCGACCCATGTTAAAACCATTCCTAGATTGTTTTTTTGTCGTCGACATTACTATTTTCGAACTTCCGTGTTCGACTATAGTACAGTCGATGTAGTGTCGTTCGACATTTCAATAGTAAACCATATATATATATATATATATATATATATATATATATACCTAAATGGCAACACTCAGGTCTGTTCTGAGCTAGTACAAAATGGAACAAAATACACTGACCCTTCTGACATTGCCAACTTCTTGGCTGACAGGTTCAGTGCAAACCCCCCCCCCCCCACTCACCACCTACAGGGCCTATTACCATTCCAGGGGATTGTGTAAGTCCAATTATTACTGATACATTGGTTAACAAGGCTCTATCTAAAGCTAAAAACACTGCCTCCATGGGACCAGATGGTGTCCCAGGCTGTGTCATCACATAAGCTCAAAGGAATTAACCCCGCATCTTAATACCCTGTTCAGTCTCAGCCTCTCCACAAGATATGTGCCCATAGAATGGCGCACGACAACAGTGGTCCCGCTACACAAGGGTGGGGCCACCACTGACCCTGGGAACTACTGACCAATAAGCCTGACCAGTCTGATCTGTAAGGCTATGGAGCGAATCATTATGGAACTCATAAATGGAGAGATTGGGAACCTCCAGTCGCTGGACCCCACACAGTTCGGCTTCGTCAAGGGCAGATCATGCCTCCTGAACCTGGTGGATTTCTTTGAGATAGTTACTCAGGCTATAGATAAGGGAAAGGAGGTACACACGGCTTACCTTGACCTTGCTAAAGCATTTGACACCATTCCCCATTCAGGTAGTATTTATTTATTTATTTATTTATGTATTTGCAGTTGGTTTACCAGGATAGTCCATTGGGCCAAAAAGAACCCGTTTTCAATGGAGTCCTGGTGAGAAAAGCTCCAGAACAATATAGATTACAGTAGGTATTATACATACTTAAACATTATAAAACTTTCAAGTAGACAAATTCAAATACAATGCACAACAATTACAATTAATTTAACAGTGTTAAAACTAAAAAGGATTATACATAAATTCAAAATTCTAATTTAAAATTCTACTAAAGTTATTTCATAAAGATAGTTCTCCATGTGAGAGGTAGAGTGTAGAGTATTCTTACACATTCTATGGTAATAATAGGAATGTAAGAGGTATGTATAATGAGAGAGAGAAAATCAAGGGTGTAAGCAGGACTAGGAGGAAATGGGGATGTTCAGTGTAGTTAAGTAGGGTGGGAGCAAGAGCATTCCCACTGGGAAAGTAGATGTGAATGAAGAGATTTTTTGAACATGAAATGGTTAGAGATAGTACAGATAGATGGAGGTAGAGAGTTCCATAGACGTGCTAAGCCATGTGAAAGAAGATGTTTGCCTGGGGGACGGGTTGGTTTGTACACTTCTAATAGATTTTGGTTGTTGGACCTTAAAATTCTATCAGGTATGTGCATTTTGAACACAGAAGAGAAGGAGGGACAGAGGGAGGGTTTGAAAATTAGTTTATGTGCAAGGGATAGTTGTGTGTAGGTGAGATTATTGATAAGCTCACCAGCCTGGGCATAAACCCTTACGTCACAAGATGGATCGCAAACTGGCTCTCAGACAGATCCCATAAAGTAAGAGTAGTGGGATCTATGTCTGAATCCAGACCAGTAACGAGTGGTGTGCCTCAGGGCTCTCTCATGGGGCCCCTCCTGTTTGGCATATACTTCTCAGAAGTACAGGCAAGCACGAAAGGGCTGTGGCTGACTAAGTTTGCGGACAACTGCAAACTGGGTGCTATAATAGAGTCTCCGGCCGACATGGAGATCCTCCAGAAGGGCCTAAATGAGACTGATGCATGGTGTCAAAGCCATGGTCTCAAAGCTAAATGCAAAAAAATGCGTAGTAATCCCCTTTGGAAAAAACAGAGTACCCACAAACTACAAGATAGGAGGTAATTCCCTGAAATCTGAAGAAGAAATAAGGGATCTAGGGACCCAAGTAGATAGTCAGCTTTCCTTTGATAACCATGTTGCCAAAGTGGTTAGAAAATCCTTCTATGTGACCCATCTGATCACGAAAGGGTTTGCATCAAGATCTAAGGATGTAATGGTGCCCCTCTACTCTTCCCTCATCAGACCCATTATTGAGTACAATGCACCAATTGGAATGTACCTGGCTAGACATCTCCAGCAGCTGGAGAGACCACAGAGGTACCTAACCAAGAGGATTACTGGCCTCAAACAGTTGCCTTTGCAGCACGATTGAAAAAGCTAAGACTGTTCTCTGTTGCATACCGCTTTCTCAGAGGCGATCTCTGTCTAACGTGCAGAGCCATGTCCAACCCAGAATTGTTGAACATGCTCCATCTTAGCAAAACCAAATCTACTCGAGCTACATGCTCTAGGGATATAAACCTCAACACAACAATGAATAGAACATGCTGGAGGGATAGATTCCCTTCGCAGAGACTTCCCTTACTATGGAACAGGGTTCCGATCTACATAAGACAGAGCCCCTCACTATCACTGTTCAAGAGGAACCTTGATGAGTGGATGGGTAACAGAAAATTCACACCGGGGATCACACCAACAGCACTACTAGATAGGGGCCAAGGGTACTAGCTGCTAGTACAAGGGTCTAGGGAACTACTAAAGGGGCGGTGAATACCGCACAATGTAGCTGGGCTAATATATGCCTTCGGGCAGATAGCCCAGTACCAACCTATGAACCTATGAACCTATATATAAATAGTTGTGCATAGATCAGTATTGACCAATTTCAGGATGAGCCTGGATGAAATACAAAACATTTCTCAAACAAAAAATACAGAAATGTAAGCAATAACAGAGTAGTTCTGACTTAGTTCAGACTAATTACATAAGGAAAAAAATATGTGTTTGTATACACACACACACACACACACACACACACACACACACACACACACACATATATATATATATACATATATATATGTATATATGTATATACATTTTAGTTAACAAGCACAGTGCAATGTATAATCAAGCAGAGTGCAATGTACAATATGTGCATATATATATATATATATATATATATATATATATATATATATATATATATGGGTCTACTACTAATTACCGACACGACGATTCCCTGACGGAAAACTCCCCGACGCCAGATGACCGACATCACACAAACCCGACAACGCAAAACACCGAACACCATTACACGAACACCATTACACCGACACGGAGCGTAAACAACGCGACACTACATAGCATACACACTAGCCCTGACCCAAACCCTAACCCTAAGGTCCGACACTATCGCACACTTCACCTACCTGCACCCTAACCTAACTCACTTAACCCACCCTAGCCCAAGCTCCGACACTAGCGCACATCACCTACCTGCACCCTAACCTAACTCACTTAACCCACCCCTAGCCCAAGCTCCGACACTAACGCACACTTCACCTACCTGCACCTAACCCTAACTCACTTAACCCACCCCTAGCCCAAGCTCCGACACTAATGCACACATCACCTACCTGCACCCTAACCCTAACTCACTTAACCCGTCCCTAAACTACAGTCCTTCACTAGCACACACTTACCTTACCCGAACCATACCTCCGACACGAACACACACTCACCTTTCCCACAGCCTAACCCGACATCCCACAATCTCGAGCACTTACCTGACCGCTCCTAACTCCGTCACCATCGCACACTTACAGCGTCGTGATCGCACATTCCCTTGTCGGTCTTTCCTCTGTCGGCAAATCACCCTGTCGGTACACTTACCTGTCAGTCATCTGGCGTCGGTGAGTTTTCCGTCGGGGAATCGTCGTTTCGGGCATTAGTAGTAGACCCATATATATATATATATATATATATATATATATATATATATTTGTTTATAAAGTGAGTCAATCTTCAGTGAATCTTGAGAGGAGAAGACTCAGAAAGGAGAAAGGTTAGGTGATATGTTATATGATGAAGAAGGATCATTTGGCTTGGATGAAGAAGTGATTTTTGGGTTGCATTCTGAATTTATAATAAGTGTTAATTTCTTTAATATTGATTGGAATAGCTTCCCAAAGACTAGGTTCATGAGAGGAGAAAACATACACAGTGCTGTGGAGCTTGGTTCTAGGATAATGACAGTTGGTGTGACTTGTGAGTAATTTTGCAGGTTTTATGAGAAGGTTTTTTCAAGAAGTCTAGCTGCAAAGGGAGTAAATATGGAGAGTTGGAGTAGTTTGTAGATTCTCAGCCTTAAAAGTAGCTTAGATCTTTGTTTTATGGGTAGCTATTTTTAGTGTGATTCAGTGATGTTCACAGAGAGGTGAGTTTGAAATGAATTAGCAGTTTCTGTTAGAGATAGTCTGGAGTATGTCAATGTATTTTTGATGGCAGAAGCAAAAACTGGAAGCCCATATTCAAGTTGAGAAAGGAGAACTACTTTGCCAATGGCTATTCTGGCTGGCTGCAATAGAAAATGGGAGGTCTTTTGGCCAAGAAGAGGACAAAATTTATTTTGGCTATCACTTTGTCTATGTGGAATGGGAGTTTAATGACCAATCAAACCATTTTCCTAAGTATTTGAAGGTGAAGGTAGTTGGTATAGAATGGTTGTGTAGGTCAAAGGTAGTTAATGAGTCAGGCATTTGGTGAATTTTTTTGTTGTGTTCCAAAAAGCATAGTTTTGGTATTGGTGGGGTTGAGAAGTAGTTTATGGTTTATGAGCTATTGGTAGAGCTCATGTAAGTCTGACTGGAGTTGGCATAGAATGTTGGTGTGAGAGTGACTTGAGCAGTAAATGACTAAATCATCACATAGAAGATGTGTGAACTGGGGCAGGACACAAGGAAGCTTGTTAATTAATATGAAGAAGAGAGTGGCAAGAATGGATCCTTTTGATACAACTTTGGAAATAGGTGCAGATTGTGACTGGGAGGATCCTATATTAACTCTGAAGTATCTGTCAGTGAGGATGTTTTTAAACCATGAAACAGTGTCTGTACTGATACTAATTTCAGTAAGTTTGTTTTGGAAAGGTTAGTAGTAAAATATGTTAAATACCTTTGTAGGGTCTATAAATAGGACACGTGAGGAGGCCATCCATGTTGTTTGGAGAAGACCAGGTGGTACATCAGGGTATAGAGGAAGAGTTGGGTCTAGACTACCTTATAAAGAAATTTGCCAAGAATTGTGAAGTTGGATCTTGGAGAGAAGTGCAGGGTATCATGTGGGTTGGCTTGCTTTGGAAGGGGTTTAATTAGAGCAGTTTTACAAATCTTCTGCACGATGTGTGAAACATAGATTATATATGTGGGTGAAAGGAAGACACAGATGCTCTCTGCAGTGATACATTAACCAGGGTTTATGTTGTTAGATCCAGGGGAGGTGTCAGTGGAAATATTTTCAAGTAGAACAGAGGCTTCTTTGGGATGTATGCATTAGTAGTGGAAGAGGGGGATGAATTGTGGTAGGATGGGCAATACATAATCTGTGGAAGGTGTGGAGTTTATTGATTGGGAGATTGCTAAATGCTCTAAGGAAATCTTCTGCAGAAGGTTTTGCAGTATCACACTGAATAATATTTGAAGATAGGGTATCATGAGGAGATTTTCTTCCTGTAAATAGATCTTCCTGTTTCCAAAAGTATTTGGGGAATGTAAGAAAGTAATTTATTTGTTTGGAAATTTCTTTTTTGCCTTCTGATTGACTTCCTGGCTAGGTTACACAAGACTAAAAAGGAGGTGTGGTTATCATTTATGGGTTTCTCTGTTGTTGACATGCTTTATCCCTCAGAGTTAAAACACATTTAAGTTCAGTGGACAGCCATTCAGTTTTGGTGGGTTTAAAGCCTGTAGATAAGTGGGAAGAATTTGTCTTACAGCTAGAGTAGAAAGTTGGTTAGGCTTACAGCTGCTCTATTATGGTCATGTAAAGAGAGTATATCGTTCCAGTTGTGGGCTGTGAGAAAAGTTCTGAATTTGTCTACATTTGTGCTACTCTGGTTTCTGAAGGCTTTTAATATTAGTGATGGTTTTATAGGATGTTTGACAACTGTAAAGGTGGTTGGAAAGTGGTTGATTAGCAATGGTGGCAAAATGTTTATGTTGGAGATAGAGTGCGAAGTGCTTGGAAAACTTGTCATTCAGTTTTGTTGGTTCTTTTAGAAATTGAAGGAGACCTATGTCTGCTAGGAAAGTATCCATGTCAGATGAAAGAGAGACAAGATAATTAACATTGAAGTCATCTACAATAATTGTTATTATTTTTGGAACAGTTGTTAAGGATGTTAGTGATAAGTGATTTGAATTATTTAGAGAAGAAGTAGTGGGGTATATAGGCTATAGGGATCAGTAGTGGTTTGCCTTTGTGAGCTGGAAATTTTAGGAGAATTCAGCTAGGACCAGAATCGGAGGAGAAGAAGGAGGTTTCCTTGAGCAATGACTTTTGGGTTTTGGTTAATTCTGTACAAAATTAGAGAGACTACACCTGATCATTTACTAATCTGGCATCAGTGACATACTTGTAGGAGGTTAGAAAGTGTTGAAAGACAAGGGGATCTTTTTTGACCCAGGATTCAGTGATTGCTAGAATGTGTGTGCTGTGCTGGGAAATAAAAGCACTTTTATGGTCTAGCTTGTTTCTGATACTATGTGCATTGAGGAGGGCATGGACCAATGTAAGAAGACAGTAGCTCTAATGTTGAGGAAAGGAAGTTGTTGGGCCTGGGTTAGGTTCAATGATATTCTTAAGAAGGAGTATAAAGATTATGGAGGCTAGTCTAAATGAGGTATTCTGTGTTTTCAAGCAGAGAAGAAAACATTTCTGAATCTTGGTAATCATATAGAAGAGTGATCTTGATAGTGCTGAGCTGGGGAATAGGTCTGGTCTGATTACTGGGGGGTTGTGGTGGTGATGGTTTGCTGGTGAAGACTTTATAGAAGGAGGAGGTAGAACATAAGTTGTGGAAAGGTGAACAATTTAGTGATTGCATATGTGTTCTGTTTCTATAGGAAGTTGTAAGTGGGAGTTAAGACTTTCAATATTGTAGTATTGACTATGAAGGCAGTGAGATAGGGTTATATGGTTTTATGTTGGTGCCTTTTTAAGAGGTGTGTCTGGAAGGTGTAACAGTGGACAGAGATCACATAAAATATAATGGGTGATCTGGGGGCTGAGAAATTGGGGTGAGGATGGGAGTGAAGTGAGACTCAACTCCCACTGTCTTGGGAGTTAATCAATCAAGGCCTGTGTCTTGCAATGAGTTGAAAAAGGGTAGATGCAAATGCATTTGTTGCTCATAAATGAGCGCTTAGAGAAAAGATGCAATGCTAACAATTGTATGACAGTAAAGAAGTGTATATTATTCCACCACTTTAAAGGGATAACCTAACCTTAAAGGGGATGTACCTGTTGAGATGGAAATGTTTTGAAAGGAACAGTCAAGCAAAGAGCAGCCATAGAGATACCTCTATTACCTTCAGGAAATATTTCTTTATATTAAGAAACTAAACTGGAAGTAAATGCATTACAAAATGGAATCATTAAAATTCCAGAGGACACATCTTCATTCACCAGTGATGACTTTGCCATGTACATTTGGACCAAAAAACACCCCCCTCTCATTAAGACTAATCGATTTGGCCCTGTACTAGAATGCAGAACCAGTTTACTTTCTGTCTTCCCATGGTAAAGTGTAGAAAGTATTATTAACCAAGAAAGGCCCAGGAGCAGCTGGAGTTTATGACCTCCAGCCTAGATTCCTGAAAATACCTGACAAATTGCACACATAGTATGGCTACCCTTAAGGTTATATTTAACAGAAGGTACCATCACACAGTTGTGTAAAATTGGTCACGTCACCTCTTTTCCTCTGCAAAGGGACCACAATTTTATTCATGACTATTGATTTATCTTTGCACTAGCTCTCTTGAAAAACTGCTTGGAAGTGTGTTGCACCTACAGCATACATCTAACCTCTACAGTAGTCACATGCTAACTGATTGCCAGGATCGATACAGATCTTACTATAGAGTCTCCACCAAGCCATCTCTCAAACCATTATTCATAATGTGATAAGCACAGATTAGTCTATAGGCTCCTTCTCCTAGACTTCATCCTGGTATTTGATACTGTACCTCAAGACTTGTTGCCTAATTAGACCAGGTTCATAATAGTGACATTTGGTTCAATGTCTACCCAAGAAAGATACAGTAAAGTTTAGTAATAATCTTTTTTCACAAAGATGGCAATAAATGATGCATGTCTAAGCCCTTTAAATAGCTCCTTTCTGTTTTGTTGTTTGTTAATGAGTTCTGTCAATGTGCAATGCTTTGGCTCACCATGACTATAGTAGCAACTGCACTGTAGTTAGGCTTTCATTTATGAGTAAAACAGATCTGAAACAGTTCCTTAGTTTTTACTGATTTGAATTTAACCCTGTGGTATGAGGTTTAATTTAAGTTTTTAAGTCTTAATATGCCCTCACAGGTTATCAAGTCTTCATGTTTGTCCTGCCACTGAGCAGGTGAAGTTTTTCAAATACTTCAGATTTCCATTTGATAAGGTAATGCTTTTTTTCTGATATGATTTATTTTGCTGTGAAAAAGACTCATTAAGAGTTTGGAATACTATATTGTCTGAAATACACTCTCATTCACACTGCTAAAGCTACACTTGCCAATGCAGTTCTTCACTCCTTGGTTCTATTCATTATTTCCATCCACTTAATCTCAATCAGATAGCAATAAATTCACATTTTTATGAAACATGGCAACATAATTAAGCCAGGGTGCACCTAGAGATAGAAATCACTCTGTTTTTTTTTTTTTGTAACAGTTTCACTGGATGATCCTAAATGATGGCCTGACTTAGAATTTATGTTGATAAATTGATAGCACTTTCACTAAATACCAAAACTCCAAATTTAACTTGTTAAAATGATTTTAGTAAATTCTGGAGCAGACACTCTCTATACCCCTAGACTTCTAGATACCTACTCCAGTGTAACACAACAGTGAAAAAAAGTGCAGCAATAAGCGATGCATAGCCCCCACTACACCCTGAAGAGCTGAGAAGTAATCTCCCTGCAGAAAAGCAAGTTAAAAGATGAACAGTAAATTTCAAAATCCATTGGTATTTGTTTGAATAGCACTTTATTTTTAGAATTGTCAGGGGTTACAAAATCCCATCTCCTATCAGTGATAGTGAGATAACCCCCTTTCCCCAACACCCCTGAAATGTGCAATATGCCTTCAGAGTTAAAAACATTTCAAATAAATACAAAGATCAATAAATACATCCATACATGCATTCATATGTCCATACATAAAGAATTCATTTACATAGGATATTTTTCTTAAATTTACATCTCAAAGTACACTGTGCATTACATGTCAATTTTCTATTTTATTTATACCCATTTTCATTTGAAACCCACACATTCTGCTGTTGCCTTCATTATTTTTCTAGCAGTTACTATTTTGTCATATAAGGTATCATATTTAGTCTTTTAGCTGCATGTGTGCTGAATGCAATAATAAATATTGTGCACCATCCAATTTTCGTTTATCTTGAAACTACAGAATTCTGCTCATACAAAAGTTTGTCTTCCTCAGATCATCCTTGTATGTTTGTGCATTCAGCATTAAACCTCTAAGTACTGTAACCTTTCACCATTTTATTTTATTTAGTTTATTTGTTTATTTACTAGATATGACTGCAAAGCAGTGCTGACTCTTTTTGGTAGTGTCCATGGACCAAAGTCAAGTTATGTGAGTGGCTAGATCTAGGTCTTTTATTTTCCCAATGGAGATTCAACTAGGACAAACTTAGGACTATGCAATGATATTGTTTGAGTGGTAGACTGCTAGCCCTTTGTGGTAAACTAAGAACCATCTGCCACTGACTATGGCATCATCTGTTAAGGCTTGCAGTGAGATTCTATGTGGGCTTCATGTATGAGTGAAAGTACCATTACCATATACATAGGTCATTGTTATAGTCTTCCTACAGAAAATAAGATATCAAATATCAGTTCAGATATCAGACCACTGCAATAATAATGGCAGATACCAATATATATTTTTCTCTAGTGTGAAATACAAAAAATAAAGTATCTAGACCTGTTGAAGAAAGACGCAAATGTCATAATGCTCCATATTATGCATCTGTTCATGTTTTTGGTTTCATATGTCTTTTATTATTACATTATATATCTGAAAACTAGAAGAGATCCACTGTTACTGATGTAACATTTAAGAAATATGACCTGTTACTTTCCTATGGAAAAAAGTCAGTGTGAACTACTTGGAATCAGTGGAGCAGAGTAAATTAAATAACTGGATCTGACTCTATTACATGCACTTTTTTAACATCAAAGATGAAACACACACAAACATGAAAACAAAGGGTAACTGTGCCATGATGAAGGCATTGCCAATAAAGTAGTTGGCCTGCAAACAACTTATGTCTTTATGACAAAACAACCAAGACTTCCTTTCTTTGCATACTCATCAAATGTACAGTAATGTAAACTGTTAGCGTTATTTCTGACATTTGCTATTGCAAAGGGACGGAGATGTAGGGACTCCTCACCTCTTTGCAAATTTATCAGTATTAGTCAGAGAATTCATTTATTTTCAAAACATTTACCTCATGCCATCTAGAACATGCACCAGGACTCACAATAACAGACTGAGCTTTGATTCACGTCTTTTTTCTCCATGCATCACTCAGAGAAATGCTGTGATACATGTATTGTCAGTATTCATGTAGTACTCAGTATTATTAAGGCCTATGACACTACACAGTCAGTATATGCACACAGTAGTAAGCTTGGCATTAAGGCCTCAGTTTTGGCCTCAGGAATATGCAGATTAAAAAATAGCTTCTGCTGCAACCATTAGAGCTGCTTTCTGTCTGAATCTGTTTCTTTCAATGGCTCTTTTAATTTGGTGTAGAAAGACAAGAATCGGCTATTTTTCAAGTTGCATACGCATGCACACGCATGTGTGTGTGCACATTTATACACACACACGTGCACACACACACGTATACACACACACACACACACACACACACACACACACACACACACACACACACACACACACACATATATATATATATATATATATATATATATATATATATATATAATTTATTTATTTATTTTTAGCTTATACTTTTATCAATGTTCCATGACCCTGACCCCATCTGACTTACTCAGAGTGAGGGAATAGAATGTTAAGTTTTAAATGAGGAGTAGATGTTTTTTCCTGCAAAACAGTTATATGTGGAATAGCAAGAATTACTCTGTTCTGACATGTATGCAAGTAAAGACCAAACTCCTTTGTGTGGGGCCTCTGTGTATCTGTTCATCCCAAAAAATCCCACTGTAGTAGGTAGAAATGAAATCTTACCCCCTTAGCTTGTGACAGGGGTGTCACACTTGTAGAACTGGCATCAGGCATTAGATATGCAACTTCAAATTGTTTTTCATTTGACAAGGCCCATGACATAACCCAGGTTTCCTGAATTACACTCACAAATCCATCTCCATGCATCAAAAAACTGGCCCACTGCTCTTTATTTTCATGAATGTTTCAAGTGCAAATGTACTTATTTTCTTTGCTTTGTTTACCAATTGTGAAGTTAAAACTTAACCTGAAATTTGTATGCAGAATTCATATTTTCCTGTATAAGGAGTGTTCCATTTAACATTGCTAACTCAGTACATTTATTATGAATTAGCTGTCACTGCAAAGCAAGACGTGTATTTCTTTTGCCTTATCCTTCTTACCTACCATCAAATAATTCTAACATCCATTTCAGCAATTATAAGCATAAATGGTTACACCATATAAAAATGTTTCTGCAGGACTAAAATCTTCATTTTCATTTAATGAGTTTATATTCAGCACCACACACCAGCCAACATTGCATTAGTTTATGAGCAACACTTGTGTCACATATTTCTATATACTTATGCAGGCTGTGTAAGGTCTGAAAATGAAAAAGACTCAGGACAAGACTAAAATCAATGATTTGAGGCTGAATACATGCAATTATCTAGGGAAATCAGGGTACTCAGCAGCCATATACACAAACTGTATCTGTTGTTCTCTGATATAAATTTCAGCACATTCCAAGAACCTAATTTAATCTAAAGTGTTTACTGAAATTAATATCAATTTAATTTTATCCATGGCCATATGCCAAATGAAAAGATATAAAGGAGAAATTTGGATATTAGTCCAAAGTATTCTCCTAAGGCATTAAATATGCAAGAGCTCATCCATGAAAATTAAACTGTATAAAGTTGCAACGCATATTGGATTAGCAAAATATCAATTTTTCTCATAAATAAATATAGGTAATAATGTCAGAGATTATAGCATAATACCTTTTTTTCTGAATAGAAATTACAGTTTTGTCTGGCCAATGTCAAAGTGTAGTATGATGCTATAAAATATTGATCTGCTAATTTTAAGACTATAATTTTAAACTTTGAATTGGCAGAATATTTTGCTGGGACACATGATGTGAAAAATACATTAAAGGCACACAGAAGCACAGACAGGTGGTTGAAGTTCAGGATAAGAAATGCAGAGTTCTAGAATGAGATTTATTCAGAGATGAAAACATTGCTTAAAAATATAAGCAAATAATGCATTATTTATTAAATTATGATAAAAAAACTGAAAAGAAATGGGCCAGCCACTTTAAATGACATATCATGTGTCTGACCACTTATATATAGATAAAACTAATTAACCGATACCAACATTCTGAGTTTTCCTGAGTTTTGCTCATGTTAAAAAGCATGAATAAAATACAGGATATTTTATTAATATAAGAGTTAAAGAAAACTGCAAGAGCTGCTCTTAGTGTTTGTAAAGGGATTACATTTAATTAATTTGTGGACATTTTCCAAATGCAGTAAATGATCAGACATAATGGAAAGAGGTCAGGAATAACATATATTAGAATGTTTATGATCTTGTTTGATTGGTATTTCCTTTACACTTATTGCCACTTTAAATGGCCTTACCAAGGTTCAGAAAGTTGAGGGCAAAGGTACAAATGTTTAAAATTATGAGTGGAAGTCCCATCTCCTCTGAAACATCAATACATAGCTTGCATTTATGGTTTTGAGCACCACTGTTTACAATTGGATCACACTACAGTGGCGATTGGAAAAAGTACACTTTTACTCACTGTAGTGTGATCTCGGAGTTAGAATATATAATTAGCAGGGGGTGTGAGGGATGCAGGGGCTTGCCCCTCTGCAAAACGTTGGTAGTTTATAGGTTGATAGGTTCATGGGTGTTTACTAGGCTAATGACCACAAGGGTCTTTTTAAATCTAGCCATGCATCCCAAATCTCTGACAAGTTCTGATACCCTTCATAACTGTAAACAGGGGACTGGGAGAGGAACCATTTACAGAATGCCTGTGTCCATTAGAGACAAAGGTGCCAAACCAGGGATGAATTTCTGGTTCCCCGTGCAATTGTCCAAGTTGCACTTGAGTTGTGTTAGGGAGGAGCTCTGCTTCACCAGACATCCAGGTAGGTCGAGTAATGTTAATTAATGCCAGTTATATACATAAAACAATTCTATTTTTGAAACATTGTTTTTTAGAGTCTTAAAGTGTTTCATAATATTAAGCTAGTATAATCTATCATAAATTATAAGCAGTGTTATCACTAAGCCATTATTATAGCACAACCCTTTACTATAATATTGAACCAACTTCTCATCATGTATTGTTTATCAAATAACACCAACATGTTGTAATAATATCTGCACAGAGATATACTTAAGTATTAAGATTTAAGAATGTGTTATTTATGTATTGAATTTTTCTGATAATGTGTAAAACCATTCAGATTTGGGGTGTCACTACAATGGTGACAATCATCTAGAGTCATATCATTCTAAAAAACAAACAAACAAACAAAACCTAATCATTTAAAAAACAAGACTAGCCGACTTCCTTTGATTGACATTAGGGAGTATTTGTAACCTACTAAAAAAAACATTTCTGAGGTAATACTGGAAGCTGATTTCATTAACATCAAAATACATGACCAAAAGAAAATCTTTTCTTATTTGTAAAATGAAAAAGGTCTGCAATGTGTTAGACTATCTTCACTCAGTTATCATTTTCAAACTTAACACTCTCCAATACTCATGTCTACAGTTGTCATTAAGCCATATAAATATCGATGCAAACTGATCCCAGTCTTTGGAAAGGGATTTTCTTGCTCAACTGATTTCTAAGTACTCTTCAATTAAGCATGTTTCAAGGCTTTTAATATGCCATTCTAAGTACTTTTCAACAAAGCATGTTGCGTGACTTTTAATATGCCATCTGTCCTGTCCCATCTTATGAAATTTCTATTATCCGTGCACATTTTCTTTCAAATTGCAGTTTTAAAAAACAACGGTGAATATGTTTGACTCAAAATTTCACAGAGATAAGGCTTGTATTTTGCTATAATCATTTTTGTTTGAGCTTCTTTTGCTGGGAGCAAATGGGATTAAATGAATGGAAGAATTATGGTTAGTTGCGATAAAGGGGAGTAGTAGACTGGGATATGGGTGTCTTGAACAGGATGTCAGAACCTCGCACTGATAACTGAATTTGTGTAAAGCCATTTTATATGTACAGAGGGATTAACCCGAAGAACTGGAGATAATGAAAGCATTCAGTCTGTATTATCAATGAACTTCAAAGACTTTAGTTTTCCGAAGAGGCAAGTCATACTTAAGATGATCAGTTCTCATCACAACAGTTAGATAACATGGGACTGAAGAGAAGCTGGAGCACATTAGTACATTACTCTTATTTCTTAACATCAGTCAATAAATTGTGTTACATTATCTCAGTGTGTGGTCTAGTTACCTGAAGAACAGAATCTTTTAATTCTGAAGTTACTAGACAATATACCTCTTGTTAAGCGATAGTTATATGACTAGTACACTGTTTTTGTAAAATGTGTCACATACTGTTTAAACAATGTTCCTGTGTTTATTATGTAAGCATTAATAGGAAATAGATGTTTAATAGATAGCACATTTAAAGACCCTTGGCTAAGATACATTACGGGTTTTCAGTATTTCTTTGTTTTATTGTTTAATTACCTGATACTTGTTGAAATAAGTTCTTCTGAGACTTGAAAGGAGACAGATGTTTGCATGGAATGTTGTCTACAGCAACAGGAAGAACTGGGAACTGTTGTTACCAACTTAACTCTTTGCTATAAGAGAGATCCCACAAGTTTCAGGTTTTGTTTCTCCAGTTTGAATAACTGTATGACAGACATCTGAGAGGGATGCTTTATATTGTTAAGCATACTTTGGAAGAAGTGAATATGCTATTTACTTTTGTGATAAATTATTTAACTGACATTTGGCTGTGCTCAAGCAACACCCCAGGGTGTTCTATTACTACCATAATTAAACTCTCTTTTCTCATAACTTTTCACTTTCTGCTAATTACTACTGACTGTTTCTCAGCAAGTACTGAGATTTATTAGTTGAAACTGAATGAGTGTTACCTTTATTATGATTTTTGAAACTGTGTCACATTTCTAATATCTTATACTTACTATTGTAAAAACTTGTAATATGTCTAGACTTTATGATCTTTACTAATGTATTCAAAAATTCTTTTTTTTTTCTCAAAAAAATTTTATTTTTCAAATATAGTTGAATAAATTCCATAGCATTTGTATGTAACATCTTTATAACTATGTACACTATTTACATCAGCCTGACACTATAACAGAACTCAATATATACAATTGCATTATAGGTATAACAATCCAGTTATCAGAGTGTATCTGTTCAGTTATTGTAAAGTGTCAATCAATGATAAGACTTTTTTTCCATGGATTGTTAATAAATGGCTTAGGATGAATACTTAATTCTTTAATTTTAATTTCCAACAATGTTGTGGTCTTCAGTAGGCTATAGAAGTCTTCCAAAGTCAGTATTGTGCTTGTATTCCATCTTCTTGTTATACACTTTCTTGAGATTGCAAGTATTGTCCATACTAGATATATATTTGACTCATTCAAATGAGGACTTTTGTATACATTTAATAATACTAGAGCTTTAGTTAAGTTAAATGATTCATTAAATAAAGCGTGTAAAAGGTTTTTAATACCATTCCAAAATGGCTTAATTTTAACACAGTCGAAAAAAATGTGATTTCAGTCTGCATTGTGTATTTGCTCACACCTCCAGCATATTCCTTTTGTGGAATAATTAATTTTAGTAAATCTGTCTGGAGTTAAGAATGCTCTGTGCAACCATTTCCAATTCAAAACTTTCCAATATTGTGTAAAGAATGTATGTTTTATTGATAATAAAATATTTGATTTAATTACTTCAGTTAGCTTTAATGAGTGTCCTTTTGTTATATAATTCCAATATGAGGATTTGGATGTTGTTTTATAATTTATCAATATCTTGTAAAATTTTGAAATATTATTTCCCATGTCATAATCATTATATATGATTTCATATAGGTATTTCGTAAATTTAGGTATTTCTTTTGAAATGAAGAATTACTAATTATTCTGCATAAATCTTGCGAACACGTCAGAATGCTCTTCATAGTTAGCCAACCTTGTTGTGGAATTTTATATGTTGTTTCTATTGTGTGCATATCCAGAAATTTTAGTTTTTTGATACATTGAAACCAACAAACAAATCCTTTCTGTTGCCAGGAATGAATTATTTCTCTGTATATTTTATGCGGATAGCTCTTTGTAACTATGAATGGTGTTAAAAGATCAAACCAGATTTTTAAATCTATATTTGCATCAATACTTTTCCTAAATGAGTCAATGTAATAATTAATCATACGAGTTTTAGTGGACTTAGTTATGTTATATTGCCTACTAATACATATGTGCCATGACAAATTGTTTTTATCTGTTATTTGAATTTTTTTTTTTGTAAATCAAATGCATTTATCGATATTACAGTTAGTAATTCTTTCCAATTTGCAGAATAATTTGGACTTATCCAATCTGAGATTATTTTAGGTACTGATGATTTTATATATGGTTCTGTATCAGGAATGTTTAGTCCTCCCTGTTTCCATGATCTATTATGAAGTATTAAAGCTATTCTGTTTCTTTTGGGAAACCATAAAAATTTTATTAGGCATGAGTTTATTTCCTTGAGTATATTCCTTTCTGGTAACAGTTGTATTGCCAAAGCTATATATAGAATTTAGGGTAGTAAAACCATTTTTATTAACTGTAGTCTATCTTCAAATGTTAGTATTATTTTGTTCCAACTTTCCACAGAGATTTTAATTGTATTGATGATATTATTGTAGTTTTTTAGACTAATTCATTATTATCCTTGCATAACTCAATCCCTAGATATTTTAAGCTAGAGTCTTATTTCCCTATAATGTGGTTCCCCTTCGTCTGCAATTCTTTTTTTTTTAATTTAAAAATAAAAATTTTGATTTGATTTATTGAAATGGAGTCCTGAAGTCCTGTAAAATGTATCAATTAAAATATCTAATTCTTTTAATGTCTCTTTTGTATTGGGTAATGTTAATAATATGTCATCAGCAAAGAGCATTACTTTAGAAGTGCATTGTTCATAAACATCTATTCCTTTGATTTTTGTATTGTTATGTATTGAATCTGCCAATATTTCAATAGCCAAAGCAAATAGAATTGGTGACATGGGACATCCTTGTTTAGTACCTTTTGTTATATGTATAGATTCAGAGGTGAAAGGACCTAGCTTAACATGCGCTAAATTATTTGCATATATATATATATATACATATATATATATATATATATATATATATATATATATTCTTTAGTAGATGAACAAAGGAAGGAGGGAATTCAAAAAACACCAACATTTTGAATAAATAGTCCCAATTTGTATATATTGTATATATTATTTAGTTGTATATAATGTAGTAGGTATTTAGGATATAAAATTTATATATACAAGTAGGTATGTATTTTAGAGATATTTTTAGAGATAGGTATAGACATTATATAAGTATTTAATAGTATTTTTTATGTATTAATTGATTCAATGTAGTAGGTATTTAGGATATAAAATTTATATATACAAGTAAGTATGTATATTTATTATATTGAAGTATTATTTAGTTGTATATATTGTATACATTTTTTACTCCTTCACACATTGTTTATATTTGTAGACATTAACATCTTATAATACATATGATTTTATCACAACAAATTCATTTATAAAGTATTAACAATTAATTATATGTTTTGGCACCAAATTCTGGTATAAATAGAGTGAATTACTTGGAATTAATTGGTTCTGAGGAAGTCTGTTATCATCAGATGAAAGCGCTTAACCAGGTTGCCTACATTATCGTGGTTGTGGTTTGTTGGAGAAAATAAAAAATATTTTTATTGCTATACTTCAGTGATTCTTTCATCTGTTCGAGCTACGTGGACTGGTGCCTGTTACTTGGATTCTGTGGTTTTACAATTGTTGTCCCTTCTGAGTTGGATTATGGCAGACATGGATCCTACCGAGGCTTCATTGAGCAGAGAAGAATTTACGTTGTTACGTGCGGAAGTCACAACGCTTCAAGCGGATGTTAACAGACTGCTTGAACTGGTCGGTAAACTCACTGAATCTCTGCAGTCTGGCAGAAGGATGGTTACATCGCCCAATGTAGAGCGTTTAGATGGTACACCGGCGTTTGTTGCTGAAAGAGTCACTGTTAACAGCTCTGGAGAGATACCGAACGGACAAGCAGAAGTACGCAACGATAAAACACCATTGACTAAATTAGACATTAAAGATACCAATGATATGGATCTTTCGGAAGCTGAATTCACCTTTGACTTCAGCTTATTTCATCATTCACAGGAAAATCAACGTTTGGGAGCGCGTCCCAAACAGCGTGAAAATATTAAAACTTATTCGCACATTACAGGGAGAGGCGTAGAGAACTCTAAAGGTACTGTCAATAAGAATATTATATCAAGCCCTAACAATGGTAATGCTAATAATATAAAACGGCATCTTGGACATAAAGTTACTAAATGTAACAAAGGCAATGGACATATTTATAATGATGTCTTTCAAGAATTTATCACTGATGAATTTGATTTTGTAGACAATGTTGAAACACAAAATATTTTTAGTAGGAATGTACCTAGTTATGTAACAGATGGACTTAAATCTAAGATTTTTGCACTAGGTAAAAAGTTGATACAGTTAAAATGTGCTAAAATAGATAATGCATATTTAGATAAATGTTTGAAAGCACAGATAGTGCCTAAGGGCTTACGATTTTTTAAATTACCTTTAGGAATTGCTTATAAGCACACAGTGGTACAGGAATTTAACAAGATGTTCGATAATTTTGGCTTCATGTATATGAAATTAATTATGAAATGTAATGATGAGAAAATTATGGTGTTATTTAATGAATTAGAAGTGTTAAATGATGATATATTACAAGATACAGATTTTGAACAGTGGCATGAGTTATATTCCAAACAATTTCAAACAGCAAACAATAGGGCCAATAGTGTGTTCAATAGAAAGGCTAATAAGTTTGAAAGGGACATGGAACATTATAAGATAGGAAGGGCATATATTTGGCCACACAATAATAGTGAGGATACGAATGTATTTGACCTTCACTATACTGGAAAAGGAAGAAATCATAGGTACAATGCAGATACAAATTTTCAAGGGGGGAGATTTTACCCAGCCCCAAAGACACTCCAAAGAAGAAATTAAGCCATTTTAACAGCAAGGTTAGTAGTGAGATACCACCAGTACAGACTAGTATAAGAGTGGTTGGAGATAATGCAAGTTCCTCAGGGGTTAAGTAAGGGGACATTCCAATAGTAGGTACTATGGATACTGATTTGACTTCACCCCAGGTATACACTTACAATGGATTTAAGGTGTATAATTACACGGATTTTAAAATCACACAAGAATTTTTTTCCCTGTTCAGCAAAGGAATGAAGTACATTCCTAATACACAATTCAATCTTTATGATACTATAAAAGAAATCAAATTGTACTGCCGTAGGTTGAATTTGGCTGTGCAATTTTATGATAGAGAAAAAAAGAAAGAAAATCATGTACAACAACAGAGATTAGTTAAAAAAAGTTCATATGTCCCGGTAGCCAACCCCTTAGTATATGCTTTTGAGAAAGTGGTTTGTAGGGATATATATGAATTACACAAAAACATCAAAATTAATAACAATCTTAAACAAATGTTTTGTGACAACTTAACAGAGGCAGAGAGAAATATCCTAGAAGTTATTATTTTGAACAAAAACATTCGGATTATGAAGCCCGATAAGGGGGGGGGTATCATTATTTTTGATTCACTCCAATATCAAAATGAAATACATGATATTCTATTTCATTCAGGTAACTATGAGGAGGTGTCCCTCAACCAAATCAATATAGGATACAGAAGGATTGATTTGGCCATTGAAGAATATCTGTTGGATAATCGTATCACGAATGAGACATATAATTTTATCAGGAATGAATACCCCAAGATGGCTAATATAGTCGGAATACCCAAAATACATAAATGTATGCATAAACCCCCTTTCAGACCCATCATATCAGGATCAAAATCCAAAACCTTTAATATAGGTGTTACCATTGATCAGTGGACTAAGCACATTTATGCAAATGTTTCCCATTTGATTAAAGATTCTTGGGATTTTCTAAGCAAGCTTACACCTGAAATTTGGGGGGAGGACATCACTTTCATTACCATAGATGTCAAAGACCTTTTTTCATGTATTCCCAATATTATTGGTTTGGAATATTTTTGTAATAGTCTGCGGAAATTTTCTGGACTAAGTTGGGATAAAGTTAATCTCATTGTAGATATGATGGGACTCATTTTAGACCACAATTACATCCAGTATCAAGGAGAATTCTTCAGGCAAACCAGAGGGGTAGCTATGGGTGCATCTTGTGCGCCCATATTCGCCAATCTGATTATGCTTGAGTGGGAACAAAATTTTGTGTTTACCAGTGAATTTTACAAATATATATCCCTATATTCAAGGTTTTTGGATGATTTGTTCATTATATGGAAAGGACCTAGTGATCTGATACCACAGTTTATTACGTATATTAATAGTACAACTGAATTTTTGCAATTTACATATCAAATTGGTAAAGAAGGAATCCCATATTTGGACACCTATATTAGTAAAGGAGCAGGTGGATTTTCTTCGAAATTATATAGGAAACCCACGTTCTCCAATGATTACATTCAATTCGGTAGTAGCCATCCCCCGCACATATTTAAAAATGTTGTAAAGGGGCAGTGTATACGAGAAGCCCAGATGTCATCCACAAGGGAAATAATGGTAAATGAACTAAGTCATATTTATAAAATGTTTATAGATCGAGAATACCCAAAAAGGCTACTAGATGACGTGGTTGAATATGTCAAACATCAATGGGGTTTAAAATATCCCCCACTTTTAGGGAAAGTTAGGTCTAATAATAATGTAGTAGAAAGATTTGAGAATAGGAAGGTATGTGTAATTATGTTTAATGCGTATACTAACTTGGTAAAAGAGATACTACGCAAACATTGGGAGTTATTCACCAGTACTGAGGCGATTGGTCCGATTGTAGGGAATAATCCGGTGTGTGTATTGAAAACCTCAAAAAATTTAAAGAAAATACTAGAAAGTGGAGCACATAAAAATAATATCAGCAATAATAAAAGGGGCACTGGCAAATGTGGTGCATGTGGACAGTGCAAATATATAAATGAGAATAAGAACATTTATTTATATAATAGTATCAAAAGCAAGTGTAGATGTCTAGTAGGGAATTGTAACACACAGAGGGTGGTGTACCTTGCTACATGTACCTGTTGTTCAGTATATTATGTAGGTAAGACCGAAAGAAGGTTAAAAACTCGTATCTATGAACATATATATAAAATAGATAAGGGCGATACAAAAAATGCCCTTAGTAAACATGTGATAGATAAGGGGAAAGAACACACGTTTAGGTTCGCTATTATTGACAAAGTAGAGATGTCAGCGGAAATTGGTAATTGGAAAGCATACCTTAGTTTACTGGAAAGTAAGTGGCAGATCATTCTTGACGCCACAACGTATCCGGGAATAAATGAATATATCAGTTTAAAACCATTTTTAATAATGAATTAAAAATCATGTGATAGATTCCTAGTATTCTGTATCCAGTTATTAGCTTTATTATCAACTTTTATAATGTATATCTCATATTTTATATAATGTATTCTATTATGCATTTGATTCAATATTTTTAGAGATAGGTATAGACATTATATATAAGTATTTTTTTATGTATTAATTGATTCAATGTAGTAGGTATTTAGGATATAAAAGTTATATATACAAGTAGGTATGTATATTTATTATATTGAAGTATTATTTAGTTGTATATATTGTGTATATTTTTACTCCTTCACACATTGTTTATATTTGTAGACATTAATATCTTATAATACATATGATTTTATCACAACAAATTCATTTATAAAGTATTAACAATTAATTATATGTTTTGGTGCCAAATTCTGGTATAAATAGAGTGAATTACTTGGAATTAATTGGTTCTGAGGAAGTCTGTTATCATCAGATGAAAGCGCTTAACCAGGTTGCCTACATTATCGTGGTTGTGGTTTGTTGGAGAAAATAAAAAATATTTTTATTGCTATACTTCAGTGATTCTTTCATCTGTTCGAGCTACATGGATTGGCGCCTGTTACATAGATTCAGAGGTGAAAGGACCTAGCTTAACATGCGCTAAATTATTTGTATATACATATATATATATATATAAATATATATATATATATATATATATATATATATATATATATATATATATTCTTTAGTAGATGAACAAAGGAAGGAGGGAATTCAAAAAACACCAACATTTTGAATAAATAGTCCCAATTTAGGGAATCAAAGGCTTTCTCTATATCTAAGACAATTATGAGTGTTTCTTTATTTTCATTATTAACATAATCTATAAGAGAAATTATCCTTTTAATATTGTCATGTGGGTGTCTATGATATATAAATCCAGTCTGATCGTTGTTTATTGTTCTGGATAGTGGTATTTTCATTCTGTCAGTTAATATTGGCATAAATTTCTTATAGTAATTATTTAATAATGATATAGGTCTATATGAGGTACAGGGGTTTGGGGATTTGTTTTCCTTTAGGATTGGTGTGGCTAAGGAATATCACCAAGAGGGTGGTATTATAGCTTGTGACTGAATTTCTAATATAGTTTTAAGGAAGAGGGATAGTATCTTTGAAGGAAAAAGTTTATATATTTCCATAATTATGCCATCTATACCTGGAGCTTTATTATTTTTAACCTCTTTTATTCTATCTGTAATTTATTTGCAGGGCATGGGTGCTTGCAGATCTAGTTTTAATGTTTCTTTTTTTTTTTATATATATTAGAACATTTTTCATCTAGATTTAATTGATCGATATGTATATTTTCTTTTTGGAAATGTTCCATATAGTGATTTCCATAGGCATCAAGAATGTTACCTCTATCTGAGACATTTTCCCTTTCTTTTCATGGAAGATACTTTTAATGTTATTAGCTTTGATTGTATTTTGATTCTTGTGAATAAATTATGTAGATATTTGGGAGAAGTGGCCAAGGTTTTAGTTTTTCTAAAGCTAAACTAGTTTATGTGTTAGAATTTTGTTATATTTATTGTTTAATACTTCTTCTTTCTTTTTCCTCTCCAAATGATTTTGATTTTTTTTCAGCTTTTACTGACAAAAGTTTGGATTGTAGATCTAATAATTCAGAATCCCATTTTCTGATTTTTATTTATATCAAGTTAGGGTTTTACCATATATGTAAGCTATTAATGAGTCCCATATCATTATTTTATTTATGTCTGTGGTGTAATTAATATCTAAAAAGAACTGTAATTCAGATAATAACCAGGGTTTGAACTCTTTTATTTTAGTTATATATCCTGGAATTCTGGAGTTAAAGATTATAGCAATAACCCATGTCTGGGTGTGGGTAATGCTGGATTTACCCACGGTTGGTGTGGTTTCCAGAGGCGAAGCCGGGGGACCAAAAAAAACAAAACGTAAATAATACAACATTACCACCAAACATGCTAATTGCCTATGACATTATTTAAGAAAGAAATTTAAGAAAAAAAAATAATGGCATAATATAATGCTGTAATACTGCACTTGAATTGCCCTTCCGCGCGGCAGATGTTCAGATGATGCTTGGTTCTGATATACATTAGCTCTGCACAGCTCAAAGAGCGAGAAGAAAAAAGCATTGATGTTTTTTTTATTTTTTTGCTATGTTAAATGGGTTTTTTTAAACTGTCCCTATATTATAAACCCAACATTTAAACATAAAGAAAAAAAAAAAAAGAAATCTTTTTTTTTCATCTTTTTTTTTTTAATTTTTTTTAACTTATTTGGATAATGGGTTTAGACAACTTAAAAAAATAAAAATACGGATATATCCGTTGTTTATTTATCGATATCTCTAAACATGTTTAACCCATTTAAGCGGGGCGCAAACAGTGTTTTATATGGTGGAAAAAAAAGTGAAAAAGTGTGTTTTTTTTACCAATTAGTCTTATTACATACAATGCAATTGCATGCTGGCCAATCGCAGTTTGGGGGTCATGGTATAAATGGTCTGTACCCATTTTGAAGTTTTAGTATCAAGGAGTGGTGGTCTGAAAAGAGGCAGGGAGTGATTGAGAAATAAATGATTTTAGAGTGTAAGTCATGGGCAGCAAATATTTTATCTAATCTAGTTTGGGTACCAAATCTGTTATCTTGATGGGAAAACAACAAAGATTTATCATCTTTAAATTTGAAGGTATCTACAAGATGACATGATTCTACCCACTTGTTTAAAGCTTTTGATACAGCAGATGTACACAGCGATCTTTTATTTGTAGTTTCAGAAATATCAAATACACAGTTAAAATCTCCTCCTAATATTAAGTTGCCTTTATAATTATTTAAATTAAATCCAAGTGTTTTTAACAGTTCCTGATTCAATGCCTCAGAACCAGTATAGATTGTCTAGAGTCCATATTTTGTTATTATATTTAATTATTACTAATACCATAAGGCCTTCTTTATCTTCATACTTATAAATTATTTCTGGGTTAATCACATTTGTTTCCATGAAATTGTTACCCCTTTTGTCTTTGTCTTTTAAGTAGAGTGCACCAATATCATATATTCCTTAGGATTCCATTTGTAATTATCATTTGTTTTGAAATGGGTTTCTTGAAGGAAGACAATTTATGCTTTGTTCAGTTTTAAATATTTCAGTATATTTGATCTCTTGCTAGGATTGTTTAAGCCGTTGGTGTTTAAAGATAATAAAGTTAAATCCATCTTAGGTTATTTAGATTATGTATTTTTTGTTTTATTGTGACTATTAAACATTTTGCTCTGATAACTATAAAGTATATGTTTAAGCTTTTAAAGGAAATTATCAGTTTTATACTTTGAGTGTTTACCAATAGAGTAATGTTTTGGTCAGGTATACTAAAAATGTTTTTGTGAAATAACAAATTTAAACTAATAAATGTTAACAAAACTAAACTCCGTACTAGCCATGGAATGAAAATCATTCCTAATCTGATGGCTAAACCTAAGTCCATCAGATTATCACTCATACCTTGACAATCCAGAACATCTGAACTCCATAAACTGAATTATCATATGGAGAATATTTGTAATAGGAATAAGCAATATTTGTATTATTTTGAACAAATATAATATTATTGTAGATTAGACAGAATTCTAATACAATATAAATGTCTACTTATTGTATAAGCAATTAATATTTACATGAAAGATAGATGACAGGCAATTCAAAGTAAAGCTGGATGTATCATATATAAAACCTCAGTAAAAGTTTATAGCACACAGTTTATGGGTCTGTATTAGATTACCGAATGCTTAGGTAAGTGAACGGTGATTAATCAACCTCATGTAAACAAAAGCTTACAAAACTGAACTGTCAGAACAGCGATTTTTTTTCCAAGGGAATAAAATCGCTGTTCCAACAACAAAAAAAAGGACTTCACCCCCCCACACCGCCTGACATGGGGGGCTTCCCCCCTACTTAAATATACCAACTCCGAGACCACACTACAGTGCCAAAAATGGCAAAGTACTGAAGCGGCCAAGCAAATTCTTTCCCAGGGAAAGAATTTGCTTACATGCCACAGAGCTCTCAGAATAAACATGCCCCTGCAATATAGAACAGCAGAAACTGGTAAGAAGAGATCACTCATAGGTGTCCGCATATCCTCACCAACAGTTCCCCATGTATACAACAGCAACAGTACATAAACATCAAATTAAGAAACCCCTTTATTTTTTTTAAAAATCCGAGCACAGATAACCATAGGTGCGTGGATGCGCCCATTGCTTAGATACGGTTAAAGCAGCTTAAAAGGCTGAAGAGGATAACAAGGAAGATATATGCAAATGAAGCAACACTGCAATAGTGTAGTGGGCAGAGTATCTGCCTAATGAGCAGGCATTCCTAGTTCGAATCTCACTGCAGTAAAGTCTATTTTACATGACAAAGCATGTTATAACCAATATTTTTGTTGCAAAACCCACTAAATAACATATATTTATGAACTGGAGTACTGCAGGAAATGCACATGTGAAGTGTCAGTGTCATAATGAATAAGGCACTAGTAAGCAGGTTTAAGCACAAATAAGCAGCAGTATGCATATGTAAACAAAAGTAAGTGTGTTTAAGTGCGTTTGCGAGGGGGTAAGCACTGCCTACACAGACTAAGCAATTTAGAAGTTAACTGAGTGTAAGAAACTGTAACTGGAAGTTAGCAGTGCTTACCGCCATGCAAACCCACGCAAACCCACTTACAACTGCTTTAAAGTGCCTTACTCAGTCTCCAACGACCCATGTTCTGCCCAGCAACAAAATAAACATCCTCTGTAAGGCTCGAACCCTGCACACTACAGTCACAGTAGTTAATTACTACGCCATCATAGCAGTACCTACAATTGAGGTTTCAACAAACAAATCCTCACCATAAGAAAATCAAACTGAACATGTGAAATGAATCAATGTACAGTTTGTTGTTGTATAAATTGCTGCATAACATAAATATGTGAACTGGAGTACTGCAGTAAGGCCAGATGTGAGGTGTTATTGTAATAAAGTGTTGAAGTCCCCAGGACCGCATACAGTGTACGTACACATGAATCACAATGCCAGATACAGATATAACATGTAACAAATAATAAATCAATGTCAAAAGGAAAATATAACTCTAATTAAAATTTAAGCAATGCTAAGCATTGCACAGCTCAGCTTACATAGTGTAAGCAAGATGTAGGCCGGCTAAATCAATCTGCCCAGTGGTATAGCCCTTTAAACAATGCCACATTAGGTAAGCAGTTGTCCCCATAGCTTAGCCTTTTCAAAACCGTCAAATCACAGGAAAGTGTGGGAAACGGGTGTATTTAAATCCTACAGGCGCCAATAATTTCCATAACTGGTTGCAGCTCCCTACTGTAGGCAGAATGGCTGGAGTTGGGGAAGGCACTCTATTTAGAGCACAGCACTGGGGCACCCAGGATTCCAGATTCATGGTATGGCTCCTGGTAAAACACCATGGGGAGAGACTACTGCAGGGAGGGCTCTCAGTATAAAGAGGAGGTCTGGGACAGTCTCACCTGTGAACTCACCAGTGCCACTGGTATCCCCTGGACTGGTGAGCAGGTCAGGCTTCACCATGCTGACCTGAAGTGGTGGAGGGGTGATCTTTTGGAGCAGTGGATCCAAGAATCAAGGCAGATGGCCAATGCCCCAGCATTGAGTAAGTACACATTCTACTATGTAGATAATGATTGCCTAGCTTGTGTATACTGTGGATAGGTAATGGCTAAATACTGTATTTCTCTAACAGCTGCAGATCAGTGGGCTGCAAACCAGGAAGCCCATACTGCTAGGTTGCAATGGCTGTGTTGCGAGGCAGGTTAGTAATAATCTTGCATGTACTGTCATAAGAAAAAAATATAACAGTTCTAGAAAGTGTTGTACCACTATAAAAATGTATTGTGTATGGAATGTACTGAATAAACCAGACAATATGGCAGGAAGACTGTCATATAGGTTGTGTGGAAATAAAAGTGTAATATCTTGTGAATAAAAGTATAACTCCCGGAGTTCTTGTGTACATTCTGCTTTCATATGTTGTTGTAGTGTTGCATTCTATAAATAGTACTGTTGTATTAAGCAATGTTACCCACACTGTTGAATGCAGTTAAAATGTGAAGGAAGTGCAGTATAACAATGTTGAAAGTCCCAAGAGGTCAGTCATATAGAACAACTGAGGGAGACTTAGAAATCATTGGAATGTTTCACACCAATTCCCTGATAGCACAGTGTACTGTGATGTCAACTGTAATATTTTACCACACACAGCAGGGGTTTCAGTCCCGGGAGTGGTAGTAAGTTGTATGCGTAATCATACCCCACAACTGTACAGAGTTTGTGAGAATGTTCAGATAGAAAGCTGTATGCATAATTATACCCAAAAACTGTACAGACTTTGCTAGAATGTTCAGATAGTACACTGTAAGCATAATCATAACCATCAACTGTACAGACTGTGGCAGAATGTTCAGGTAGTAAGCTGTATGCATGCATAGTCATGCCCCTCAACTGTTCTGATCTGTCCAGCATGTCCAAATAAATGGCCCATATCTGCTGCCCGGGAACCTGTTCCCCTGACAAATCAGTGAGATGATCCAAGAAATGTTTGCAGCTTATACTGACATAAAATGGATAGTGAAACCTGAACATAAAAAGAGAATGTATATGAAAGCAAACCTGTCATTGCAAAATGTCATGCAAAGTGTCTGACAGCTATTCCAAAATATGTCATATTAACACCTCCATCTTGACAAGCCTTGACCAGAGTGTGTGCAATAATGGATTGTTAGGTATGTGTATAACATCAACATGGAATCTGGGAGTATGTGTAGTATTCATTAGGTAGTGTTAAATATTTATCCACAGCTATAACAGGTAAGAGGTGTAGACTGCAGTTCCAACACAATTCACTCCTATACAGGTCTACAAGCATGGAATCTGGGAGTATATGTAGAATTTGTCAGGTATTGTTAACAAAGTTCCCTCTACAGCTATAACAGGTAAGAGGTGTAGACTGTAGTTACAACACAGTTCACTCATATACTTTTCTACAAGCATGGAATCTGGGAGTATGTGTAGAATTTGTCAGGCAGTGTTAAAGATACTTTCTCAACAGCTATAACAGGTATGAGGTGTAAACTATACGTAAGACACAGTCCACGTATATACTAATCTACAAATGTACCGTTGTACAAAGTAAGGCCATTGGGTAGTGTAATAATACATGTAAGGGACAGATCACTGTAGTGACTAAGAAAGTTGTGAAAACTACAGGGATATATTTATTGTTAATTGACCTCTCTCTCTCACCCCCACCAAATGTGCAAAAATAACCTAATTACACACCTAACAGGGTACATGTACACTCCAATCTTTTGTTGGGACATATGTCCTATTGGTTTATAAATATTCACATTTGGTTCTATGCATGTGCCATGTTAATATACTCCCATACTGGTGGCCTGTTGCCATCAATGAAACCTGCATGCTATTGTAATGGCCACTGTTGTCCCATATAAGATGTGTTCTGCTCACCCTGTAATTGTTGTAAATCTGGTGTCTTGGGTTAATGGGAATACCTATTCATGCTGTCATAACTAATCCTGAATGCTGTTTACTATTACTAAGCGATATCTGTCCTAAAACGGCAACACCATAGCTCGTATGTGAAGGAAGGTCCCAGCGGACCCACCTGTCCCACCTTAGCTGGCCATGGCACAGGGCACCAGCACATCTGGGGTCCAGCCTGGGACCTACTCCTCTGATGGCCCTGCACCACCTTCAGGTGGAACCACCTTAGGGGATGGGACTGGGAGTGGGAGCAGAGTGGTACCTGTCACCTGCCATCAGGTCTGGGCCGTGGTGCATAGGGAGCTCGACAGGGAGATTCGAGACCAGCTATGCAAGCTTGACAGACGTGTGGTGCAATTAGAGGGTGAGCCTGCCCCTACTACCCAGCTTCCAGCACAGCCACCTTTGGGGCAATGAAGGTGCAGTGGTGACTGCCCATGGATTGGGACCTCAGTCCCACTGTTTCCATTTGGGGACTCATGGGCTTGCAACTTCCAAACACCCCTCCCCATCCAAGGTGTTTACCCCCACATGTGTCATATACTGCCCCTGTTTGCATCTTGTTTGTCATGTCTGTTGACCTACCCAACCTACCTCCCCAAATATACCAACTATCTCTCCCCAACATCCCACCTGTACCTGAAAAAAAAGGGCAATCTGTTCCTTCAAAAAAAATATTGCCGCATACATAGCTGTCCCATTTTGCACACAGGTCCACTGGACACAAGTAATCTGGTCTAATTGGCATCACAATAAATTATTGTTGTCCTCACCCCACCCAGGTTGAGTGTCCAAATATACCTATAAATTCAGTGTATATGCACAGCTGTTGCTGTAGAAGAAATGGGAAGCTATGGACCTTACATACACCCTCTCAGCACATCCCTGGCTATTTTCCCTACTGTTTTCCCCCTTTGTGCCCATTTTTTCACCACTTTCCTATCAACGCTTTTTTCTTTTCTTTTAAAAAAATTAGCCTGAAGGTAAGCGGGAGTAAGAACTTTTAAACAGCAGTAAGTGGGTTTAAGCCTGTTTGTGCAGATGTAAGCACTGCCTACACAGGTTAAACAATTCAGAAGATAACAGAGTACAAGAAACTGTAACCAGTAGTTAGCAGTGCTTAGCTCAGTGCAAACCCATGCAAACCCGCTTACAACTGCTTTAAAGTGCCTTACTCACTCTGTATCCAGTGGCCTGTGTTCTGCCCAGCAACAAAATAAACAGCATCTGCAAGGCTCAAACCCAGGGCCCTGCATGCCATAGACAAAGTGATCTACCACTACGCCACACCAGATATACATAAATCTGATGTTTTCAGAAACATATCATCCAGCCCAGTCATGCGGTGCTGTGGTAGCATTGTCGCCTCACAGTAAGACGCTGTCCAGTTCGATTCTCAGCTAGAGCGTCTTCTGCGTGGAAACATGCGTGAATGGGTGTACCTTCATTGAAGGTTGTGCATCAGGCCTGGCAAGCCGGTATGTAAAAATCAACTGCCAATCATTAGCGGACCGGAGTTCCGCTGTGGCGACTCCTAACTGGAAACAGCCGAAAGACACACAAAAAAAAAATCATACATCCCAGTCATGCAACAGTACAGAGAATGTATACCAACATCTAGATGTATGTGTGTGTGTATAAATAAATTATTATCTAAACAGATACAATATATCTATCTTATATATTCTTATAAATATATAAGAACATATATACATGCAAATGCCTACATCGACACATATATATGTCTACATCTATATCTCTACATATACACATCAATGTACATATATGTACGCAGATATATATCTATGTAGGTATAAACGGACATAGTCATCTATACATATATATATATATATATATCTATATATATATATATATATATATCTATATATATAGGTGTATGTGGCCATACATCTGTAGATAGCAATGGTAGATTAACCAAAACAAATATGTCCACATGCACCATTAATGCGGTTGAGAGGCCCCAAACAATATATGTCTTGTACGAATAGGCATATGCCCCCACAGCCAAACACTTCCTCCCTGCAATACACTACCAAATTTTGCAGATCCCATAACCAGGACCTGACATGACATGGGCACAAGATGTTAACAGTACTACATCTCACCTGTATAATGTCAGGCTTGTATTGGTAACATATCATGTAGTACAGTCTGGCTCCCATAGGAAATGTAAAATGTGGAAGCTATCAACATCCTCAGGATACATATACACAGACGCATATATGCAAATGCAGATATATATATATATATATATATATATATATATATATATATATATATATATATATATTTACATATATATAGATAGACATGTGACTACACATACTCACACAGATATATGTACAGTAAGATAAATATGTAGAAGGTGCTCAAAATATGAAACAGCCACTATGCCTAGAGTTCACACCTGAACACCTGGACACTGTATGGGCCACCCATGCAAATGACATTCATTGCCTGCAGCGTATACCCACTGAGAGGTCATAGGGCAAAACACCTCACACAGGTTTGCAGAAATGGAAAAACTTTATTTGTATACTATTACACTTCTATATACTATTGCTACTGTAATTGGGATTGTCTTCACCGACATGGTGTGTCTGGGAGGTCACATCAGCTTTCCGCATGTGTGCCATTGGCTACTGACAGACTTCCTAAGGACATCATAGTAAAGTACCGCTGTTAGCATGTACTGCCCCTGTCGACTGCAGCTTAGATATTGGCCAATATGTGTGGACATTTTGACACACTCTGTACAGTCCAGAGGTATACACAGAACCCCTTAGTGCACATGTGTACCATGCCTGACAATATGGATGTTAGAAGCCATGTAGATGGGTATAACACATAACGACTGGTATACATATGCCACCATAGGTTATGCATTCACACGCCCATGTCTGGCCTGACACATAATAACCACTGGTACAGGGGTGCAATGGCCACATACAACCCACTAGATATTGACATACATCTGTACAGCATCCCACTGTTCTGTCTGGCATACATGACTGTTAAGGGAGGCCTGGCAGCAGTACATCTCGCAAGTATCTGCACATGACATTTCACTGGGTAAGTACACTAAGCTGCTAGGCATGTAACAATGCACTGTGCAGGCTACAGGCAGACTGGTTCAACAGTAGGCTACAACTTCTATGGGGGAATGCACATGTACCTGCATATATAGCAGGCTGTACAGGCATGGTACAGCACAGGGTAAGATACACCTGTATGAAAGTGCATAACCACAATGAATGAGAACACAGCCACAGCCACATATGGCAAGCTATCATGCTATTACAGTATATGAACTATCTGTTCAACACCATCCACATATGTGCCACTCACACACTAACCCTATATATACTGAGCTGCTACACAGTTTGTTCTGATAGCTGACTGTGGTATGGGACGTGTGTGTGTATGGCCCTACAAACATCTAAGCCAATATGGTAACATACAGTGGAGCAGCTTGTAACATCTGATAGGACGGGACCTAGGACGATGACAACTACCACAGTCTGTACACAGGCCAAGGTACATATTAACAATACACACACTGTCGACATTCACCATAAGTACACAGACCTCAGTACTGTAAAAACAACCACAGTATGTCCAGGTTATGTCATCAAATATAACCCCTACTGTATATAACATGTGTAGCAGTCTGATATCTCACTGGCTTGTTATCAGATATGATGACACCAAATTATGGTGTGCAGCACATATGTACCTCTTAATGCATGACATATGTAAAAAAGGTTGACTGAGTTGTGGCTGGAAGCACATACACAAGGCCAGTATTGACACGTTGCTATGATAACATCATACATTTACTGTTGCAACAGGGTTTGTTGCAACATATGTCCTATGAGGGATATGAAGTCTGTAACTGTTATGGCTTTCACCATCTAGAGACTGCAATCCTCATACTACCTTCTGCAGTTCACAGATACGTGTTCTATGGGTAAGACATAACAACAAAGGCACCACACACTGCCCAGTCTGCAGATGACCCTACAGATGGGGAGTCCTCATAATCATACAACTGACATGGCAGGTATTCATACATGTACGACAGCCATATCCACACACACCCTGTTAAACCAACATTACTCTGAATGCAGTATAGCAGCACTTACAGTCTGTAGTCAGGTTAGGCACATCCCCCTCCTGTGTGTTGGCCTGTTTCCACTGTGTATGTTGTCAGAGGGAAATCCCCACTCCATCTGAGATGCTGTTTCACAAACAACAGAACGAGTTCCTGCTCACAGTGAATGAAAAGGACCAACACAAACATGATGTTCCTAGATACTGGAGTGTGTTTCCATGCAAATGGCTGTGGGAATGTTACCATAGCTGTTCCACATGCAATCAGCTAGGGGAGGGCTGCAATTTGTGCAGAGACCATCAGCTGATCATGAGCATTACCTAAAATACACATGCTGCTACCTAAGAAAAGCAGGTATAGGTCTCCACATCCACCAGTGAGGGAGTGAGAGAGGCAGACAGAGGCATTGACAAGTCAAGGAGTGGTGGGAGAGTAAAACCTAAGCATGTTTGTGTCACATACCTACCAGCACAGGATATCAAACCCCTGATGACTATGCAGTGCTATCACAGTCCTATGCAGTTGTTGGATGCACCGCATAGGTTACTTGTTGTGGTGTCCACAGAACATACATGTGATGGTGAGTGACATCTGCAACAGGGATATGGTAGCTATATGGTAGGTGATATACACATGCCTGTCCACATGAAGATGTGCCAGCATCAACATAGCCACACTCTCACAGAGATGCACACACATTGACACACTTGGCAGGGCCAGGGATGCAGCTCATCCCTAGTAAAATTGCCACAACACATTACTGTGCAGGTATCACATGCACTACATGGGTCATACGGAGGTTATATGGGCACAGGGAATGGGGAGGTGTCTAACATCAGACAGCATGTTTCAGTATGCCACTGGGGTTGTAGTGAGTGTGGATGTGATCATATACATCATACAACACATACACAAACACACAGGGTGCCAGTACTGACATGCATGGGTGCATTTCTGCACAAGTATGTGGTGATCGACTGTGCCAGTAGGCTATATAAGGCTAGGTGATGGGTATACCTTGGCATCAGGAACCATAGCAATGGTCCACATTGTGGCTCAGGCCTGTGATTTCTGCATTTGCCCACACAGTTGGGTATTGTATCCACCATCCAGTCACCTGGGTGGCTATTGCATGTGGCCAATGCTGTGCATCACTTGCAATGTATGTGTTCCCTAGTCCATGACATGGGCTGTGTCTGTTATGTGTACTCTTCTCACATGCATATACAGTGACATGTGGAACTGTACCTGGGGTGTTGAGCTCATGTTGTGTACACAAATTATCATCAGATGTGCCAATCTTGGCCAACTGTGGCAGGAACTGCTAATGGACAGCAGGTTAACTCTGCACCTACATTGATAGCATGCTAACAGCATTCCCTGGCATCAGTGAAATCTGACCATACAGGGCATGTTTTCAGGCATGGTATGTCCTTGTCGGTCACATGTGATAGCACCACAAGTGTTACCGGTGTCCAGTAGAGAACATGGGGATGCTGCACTGTCTCCATGTATGTGCCTATTGGACAGATTGACAGGTTGCCATGCCCTCTGTAGGCCACTGCAATCACTCTATAGTTACTATCAGTCACCAATATGCAGTGTACTACACACATATTGGCTGTTGCCTCGGCATGTGTGTGTGTATATGACATGAATTCAGAGTGTGCTCTGGGTAATACTGGGGTTGTTAACTGTGATTGCCTGACTGTGATGTCACATGTATGGGTATGGATTTTCACCCCAGCCTCTTGGCTATTTCACATCTGTTATCCCTGTACAGTGGCCATTGTGATATAGGGCCGCCATAAAAGACATTTGCAAAACCCACCACACATTGGGCCCAGGTGTCACACACTCCTCCACACAGGATACAAGTTACAAACACACACTTGTCATGCTTGGGAGTTGAACCCCTACCTAGCTAGTTTACTGCACTATAACACTACACAGTACGTCCCACAGAGATTATTGGAGTACTCCTTCCCAAAGGTATAATTCCCATTGGATGATCTCAGCAGGACTGCCAAAGTAGGCCATTGGACATGTACTGAGTGCAACTAGCCTAAAATGCATTGTTCCTCATACAGACATCGAAACACACACAAAACATCCACAACCAACATGTGTGGGTATAGAACCCCTAACAGAGATCTACATCACACTATAGCATGGAGCTGCTATAAGATGCACCACGGGGATTACTGGAAACCTCCTTTCCCAAAGGTGTATTTCACATTGGATGACATCAGTAGGCCTGGCAAAGTAAGCCATTGGATATGTACTGAGTGTGACTAGCCAGAAATGAATTGCTTTCTACACAGACATTGAAATACACGATAAACATCCACTACCAACATGGGTGGGTATAGAACCCCTAACAGAGGTCTATATCACACTACAGCAGTACGCAGTTATGGCATGCACTACTGAGATTACTGAACTACATCCTTTCCAGAGGTATATTTCTAGGTGGATGACATCAGCAGAATTGCCAAAGCCTTGCCAAACTAGAGCATACAAATTGTATGGAGTGTGACTACCCTAAAAACATTGCTTTCTACACAGACACAAACTTGCCATGTTTGGGAGTAGAACAGCCAAAGATGAGCATTGGAATTGTAAGGAGTGTGACTACACTAAAAAACATTGCTCTCTATACAGACAGACATACACACAAACACTTGCCATGTTTGGGATTAAAACAGCTACCTATCTAATTTATCACACTACAGCATTACGCAGTTAGAGGACACACTATGGAGATTACTGGGCTACAGCTTCCCAGAGGTGTATTTCTAGGTGGATAACATCAGCAGCCTTGCCAAAGATGAGCATTTGAATTGTAGGGAGTGTGACTACCCTAAAAAGCATTGCTCTTTACACAGACAGACAGACACACACACACAAATACTTGCCATGTCTGGGATTAGAACAGTTACCAACCTAATTTATCGAACTACAGCAGAACACAGTTAAAGGACATGCTATGGAGATTACTGGGTTACAGCTTTCCAGAGGTGTATTTCTATGTGTATGACATCAGTAGCCTTGTCAAAAATGACCATTTGAATTGTAGGGAGTGTGACTACCATAAAATATTGCTCTCTACACAGACAGACACATACACAAACCTGTCATGTCTGGTATTAGAACAGCTACCTAAGTTATCACACTACAGCAGGTCACACTACAGAGATTACTAAGCTACAGCTACCCAGAGGTGTATTTCTAGGTGGATGACATCAGCAGCCTTACCAAAGATGAGCAATTGAATTGTAGGGAGTGTGACTACCCTAAAAAGCATTGCTCTCTACACAGACAGGCACACACACAGACAGACACAGTTGCCATGTCTGGGAATTGAACTCCTACCTAACTCTCTTATCACACAACAGCAGTACACAGTTCTGGGATGCACAATGGAGATTACTGGGATACACCTTTTCCAGGGATGTATTTCTAGGTAGATGACATCAGCAGCCTTACCAAAGTAGAGTATTTCAGTTGTAGGGAGTGTGACCACCCTAAAAAGCATTGCTCTCTACACAGACAGATTCACATACATACACACCCACACAGTTGCCAAGGCTGGGATTAAAACTCCTACCTAACTAGTTTATCACACTACAGCAGTACACAGTTATGGGATGCGGCATGGAAATTACTGGGATACAGCTCTCCCAGAGGTGTATTTCACAGTAGATAACCTCAGCAGGCTTGTCATAGTGTGGCTATGGGGAGAGCAGTGTGTGTGCATGGGCCATAACCCATCCATCTAGGGCTTGACATGCCACATGTGGGCACAACCTGGGTCATATTCCACAGGTACGTGTATAAAGCTGCTAGATGACTACTTCCTTGAACAGTCATGTTGTACAGCTGGCATGTGCACCACATACTCTGTAATGCTGACAGATACCAGTGGCTAGTATCTGCAGTGTGCGACATCAGACCCTCGTGTGGTTGTGGCCCTTTGGCTGTGTGCTGGGTTGGAGAGCCCTGGATGGCTCTTTGTCACAGTCACCCTCTTCCACACATCTATGTATGTCTACCATTGGCTTATTATAGTGTGTAGTCCTTACATATATGCCTGTATCCCTATCCACTGTGTGTGCAAAGCATGTGTGGTGCATACTAAGGAGTGTCTGCACTAACATCTGCAGCTGCCAGATATGTCTGGTCCACTGGTGTTTGCAGACATGGCCTTCATGTGTTTAAGTGTGTGAGCATGCCCAGTATGACCTTTCAGTATGTTGTTGACTGACATTGCCTAAATTACTCTAAGTGCGTGGGCATGCCCAGCATGGCTGTCTGTACTGAATGCGTGGATCGAGTCCAAGTAGTTTGTACTGCAGTGCTGACCTTTGTGTTGTACATTTACAGGTAGCATGCTGTCTCTGCAGAGTATCCATCAGTAATTTGGCATGGACTGTTACTGCATTTCTGCATAGGATGGGGGGGGGGGCACACCTGACTATTTCTACATTTCTACACAGGATTGTGGGGGCACACACCTGACTTTTACTATATTTCTGTGTAGGATGGGGGGCACACCTGACTATTTCTACATTTCTACACAGGATTGGGGGGCACACCTGACTGTGACTACATTTCTGCATTGGATGGGGGGCACACCTGACACTGCTACATATTTGCTAGGACTGTACTAGTATGTCGGGTACTCCATTTCAGTCTGTATTCTTACCTATAATGCTGGCTAGAGGCATACCAGTGCACTATAGATCCTAGCTTTTAATTACTTACATATTAGTTTCTGACTTCCTACCCTTTAGAACTGACATCCCACTACCTGACTTGCTGTAGTCTGTCTGTGTGGGCCTGGGGGGAGGTTACCCATAGGCCTCATTCAGAGGCCATAGTACAGCCTTTGTTTGTGTTTGTCTACACCTGTCCTGCTGGCTGTGACTGTTGTTGGATATGTGATCCCCCCCAACTGGCATGTGTGAGTCATTTACCCTATGGGTGTCCCAGTATTGAAGGTGGTGCTGCAGGGCTGCTTATGTTGGATGCACATACTACACTCCCTACACATGGTTAGGCACAGGTAGTATACTGTTTGGCATCCCTTTTACTGTATGTGAGAGTTGGAGAGAGGTGATATTCCCTGGGTCCCTCCTGTGTCAGTGTATGTGCTATGCATTGCCTCTTTGCCAAGGCCAGGGCATACTGGGCATGCCTCCTTCTGCCTACTGGGGCAGGCTCAGGTTGTTCCTCCTCTGAGTCACTCTGTGCCTGTGCAGGCCTTGGCAATGGTGGGGGACTGAGTGGCCCTGCCCCATGCTGTTCCTGCTGCAGCTGTTTTCACAGGATCATATTGTGTAGCATGGCACATATGAGGACAATTAGGGTGCATGTAGCTGGTGAGTACTGCAAGGCTCCACTGGTGTGTCCAGGCATCAGAGCCATGACTTGAGCATCCCAAACACTTGCTCTACTATAATTCTAGTCTGTGCGTGTGCCTCATTATGGAGTTCTTGTTCAGGTGTGTGTGCATTTCTGATGGGTGTCATCAGCCACGGCTCCAGTGCATATCCAGCATCACCCACTAGGTGACCATGAGGGATGTCCCCATTGGCAAATCTCTGGTACAGCTGTGTCAGATGCCAGATGTGGGAATCATGATAGCTTCCAGGGCAGCCAGCACACACATTCATTATTATGCCCTGGGCATCGCACATGACCTAGCAGTTGATGGAGGGGAAGCCCTTGCGGTTGATGTAGACCCTACCCCGCTCACCGGGTGGTGCTTTGATGCATAAGTGCATGCAGTCTATAGCACCCGCTACCTCAGGGTATTCTGCTATTTGGGGGAACAGTTGCATATTGCTGGCCAACACCTCATGGGTGCTGGGGAAATATACATGCTCACCGACATGTGCTGACATGGCATTCAGGAACTGGTGGAGTACCCTGGATGCTGATGCCTGTGAAATCCCCATCATATCCCCAGTTGGCCTTTGGAAGGTACCTGTAGCTAGTATTCTTAGGCCTACACATATCTTGGTATCCACTGGGATGGGTTCCCATGTGTTAGTTATGTGTGTCAGGCGTGGCTGGCACAGATCAACAATTTGCTGTAGGAGGTCCCTGTCTACCCTATAGCACTCCACTATCTCCAGCTCATGTCGCCCCTGATAGATTACCCTGGGTCTGTACACTCTTCTCCGTCTCCTCATTATGGGTTGGTCAACAGCATTCACATCCTCACCACCCTCAGCCTCTTCCACAAGTTGTATGACAGCTATTGCAGTCCCTATCATTTTGCTGTTGTGAGTGTTAAAAGTTCCCTGCTTGTTTACACTGGTGGTGTAGAGTGTGGGAAAACCAGAGGGGAAGGTGTTTGCTTAGTTTATAGTAGTGTTTTGGGCTGGACTGGTCTGCTGCCAGTGTAATTGGCTGATTCAGATACATTTCACCTGCTAGCTAAGCTAGTTCTCCTTGATTTCCTTTATACTACTGTTTACCTTTCCCATTGCCTTTCTGTTTAAGCCCGTGTGTGTGCTGTGCAGGGTGCACAAATGTGCATACTGCTACTATTTCCTGGTTTAACCTCTGTTTTCTTCCTGTAAAACCCGGTGTGCAGTGCACACACCCACTTAGGCTTTGTAAAGAGTGCTAAGCAAGTTTGGACACATGCACCTAGCTTAGCTGTGCTAAGCTAGGAGCAAACCTGAGCCACAGGGCTCCAATCTGCTTACAGTATGCCTGATACCCCCCCCTCCATGATGTCACCTAACTCCTAGGCTTGCACCAAGCTATTCCTACTCTTACACTGTTGGGACCTGACTCACATGTTGGGGAAAACTGGGATTCACTACCCTTCCCCTCATTTGCATAGGATTGCCTGCTAATGCATAGTTACATGTCTCACACTGAGCCTCCCCACTTAGCAACCACTACTCACTGGCCAGGTTGTCTTCTGCCTGCCATTGACTTGCATGGCAGAATAGTGATTTTTGTTAGACTGCTTTTTTTGGGTTTAGTTTATTTTTTTCCCCTCGATCCCATTTGTGCACTGCTGCCCTACGCTTAAACAGCCAAGACTGGCTAAAAAAAAAAAAGTAGATTTTTGCATTTTTTCATAGCTCCGTTTTGGATTTTGCAGAATTGTACTCGGTTACTAAGCGAGTACATTTCTGCAGATAGCACTAGTCTTGCATTGACTGTTGCAAGCTTCCTGGATTGCAATATCACTGCATTTGCATGGATTTCACCTTCAAATGGGGTGATTTTCATACCAGGGCTTAGTCCATGCAGGATTAGTGCAGGAGCGCTCGTGCACACCCTTGTAGGTTGTTCATGGATCACACGGCAGACGTATTGCCTACTTGAGCTCCTGCACCAATTTTGCACTCCGTGCAAGCTTTTGAGAATCTGTGGGAATGTCTTCTTCTTCAAGTTTTCAGGCAGACCAAAGATGCACATGTTGTTTCTCATTTCCCTATTTTCTAACTCATCTCCTTTGTTATGCAGCCATGTATTCTGTTTAACCAGAAATTCTTTTTGGAATTCTTCCTCTTTGAGTCTCCCTTCAATGTCATTCAGAGAAGTCTCTATATTTGTTATTTTTGTATTGTGTTACTGTAGTAGTTCCTTAAGAGTATCAGTCTATTTTTGAGAATTTAATTTGAGGGTTTTCTAAGTCATTTTTAAAGCCATCCATCTTCAAAGATAGTTCTTTTAAGGTAGTTGTCTTCAATTGCAGTTCTTTATTCAAAGCAGCATCTGGATGAGAATTCTTTGAGTTGTTCATATTCAGTGACTCCATATATCTCCAAGTTACTTGTCAGGAAAATGTTTGTATTTCTCCACCAAAATTGATATTTATGTAGTGTAGTAGTTTATCTATAGATTTCTGACATTTTAAACTTGAAAATAATAACATTTTCCTATAGTATTATACTAGTTTATGGAGTTCTTAAAATTCACTGCTATCTGTTGGCCATCTAGGCTCTGCCACATTCAAAAATTCTTATAGCCTTTTCTTAATAATATCAGAATGTTTATGTTATATGTCTCTTTGCTGTTGTGGAGCTTTTCTTCCTGAACGTCCACTGAAAATGGCCTCTGCCAGGTCAGTCATTCTCAGTAAACAAATGGAAAATAAATAAATAAATTATTCATGGTGATAGATTAACACTGGTTATGCCCATAGAAAGAAGAAATATATGCATGCAGTTCAATAGTTGTAACAAAGACATTCCCCGGAATACAATAAACTCCATGCAGGAAGAGTACTATTCCTGCACTGAGTAAATGTGTCCATTTCCCCTTAGCTTTAACAGCAGCGCACCTTGCATATTCATGATGGTGCACTACTGTTAAGGCTAAACGGACACAAACACTACTGAGTGCAGGGGGCATGTTTAAGTAGCGAATGCACATCTAACATGCCCCCTGCACTCAGAAAGTTCCATATGGCACTTTCTAAATGCATTTTGCTGTCCATGGACACAGAAATTAAATAAAATTAGTAAAACAGTGTTCACAGACACTAAAATAGATAGGAGAGCAAGAAATCAATGCAGGGAGTGTGTGGCAGGTACTGTCACACACCCCCTGCATTTTCAAAGTGCTGTACAGCACTTTGCAAGTGCTTTCAGTGTCTGTAGACACTGAAAGCATCTATCCTAATAGGAAGCAATGCAAGGAGTCCTAGAGCAAAAAATGTGTCGAAAGCCATAACTAATGGGAGGACAAAGGCCCAAAAATAGGTACATATTTTAAATATTGCTATTATAAACATGGAAAGTTGATAGAATAACAGGTTTTGCATTAGCATGTATTTCATGAAGGGTATGAAGTCTGAAACCCAAATGTATGTCAGTATGTTCTGACTTAAACCCTGAGTGATTTGCCAATGATTTGCTAGAAAACCACAGTCACACTTCTTAAGTTTGTAAGAGCAATAATTAAAATTTGTCCATATGTGTCCCTTTATAATTTCCCTTACTGTAACTGACAAGGAGTACAGATACATGTAAATAAAGTGGGTTTATTACATTTCTCTTTTTTCACCATTCTAATGTATGTTTAAGCGTAGCTGAATGGGTGTGTGTGTTTTGGCCCTCTGCTCAGCATTGCTTAAACATCCCATAGGAGATACATAAAAATATACAGCAAAAGTCCTCATGTTGAGATAGCATAGTGGTTAGAGTCCCATCTTTGCATGCACGCATTCATGTTTGTGTACCAAGACAGGCACTTTATTTTTACATGGGAAAGCAGTGTTAAAATTATTATTTTTATTTTAAATTATGTAGTAATTGATATTTGTCAACCAGGGTAGTGTAGCTGGTCTAAAATGTAAGTGTGAGTGCATATAGCATATGAAATTACCCATGTATACACAAGTGTCCCATACAGTATAGTCACACCCCATGGTAATGTAATGATAGCACAGAGGGACGTCATGTAAAGTAAATCACATATACTTACTAATATGTTAGTAATGATTAATTAAGTCATTATTCTGATATTTTATTAAAATAAAAAGTGAGTATTGGTTAGCAGTGCTCAGCTATGCTTAGCCAGTGTAAGCATTGCTTAAATGTGAATGCTAAGCAGCATTTAGCTCAGCTAACCAGATTTATGCACTGTTAAGCAGTGCTCAGAAATTAACCCGTTAAGCACTGTTCAACTCAGCTTAGCAGATTTGCATACTGCTTAGATGAGCTTAGCATTTTAAAATGGTATAATGATGGCAAAGGCTGAGAATATAGCCTTATTTAAATGGTGCAGGTTGGAATACAGCCATAATCTGTTGTAGTTTGCTCTGAGAAGGAACTATGTCAGGTGTTGATGAGGGCTTGCGCTTTCAGGTGCAGCTCCTTGTAGCAAACCATGATGACAGATTGCTGCAGGGCCAGTACCAGGGATCACAGTATAAAATGAAGGCCTGGGACCATGTGGCATGTGATCTCACCAGTGCCACTGGCATTCTCCCAAATTGGTAAGCAGGTATGGCATCAGTATGTCGACCTAAAGTTGAGGAAGGGGGCACTGTTGGCCCAATGAATCCAAGATGCTCGGGACAACCATACTTCAACAGTTTGTAAGTATCCCAGGTATAGTTGTATCATATTCTAGCCTGAGTATTTGATAGACAGGTATGCATAATGTGTGTTAGTATTCTCCCCCTACAGCTGCAGAGTAGAGGGCTAGCAATGCTGAGGCCAATGCTGAAAGACTGACAAGGCTGCACTGACAGGCTGGTGAGTACAGATCTACCTTGCAGTATGTTGTGAAATAAATAAGAAGTAAGTTGTTTACTGTGTTTTGTGTCTAATAATTAAATAAATGTTTGACAGACTAATAGTTATCTACAGCATATGCAGTAGTAGAACACTGTGCCATATAAGTACAATAAAAACCTAAACCACCAACAGTTGTGTTTATTCTGGTATGTTGTAGAAATAGAATGTGTACAGGTTCTGTGCAAAAAATATGGATTTGACAGCATGAATTAACAGAAGTTGTTTGGAGAACCAGTTAGTATGCAAAACAGTAGATTGTGGAGCTGTAAATCAAGATATGCATGAAATATGACATATGTTATGCACTAAGATCCAGACCATGAATACTAATGTCAAATGTATTATAGTGTGTCCTCTGCTGCAGTGCATTGTGTTAACCTTTGCTTTCCAGATCATATAATTTCAAAGGATTACTACACAGTATACTATCGTCTTGTATGACCCTCAGGATTACAAGGTCAGACTGTCTAGCCCACAAAGTATTAGGCAGAAAACAGTTGAATAAGTGATAGTAGTTCCCCAGTAGCTCAGTGTGATGAGAAACAGCCTCATAGTTCATTTTAGCACACCCAAACAAGGTTTGAATCCAGGGACTGGTACTGAGATATGTGCATATATACACTCAAGAAATCTTAAATATCTGTAGAAACAGTCAGATGGTGGTAACATATATTTTCTCCACAAGTCTTACAGGTAATGAAATGTTTGTAGTAGATGTTTGAAGGGTATAACAATACACCATGTACAACTGTCCCACTGTCCAACCCCATGTCTGCAAATGACAGCAGGATAGGTACGTACACCATGCCCTCTTCACGATACATGTCTCCCAAGTGCCATGCTGTCACAGCTAGTGGTCACTGCTGCCAATCACTTTGGACACAGTTACGAATCCAGGTGAAGTATGCTAGTAACAGACTAACACAAGATCATTGCAGTGTGCCCCTTCTTTGTCGAGTATATAACCCTGATATATACAAGCCCCCTCCAGTAAAGTAGCCACAGTTCACCCAGTCTGCCCATACCATGACAGGTTCACAGTGTAACAGGTATGTATGTGCCAATGAAGCTATGGGCCATAGGTAGATGTAAAGTGAGAGCAGACCTGTAGAGTATTGAGCAGTACTGTTGTGAAAAATAGAAGTCGATGCCATTGTTAATGTACTTTTTTCTCTCCCCCTACCCATCATCTGCATCAATAATTATTATTCATATATTATGGGTATGTTATTCTCAAAACCTATTGTTGGGACATGTGTTCTATTATTGTTCATATATTTCATTGGCATGTTAACATACATTGTCCAAATACCATTATTGGTGGACTGTTGCCATCAATATAACTTGCATGCTGTTAAAATGCTTACTGTTGTTCTGTTTATTCATGTGTTCGGTTTGCTATGCAACTGTTTCAAATCTGTTGATTTGGGTTAATGGGAACATCCACACATGCAGTTATAACTAATTTTGAAATATGTTGTCACGACTAACCAATATATATTGGAAAAGCACAACACCATAGCACATTTGGGAAGGCAGATCCTGGCGGATCTGCCTGTTCCACCCCATCTGGCCATGGCACCAGGCCCCAGCATGTCTGGGACCCAACACGGAACATCAACCTCCACTGGTCCTGCACCACCTTTGGGTGGAACCGCCTCATGGGACGGGCCCCATCCCTCCCCTGGGTATGGGTAGGGAGAGGAGCTTGTTACCCACAGAATGTTCTTGGGTATGGTGGGCAGCATCATTCGCTCTGAGTTGGGTGGGCAGCTGCGGCAGATGGAGGGCTGTGTGATGCACCTCAAGGGACAGGCTGCCCCTCTTGTCCATTCCCCAGCACAGCCACGTTTGGGGCCATGAAGGTGCAGTGGTGACTGCCCATGGGTAGGGACATCAGTCCGAATGTATCCATTTGGGGACTTATGGACCTCTGATTCCCAATCATCCTCCGTGTCCAAGGTGTTTACCCCCCTTCATGTGTCATATACTGCCCCTTGTCTGCTGTCTTGCATTTTATTGTCTGTCTGCAGTGCTACCTATCTTACCCAACCTACCTCCACAAACATACCTACAGCCCTTCCCCAACGTCCCAATCTCATCTAAAAAAAGGGCATCTATCCCACAAAAAAATTATTGTCCCATACATAGCTTTACATTTCACCTGCATGTACAGTGAAATTAATCAATCTACCCACAAATTATTCTAAAAATGTCTGTTGCCAACACCCCTCCCAGTGAGGAGTGTGGCTGTAAATCCAAAATTCTAAACATTATTAACAGCTCTTGCTGCAGAAGAAATATAGAGCTATGGTCATTTCCTACACGCATCCTGCACATCCCTACCTGTTTTTCCTAATGTTTTACCCCCTGCTTGTCCCCATTTCACCACTTTCCTAATACCCTTTTTTTCTTTTCTTTAATTAAAATTAGAGCAGGTATAAGCAGGAGTAAGTGGTGGTAAGTGAAGCTAAGAAGACTTACTATTCTGTTAGCACCACTTAGCTTCACACAAAACTGTGCAAACCTGCTTACAACTGCTTAAAAGTGCTTTAATCACTGTGTCTCCATCAGCCCTTGTTCTGCCGAGCAACAAAATAATCAGCCATGCCAAGGCTCAAACCCAGGATGCTGTGTAATATAATCACAAAACATACCAGTACAACATCACCACTCTGAGAATTTGGATTACTTTTACAAACATATCATGCAATATGGTTATTTAGCACAAGTGAAAAAAGTTATCACTACCAAGTCTTGAACCCAGGACCCCATGCACTACAATCACAGCAATGGACCTGTATACCATCTGAGCTGTAGAAGTTTGTAATGTTTTTTACAAACATATCATGCACTACAGTCATTTAACATAAGGGAAAATATATATAACCGTAGTACTCTTATATACATATATATGTATATATAAATATATATATATATATATATATATATATATATATATATATATATATATATATATATATATATATATATATATATATATATATATATATATATATATATATATATACATATATATATATATATATATATATATATATATATGTATATATATATATATATATATATATGTACATACACACACACACACACACACACACACACACACACACACACACACACACACACACACACACACACACACACACACACACACACACACACACACACACACACACACACACACACACACACATCTATGTATATATGGATCTAGGATGTTTGATCAATAGATCAAATGTCTGAAACCATAACCACTGAACACACTTTAACAAAAGCACTTTCATTGAAAAAGTCAATAAAAAAAGCACTACCCACTGCCCCCCACACCCCCTCTACTTTAATATTCTCCCTTCAAGATTGCACTACAGTGGGGAAAAGGGACTTTCTCTTATCCACACCATAGTATGGCCTCAGCAACATGCATACTTATGCGAAAGTGCTTCTTCGGTGAAAAGCACTTTCGCGTAACTATGCTTGCCCTTAATGGATTTGGACATTTGATCTTTTGATCAAACGTCCTAGATCCGTATATATATATATATATATATATATATATATATATATATATATATAAACAACCTCTTACTGCAAGACATCTGCAAAAAGCCTGACAAAGTGCAGGGATAAAGGGCAAATAATAGTGACATCTTTGAAATATGGCAGTTATACTCGTAGAAGCCTGCTAGAGTAGCACAGTTTAATTTAACATATATTTCCTGATAGATTCCAGGTCTGAAACACAAATGATTGTCATAATTTACTCATGTCAATGCTCACATCATCCCAGTGATTTGTCAGAAACCCACAACTGTTATGGGGAACAGACCAAACATATGAGCCACAAATCTGAACAGTGTCTAGACATCTGGACAGTGGAGCGGTATGACTGCAGTCATGTAACAGAAGAGAAAAAAACACTGAGAGCTGCCAACCATTTCATCCAGTGACTTCTGAACCACAGTAATACCAACACAGCACTACCCCAAATCAGCTCTGGGGAATTACCTATGTATCTCCAAGTATATCAAGCACTACAGGAATGGAACTATAGGGAAAAGCAGACATTGGTGAGAAATTGTCCACCCACAACCATTTGCACCACAGTCACAGCAACATATGAGTACCCCAAATAAACTCTAGACTACAATGACTGTTTGAACAAACATATCCTGATTGCCAGTCATACACTACACTAACATATACTGGCCCAACTCACAGTCTTCTGGAAACTCTGAAGTGTTACAGGAAATTTCTCAGTGTGCCCTACAAATATATACATCTGTTACTGAGCTGTACAAATGTACTTCTGAGGGGAATGACATCTGCAGGACTTTTAAAGTACAGCACTAGGAAGTGTAGTGGTTGTGAATGGCCTAAAACTGTTTCATCTATGAAGAAACATATACACACACACTTACCATGACTGGGATTAGAAACACTTGCTATTTAGTTATTTGCACTATAGTGTTACTCAGTTATCGCACTCACTACAGAGCATATAGGGCAGACAAATGCCCAAAGGTGCTTCTAAGGTGAATGACATCAGCAGGACTGCTGAAGTAGGGCACTGGGATGGGAAGTCCTCAGAATAATTCAGCCTACATTCATACACACTTGTATAAAAACACACACACACATTTGCCATGACTGGGAAAAGAGCCTCTGTCTATCTAGTTATTTGCACTATAGTGTTACACAGTTATTGCACATGCCATGGAGCTTATATGGCTGGGGCTCTGCAAAGGTTCTTCTAAGGTGACTGACTTTAGCAGAACTGCTAATGTAGGGCACTGGGAAGTGTTTTGGGTGGGAAAGTCCTCAAAATACTTCAGCCTTTAGACATACACACTTACACACTCTGGTACATACACACACATTTGCCAGAACTGGGAATGGAACCCCTGCCTAACAAATTGTTTGTATTACACTGTTACATAGTCATTTCACTCGCCATGAAGCTTAGAGAGCTGAGGCTGTGCAAAGGTACTTCTAACGTGACTGACATCAGCAAGACTGCTAAAGTGGGGCACTGGGAAGTGTACCTTGTGGGAATAGCCGAAAACGGTTTCTCCTACAAACAAACACACACAAACTCACATTTACCAGGACTGAGATTAGAACCCCTACCTATCTAGTTATTTGTATTAAAGTGTTACGCGGTTATCACACACACTACAGAGTTTAGAGGGTTGACAGGTGTTCAATGGTTCTTCTAATGGGATGACAGCAGCAGATCTTGTGAAGTAGGATAATGGGAAGTGCACTGAGTGGGAACAGCCTCCTAATACTTAATTGCACACACACACACACACACACACACACACACACACACACACACACACACACACACACACACACGCACACACACAGGCAGGTGATGTGATATTATAACTTCCACCTCAGTACTATTATACAATGGAGCTGACCTTCATGCTAGCACGTGTGACTGGTTACGACTGGTATCCCACTATCCACAGCAGGCCATCACTCTATGCCATTCAGGGTAGCTGTGTGTATGACTCACTCTCTGTGTGTCCCCCTGTGTGTCTCTCTCTCTATCACTGTCTATCTCTCACTTCCCCTTGTCTATGTGTGTTTTATGCTTGACATATTATCAGTTGCCCATATGTATATGTATATATATATATATATATATATATATATATATATATATACATATATATATATATATATATATATATATATATATACATATATAAATAAAAATTTAAATGTTCGTTTGTTCAAAATCTTAAATCTCCGAAAGTTCTTTGCAGATTGCTTTGAAATTTTCACATAATGTTGCATTTGAATACGCGCATGTTTTTATATACCTACTATTATATAGATGTCAAAAATTGCATTCGAATATGCGCATGTTTTTATATACCTACTATGTATTCTATATATTTGTATACAAATATGCAATTTTATATGTTTTTGTTATAAATTTCTTTCTTCTTTTTCAGTGCAATCAATCTTCTTTAGTTCATCCAAATAAAGCCTCACAGAAGATCAAACTTAGGTTGTCATACTCGCGGAGCAGAAGCAGTGTGATGAGTAATTGCAAATCAAACTGAGGAAGAACGGGCATCAGTGAACGAGTGAAACAGACAAAGAATGGCTCAAATACGTGCCGAGGAAGCAGCAGAGCAACGTGCAGCCAAACTTGAGGATGCACGGTTGCAAGCACAGCGATCGCGTTCTGCAGCTTCAGATCTGCTTCGTCATCAACAGAATGAACGGGACAGGCTGAGAGTGGCTGAAAGACATCAATGAGAAACAGCAGATCAGCGTCAAACATGACTCCAAGCTCAGCAATCATGCGACTACAATCGCCTTGCATTCTGGTACAACCCAGCTGATGATTATAGTTTGAGCAGGCATGTTCTCATCGGCACTATGACTGAAGTGTGTCCTTATTGCAAGGCTCTGAAATTTAATGGAGAAATGAAAGGAATGTGTGGCACCGCTGGAAAAATTAAACTGCCTCAACTTGGAGAACTGCTAGAGCCATTAAAAACTTTGCTTGCCGGATATACCGCCGAATCAAAGCATTTCCTATCTAACATCAGGAAATACAACTCATGCTTCCAAATGACGTCGTTCACCACAGAAATCGTAACAGCTCAATTCATGCCAACTTTCAAAGTGAAAGGACAAATTTATCATAAAGCCGGCTCCCTGCTTCCGTTCCCAGATGGTCAACATAAATTCCTACAAATGTATTTCATCGGTGAAGGCAATGATGAATTGAATGCACGCTGCAGAATTTATACTGGCATACAAAGGTTCATCGTTTCCCAACTGCAAGAGCTTCTTCATGAAAAAAACAATTTAGTGCGTTTGTTCAAAACAGCAATTGACATGATGCCATCTGATACACACAAGATTGTTATTCATGCTGACAAAACACCTGCTGGAGAACATGTGCGAAGATTCAATGCTCCAACTATAGACAAAGTGGCAATTGTTATAGTCGGAGATCAATTCCAACCTAGAGATATTGTTCTTCATCGGAGAAATGATCAATTGACAACAGTTGCAGAAACTCATCGATGCTACGATGCCCTGCAATATCCAATCATTTTTGGGATGGTGCCGATGGATATCACTTCAACATTAAGATGATAAATCCAGTCAGTGGCGAAGAAACAAATATGAAATGCAGCACAATGAATTATTATTCATACCGATTAATGATTCCAGAGAATGAAGACAATTACATTTTGAAATGCCGTCAATTGTTTCACCAATACATCGTAGATATGTATGCAAAAATTGAAACAGAATGTTTGATATTCATCCATCTGAATCAGACCAAGCTTTGCTCTGAAGAATACGTTCATTTGCGAGATGCAGTTGTAAATGACGGTAATACAACTAACATTGGAAGACTAACGATTTTGCCATTTTCATATACAGGCAGTCCATGTCATATGCATGAGTACGCTCAAGATGCAATTACGTATGTTCGTCACTATGGGCGTCCAGAACTATTCATTATATTCACATGCAATCCAGCTTGGGACGATATACAACAGCTGTTACTTCCTGGGCAATCGCCGGTGGATAGGCATGACATCACAGCACATGTTTTCAGACAGAAGCTGAAATCGCTGAGGGATTTCATGGTAAAACATTAAGTGTTTGGCTCTGTGTGCTGCTGGATGTACTCAGTGGAATGGCAAAAGAGAGGATTGCCACATGCACAAATACTAATCTGGCTCTATAACAAAATCACTTCAAATGAAATCGACGATGTAATATGCACTGAAATACCTGATGCCGACGTCAATAAGGATTTGCATGAAGTTGTGATGAAAAATATGATACATGGACCTTGCGGTACACTGAATCCAAATTCACCATGCATGATAGACGGAAAATGCTCTAAGCGATATCCTTGAGCATTAGTATCCAACACAGTTACTGGAAATGATGGATATCCTTTATACAGAAGAAGATCAGCAGAAGATGGCGGTAAATTAGCAACCATACAAATGCAAAACGGTGACATCGAAGTAGATAACTGGTGGGTTGTTCCATATTCGCCTTTGCTATCAAAAACATACAAAGCACACATAAATGTGGAATACTGTAACTCCGTTAAATTGATCAAATACATTCATACATGAATAAAGGCAGCGACATGGCAGTTTTTGGTGTGCAACCAGAAAGAAGTGATAGGAATGTGGTCATACATTTCGATGAAATTGCACAGTATCAGGCTGGAAGATACATAAGCAGCAATGAAGCTGTATGGCGAATTCTTTCATTTCCCATACATGAACGAAGCCCAGCTGTTGTTCACTTAGCAGTACATCTAGAAAATGGACAACGCATTTATTTCACAGCTGCAAATGTGCAACAAATATCCCTGAATCCACCTGCTACAATGTTAACTGCTTTCTCCACGTTATGTCAAAATGACACATTTGCAAAAACACTGCTGTATTCGGAAGTCCTACATATTACACATGGAATGCAAGTAGAAAATCATTTGAATGACGCAAACGAGGAGAGCGAGTCAACGGACAACCTGGCATATTCAAAGAAACTATGATAGGCAGACTGTGCACCGTGCATCCCAATCAAGATGAATGCTTCTTTCTTCACATGCTGTTGGTAAATGTGCCCGGTCTAACGTCTTTCCAGCAATTGAGAATTGTCAATGGCGTTACACATGCCACTTTCCACAGTGCATGTCAAGCTCTTGATTTATTGGAGAACGACCGACACTGGGATGTATGCATTAATGACACGTGCAGTACGTCACATCCAAATCAAATTCATGCATTGTTTGCAATCATTTTGATCGCCTGCTCTCCTTCATCTCCAACAGAGTTATGGGAGAAATATAAATCTCACATGGCTGAAGATATTTCCTTCGAATACGCAAGGAAAATGCAAATATGAACATGGATTTCACAGCAGAAATCTACAATGGAGCGTTGATAATGACTGAAGATTTGTTCTTAGAAATCACGAACAAAGTTCTCAATCAGTTGGGAATGCCATCACCGAATCGATCGGCTGCTGCTTCATTTGATGTAGAATTGCGTCGTGAACAAAATTAAAACACGGGTGATCTTTTGTCGTATGTGCAATCAAATATTCCTAAGCTAACGCTTGAGCAAAAAGGCATTTACGATAAAATAATGCAAACTTTAAATAACGGGGTTGGAGAAATCTTCTTCTTAGATGCGCCAGGAGGAACTGGTAAAATGTTCCTAATTATATTGATTCTGGCAGCAATTCGATCCCAAAATGGCATAGCCTTATCTCTTGCGTGATCCAGAATAGCTGCGACATTGCTACTAGGTGGAAGAACTGCTCATTCTGCTTTGAAATTGCCATTGAACATGCAATTGATTGAAACTCCCACGTGCAACATTTCCAAAGCATCCTCATGGGAAAAGTATTGCAGAAATGCAAACTTATTGTTTGGGATGAATGCACAATGGTGCACAAAAAAATCGCTCGAGGCTCTTGATCAATCATTGCAAGATTTGCATGGAAACATCAGACCATTTGGGAATGCATTAATATTGCTTGCAGGAGATTTCAGGCAAGCATTACCTGTACTTCCTCGATCGACACCAGCGGACGAAATAAATGCTTGCCTGAAATATTCTACTTTGTGGCGACACGTAAAGACGTCAAAATTAACTACAAATATGCATGTTCAGCTGCAAAATGATCGATCAGCTGAGATATTCTCACATCAATTGCTGGAAATTGGGAACAGAAAGGTGCCGGGTGATCTGACCTCAGGACGAATTTCATTGCCTCATAACTTCTGCAATTTAGTGACGTTAAAAGAAGAATTGGTTGAAAAAGTATTTCCCAATATTCAAACCAATTATAAGAATCATGATTGGCTGACTGAATGAGCTATTCTTGCGGCCAAGAACAAAGACGTCTATGAACTTAACAATATTATTCAGTCTAATATTCAAAGCGAGGCAGTCACATACAAGTCCGTCGACACTGTTGTGGAAGCAGATGAAGCGGTTAATTATCCAACAGAATTTTTGAATTCACTCAATCTGCCAGGGATGCCACCGCATGTACTGCAATTGAAAATCAGCGTGCCAATTATCATGTTGCAAAATATCAACCAGCCAAAGCTTTGCAACCACACGCGGCTTGCAGTAAAAAAATTCATGAGCAACGTCATAGAAACAACAATCTTGACAGGACCTTTCAAAGGTGAAGATGTCCTCATTCCTCGCATTCCTATAATTCCAATGGATATGCAATTTCAATTTAAGAGATTGCAATTCCCAATTTGATTGGCATTTGCAATCACCATCAACAAAACTCAGGGCCAATCTTTAGAATTGTGCGGTTTAGATCTACACATGGATTGCTTCTCACATGGACAATTATATGTTGCGTGTTCTATAGTCGGCAAACCAGACAATCTCTATATCTGCACATACAATGGAACAACAAAAATATTGTATACCCACAAGCATTGTGAAATTAAACATATTAGAAATGTGCGCTTTCTCTTTTCTTTCTTTTCCATTTAACCAGACTGAGCCACAGCAACGGGTGGCCGGGTACAGCTAGCGTATATATATATATATATATATATATATATATATATATATATATATATATATATATATATATATATATATATATATATATATATATATATATATATATATAGGTATGTCTGTGTATCACATGCAACAGATGCAGATATATCACATATGGTCCACCTACAGTTAGCTGAGAGTAATCCTGTCTGATGGGTGTGTGTAGGGATAGGGTGCACCTAGCTGTCTGCATGCAAAGACATATATGGACAATACTGTTAGTCTGATGTGGATTTCAACATGGCCTGAGACTGTCTAAGTGTAGAAGCATGCCCAGTATGACCTTCTATAGTGAGACTGGGACTCTATTCCAGAAATAACTGTAAAACCAACAATATCCAGGCTATAATCCAGAAAAAAGGGTTATCTATCTGCAGTACAAGTTTATTAAGCACTTTCAGCTATGCACAGCATAACCTTCATCAGAATACATTACAAAAAAACATACTGCTTCATTAAATAGAATTCATTGACCAATCACAAAGATAAAACAAATAATTAAAGAATCGACCCCCTGCATTACCCGTTAACTCTTAAAAACATATTATAGATTTGTATTCCATAGAGAAACAACTATCTATAATATGTACTGTTTAGTTAAAGTAAAACCTTTTAATCAGAAATGGTCCTCCCTTGGTCGTGAAGACGCTCATCAATTCATGGAATAAGCAAATACAGCCTCAGGCACTGTTTTGGCACGGATGCCTGCCTGCTTACTAAATTGCTAATTCACATAATTTGCATGGTTTTCACCACCAAATGAGGTTATTAGCATTATTCAGTGGTGCTTAGCTGTGCTTGCACCAAGCATGACACACACCCTTCTCATGTCAGCTGCTTCTCCTGCTTACACCACTGCCTTATAGCTCCTACATGGTTAGTTGCAGCCAGGCAATGGTCTCCCATTTTGTGATTCAGTAAAATCTGTTCATTTGCATACCCCACTGCCTTAGTCCCTAGTTACTCCACTATACCAGAGCCACTACACCAGAGCCTTTCTCCTTAGCAACCAATGTTACCTGTTATTGTTTTGATTCTGCATGCTGTACACTATAATAGCAAAATGCAAATTTCACTTAAAATTGTCTTTTCACATTTTCTTTTTTCTTTTCGGCACTATCTCGTTTGCATGCCACTGCACTATGCTAAAATGGCCGAAATTGGCCAAAAAAAGATAAACTTAATTTTGCAACTCTTTTCATGCCAATGACCATATTTTTGGCCATTGATATGCCTAATGATTATAATGCATACTTTACTTTGAGCTGTCATGCCCCCATTTTTATTTTTCCAGTAATGTACACAGTCAGTAACCAAATACATTTCTGCAACGGGCACTGTTCTGGCACGGATGCCTGCCTGCTTACTGAATTGCTAATTCACATAATTTGCATGGTTTTCACCACCAAATGAGGTTATTAGCATTATTCAGTGGTGCCCATACCAGAATAGTGTTAGAAGGCTCGTGCATGCCCCCAGCCTTGTTTACTGAATTGCTCAGTGGCCATATTCCATGCAGAAGCTGCTGCACTATTCTGGCATGAAAAAAACGTTATTAAATCCTGGGGATTGTAATAAACATGCCTGACTTGCATAATTATTATTATTGCATAATAGGTATTATTATTATTATTATTATTATTATTATTATTATTATTGCTTCTCAAAGAAAAAAATATTTATCCGGGATTCAATAAACTCCATGCAGGAATAGTGCTATTCCTGTACAGAGATATCTGTTTCCATTTCTGCTTAGCTTTAAAAGCAGCATGCCTTGCATATTCATGAAGGCATGCTACTGCTAAGGATAAATGGACACAAGCACTAGTGAGTGCAGGGGGCATGTTTAAGAAGTGCATGCACATCTAACATGCCCCCTGCACTCAAAAAGTGCTGTATGTCACATTTTAAAAGCTTTTCAGTGTCCGCAGACACTAAAATCAAATAAAATAGTAAAACAGAACCACTGACACTGAAATAGATTGGGGATCAAGAAATTAATGCAGGGGATGTGTGACAGGTACTGCCACACACCCCCTGCATTGTCAAAGTGCTGTAGTGTTTGTGGATACTGAAAGCAGATATCCCAATAGGAAGCAATGCAGGGGATGTGTGACAGGGGCTGTCACACACCCCCTGTATTATGAAAGAGCTGTACGGCCATAATCCTCAACTATACATGTTTTTGCAGAATGCCCAGATGCCTGTTTCACATGCCTCTCGACCTCCTAGAGCAAAAAATCTATATAAAGCCATAAATAATGGGGGGAGAAAGCCACAGAAATAGGGAAACTTTTTTAAATATTGCACTTACAAACTTGGAAAGATGATAGAATAGAATAACAGGTTTTGCATTAGCATGGATTTTCTGAAGGGTATGAAATCTGAAACTCAAATGTCTGTTAGTATGTTCTGACTTAAACCCTGAATGATTTGGCAATGATTTGCTAGAAAACCACAGTCATATGATAAATGGGCCACAAATATGAGGCAATAAGCTGGACATTCTGCAAATATATGTACAGTTGCTTTAATTAAAATGGTAAATTATAAAGAGGTTTTATTAACATCTCTTTTTTCTTCTTCTACTCTAAGGTATGTTTAAGCATAGCTGAGCCAGTGTGCACATTAGGGCTCTCTGCTCATCATTGCTTAAACATCTCATAGCAGCTAAATAAAAATGCATAGTAAACATCTCAATAATGAGATAGCATAGTGGGTAGAGTCCCAGCTTAGTATGCAGGCATTCACAGTTTGAGTACCAAAACAGGCACTTTATTTTCACATGGAAAAGTATTTTTTGTTAAATTATATAGTAATTGATATATATTACCCAGGGGTAGTGTAGCATGTCCAGAATGGAAGTGTGAGTGCAAAGACATGTGAAATCGCCCATGTATTGGTTCATAAATTCATAGGATGGTACTAGGCTATCAGCCCTAGGGCCTGTACAAGCCTAGCCATAACAATTTCCTGGCTATTTCTTCCCAGAAAATTTACTTCCCTGGTCCTCTGTATAGCAGAGTGACTGATGTGATCCTCGGGGGGAATTTTCTATCTCCCATCCAATCACCAAGGTTTCCTTTGAAGAGGGCCAAAGAGACGCTAAGCCTGACATGTATGGGAAGTCTATTCCAGAGTATGGGGAGTCTCTGGGTCAGGAACCTATCCCTCCAGCATGTTTTATTCATTGTGATGACCAGGTTTAGATCCCTGGTGCGTGTGGCTCTTAAGGATTGGGATTTTTTTAAGTGTAGCATGTCCAACAGCTCTGGGTTTGTCATGGCCTTGTATGTTAAGCAGAGATCACCTCTGAGTAGGCAATATGCAACAGAGTATAGCTGGAGTTTTTTTAGACCATCAGCATACGGCATCTGCTTTAGGCTTGTGATTCTTTTAGTGAGGTATTTCTGTGGCCTTTCCAGTTGTTGCAAATGTCTTGTGAGGTACATACCAAACAAGGCATTATATTCTATAATGAGTCTAATGAGGGATAAGTACAGTGAGACAATGACCTCATTTTTTCTGGATGAAAAGTCCTTAGTAACGAGGTGTGCCACATAGAAGGATTTCCTGACTGTTGTGGCGATGTGGTTATCAAAGGTGAGACCACTGTCCATCTGTGTCCCTAAGTCCCTTGTCACACTTTCAGTGTTTAGTGTACTGCTACTTATGTTGTAATTCATAGGTACATGTTTTTTTCCCAGAGGGGATAACTATACATTTCTTGGCATTGAGCTTGAGCCCATGGCTCTGGCAGCAAGCATCTGTTTCTGTAAGGCCCTTTTGTAGAATATCCATATCATTTGTGGATTCAGTAATGGCTCCCAGTTTACAGTCATCTGCAAACTTTGTTAGCCAGAGTCCCTTAGTGATGGCCTGTACTTCAGAGAAGTAGACGCCAAACTAGAGTGGTCCCTGGACTGAACCCTGAGGTACTCCACTTGTCACTTGTCTGGAGCTGGATTTTGAGTCGGCTACTTTTACAATCTAGGTTCTGTCAGTAAGCCAGTTAGCAACCCATCAAGTGACATAGAGATTAATGCCCAGCTTAGTAAGTTTATCTATGATTCCAGAGTGGGGGATGGTGTTTAAGGCCTTGGCAAGATCCAGATAGGCTGTGTGTGCCTTGCCCTCATCCACAGCTCTGGAGACTGATTTGAAGAAGTCAATCAGGTTGGGGAGACAAGATCGGCCCTTTATGAAACAAAACTGGTTGGGGTCCAGTGTTTGAAGGTTGCCAATGTCTTTGTTTCTAAGTTCTATGGTATTGTGTTCTATGGCTTTGCAGATCAGGCACGTCAGACTGATGGGATAATAGTTCCCAGGATCCAAGGTGGATCCCCCCTTGTGGAGTGGAATAACTGTAGCTGTGTGCCACTCATTGGGCACAAAGCCTGAGGTGAGGCTATGATTAAACATGACACTTAGGTGAGGTGCCAATTCATTTGGTAGTTCATGTAGTACACAGCCCAGGATGTTGTCTGGTCCCATGGATGCTGTATTCTTAGCTTTGGAGAGTGCATTTTTTACCTGTGTGGCCATGATTATCAGAATTTGGCAATCTTTTGGTATTGAGATTGCCCCTTAATGGGTGAGAGGGGTTGAAGTTGGCATGGAATTGATCTGCCAGGATATTGGCAATATCCTTGGGATCAGTATATTTAATGCCATTCTGTTGTAGCTCAGAGTAGATCTGAGCATTTCCATTTAGATTCTTGACATAACTATAGAATGCCTTGTGGTTGTTCTTGGAATCTTTGGCAATTTTATTTTCCTAACTAGCTTTGGAGGATTTTATGAGAGATCTCAGCTTCTTACTGAGGCTAAGGAAGTATTTTGCATCCTGGGATTTTCCTCTTTTCTGCAACAGTTTTTTCCTTCTGTTGCATAGTTTGTTTATGGCAGGGGACCACCTGACTGGCTTCCTTTATTGGAGGAGAGCGTCTTGGTTCTATTTGGAATGGCACGATTCATGTACGAGTGGATGTTCTCATACAGTGCCTTAGTATAGAATTCAGCAGTTGAACTTTCAGTTCCTTTCTGCATGAGTGTCATGAAGTTTGTCATTTCTCACTTGAGTAGCATGAAGTTTGCTTTGGAGAAATTTTTTATGGAGGTTTCCCTACTGGGGGGTGGGGGATGGATGTGGATGTCAAGGGTGATTAGCTTATGGTCAGACCTGACCAATGAGGGGGTGATCACTGGTGTGGAGCATTGATCTCCCATGTTGGTAATGACCAGGTCTAGGACATTTGAGCTCCTGGTGAGACTATGGATTAGTTGATCCAGGGCATTGGAATTTATGAATTCGAAGAACCGTTGGGCAAAGGTGTTGGCACCTGAGTAGTTTTGAGAGAAACTGAAGCCTCTGCAAGTATGGCAGCTGCAAGGACTCAAACAGAACCAATGTCAAAGCCAAAAATTATAAGACCAGCAGCTGTAGCAACATGGTAATGTTAAATGTTTAATCCATTGGTAGTAAAAACTACATATCAAACAGAGAAAGTAAGTGTACAAATAATAAACCGGTTTCGGCAAAAATTAAGAATGCCTTCCTCAGTGTAAAGATCGTGACATTTGATACACTCCTTATATAGTAAATTGTTAATTCAATCAGTCAATTAAGAACATGAATTTATAAATGCTCGTTAAGTCCAGGAGGGAATAATCCCCCACGTTTAATGATCCATTTCTTCTCCTTTTTGTTCAGGATGTCATGCTAGCCCAATTTGTTGTATCAAGGACTTTTCATTTCATCAATAATAATAAAATTGAAGGAAGCACTTGGATGTGAAAGAGTATGTTTGTATAGTGCATTGATCATTTTACCATTTCTGATTTCACTAAGATTTTCCCCCACCCTGAATTTTACAGGACGTGAAGTTTGTCTGATATAAAATGCCGAACAATGGCATGCTGCCAAATATATAACCCAATCTGATTGGCACTTGGCAAAAAATGATAAATCAAAAACCTGACTGGTATTGTGACTAGAGAATTATTTGGATTTAACAAACTTGGGACAATAAGAACAGTGACCACAGGGGAAACAGCCAACTAATCTATCACCTAAGAAAGTTGTTTGGACAAAGAAGTGTCGGGCAGAGAATGCTTGTAGTGATTAAAAAATTAACCTAAATTTTTACCTTTCCTGAAAGTGAAAGAACATCTGGTTGGTAAAATATCAGAAAGCATTTGGTTGGCCAATAACATATTCCAGTGGTGATTGACACTATGAATTAATGAGTCAGTATTTCTGCCATATGTAGTAATGAAACAAATGGCAGAATCATCATTAGTATGTTTGTCTTTATAATGGAGAAGTTCATCCCTGGCCAAGCCATCAACCGAATAGGACGCCCTATATACATAGCCAGCCACATAGCCCCTATCTTTGAATCTCATAAACAAATCATGTTTATAAGTATTGTAAGTCTCTGTTTTAGAGCAAATATATTTACCTCGAATGAACTGAGATTTTGGAATATTTTGACAAACATGCGGAGGATGAAAGCTGGTGACGTGGAGCAGGGAGTTGTACTGAGGGGACTGACGGTGAACCGGAGTGGAAAGGGTATGTCTAGTTATACTGACATCCAAAAAATTATGTTATTTAAATCATAATTGACAGTAAATTCAATGCCCCATTTATTATATATAAATGGGGATTTGAATTTACTGTTAATTATGATAAATATGTCAAAATATTCTGAAATCTCAGTTAATTTGAGGTAAACGTATTTGCTTGTTTGGGCAGGTTAATGTTATGGGCCTCCACATAGGTGGATTTAGTGTTACTATGTGTGGATGTTGGTGGTGTGAGTTTTGAAGGGCTATGTGTTGCTTGAGGTGTAGTGCAGGTGTTAACTGTCTCCTCTTGACTGTCTAGCACAATCTTGGGTGGAGAGAGCTTTGCTTCCAGCTTGGCTATGTAAGTGCATCTCTCGCAGGTTGTAGTGTTGTGTGGTAGGATGAGAGGGTTGTCTGGGTACATGAGGCAATTACTGCATTGCCCCAGTATGCCCAGATTCACCAGATGGTCAGGATAAATCACCGGAAGCTGACCCTTGAACATGCCTGGTTAGGTGTTTATTTTGTAAAGTAAAAGAGCTATTTTCCCTTACCTTGGCAAGGTACTTTGCAATTATAGGCTGTTTAGTGCCTACGATTAATTTATGCTTATTGACAAGGAGAGTTGAGTGCTTGTATCAGTTTAAGGCTTCCTAGTGCTTTCCAGCAGGTTCTAGAACAAGTGCTAGTCACAGGGATTCAGATTTTATTGCTACTACTGAGAAAACAGCTATTCTAAGGGAAAGTTTGGAGAACAGACTTTCTGATACCGGGAATAATTTAAAGTGCTAGACTAATAAGCTAATAAAAGTACAGGAGAGCAGAGAACTAGCAGATCTAAGGGAAAATTTTTGAAGAGCACTGCTCAGAATCTTACAAAAAGTCCTGGATACAGCAAATCTGTATCTAGGCTACACTAGTGCCAGGAAAGGTAGGAAACAGTTTTTTTTTTTTAGTAGAAAGTGAAGAGGCATAAATGCCCATGACACTGGAAAAAGTTTCAACAGTTCTATTAGATCTCTTCAAAGCTTTCGATACTGTCTCCCATACTCGTCTCCTCAGTCACCTTGCTAACCTCAACCTCTCACACAATACCCTAACCTGGTTCTCAAGTTACCTATCTGACAGATCTCAAGCTGAAAAATGGAGGAAAGGCACCTCAAATGTCCTTCCTTCCCCCACTGGAGTTCCCCAAGGTTCCATTCTTGGCCCTATGCTATTTAACATCTTTATCAATGATTTCCACTCTGCCATCCCAAATACTAAAATCATACAATACACCGACAACTCCACTTTAATCTGCTGTGACACCAACCTCCCAGGACTTCAAACATACACTCAAACTGCTTTCTCCACCACTGAGAACTGGATGCTCCAAAACTACCTATTTCTAAATGCTAACAAATCCAAAATATTAATTTCCCCCCTCAAAATCCTTCCCTCTTGGCAAAAACTCCTTTCAAATTAGAAGCCATAACAATTTAGCCATAGGAATTGTTCCCTATGACAAACTACTTGGGGTTACTATAGATGAATACCTAAAATTTGACACCCATATTCAACTAAACATCAAGAAAACACATCAAAAACTTGGCCTGCTATACAGAAACATCCACTATCTATCTCCTTCTACTAGACAAACCCTCACCACTACCTATCTTTTTCCCTCACTAATGTATGGTGCCCCTCTACTAACGTATTTGCCTCCATCTCTTCCAAAATGGAAAGTTGTTATAATAAAATTTCAAAATTCGCCATCAAAGCCAAACACTCCTCCCACCATTGCTCTGCCCTCCACTCACTAAACTGGCTAGAACTTCCCAAACTTCTAGACTACCTCCAACTTACTACTGCCCATAGGCTATTATTTAACACCTTCTAAATGTCCTGCACTATCCAACATCCTACAACCATGCACCCCTAAAAGGCCACTTAGATATGCTCACCTAAAACTAATCACTGTCCACACACCAAAGCAACCTGCTGGACAGCACCTCCTGTCCTTTTCCTTAGCCAACAAATGGAATTCTCTCCCTCCTTCATTACGAATGACAGAAAATCCTGACAACTTCAAAACCCAACTCCTTTCCTACTTGTTCTCTAAATGGAAGTGTAATTGCACTTTCCCCACCTAGCCTTCTACTCTCTCTCCTCTAATTGTATTTTCATACTACTCCTATTTCCAACAACTTTGCTCCCCTGGATTTTACTTATTCTTTACTGTTGTCTTGTGTATATAATGTAAATATTGTAAATAGTTTGCGTTCCCTTTTCCCCCCTCTCTAACATTTATGCTTGTTCTACCATTCTGCCATAACAAGACTTGGATTCTATTTAACCTTAGAACCAGTCATGTCAATATATGACTCACATGATATGTAACCACTGTACCTCATAATTTCACTGTATTACAGTTTACCTGTATTCATAAACCTTAATTTTATCTGTTGTATCTTAATGTATGTAAAGTGGAACTTTTCTCCCTGGGCCTCCAATGAAAACAGGCTCCTGAGCCCAGTGGACCTCCCTGGTCATCAAACTGAAATTAATAAATAAATAAATAAATACATAAGATAATGAGAAAGTAGAAAGTATAAGCAGAAGATAATGAGATAATTCAAAATGCAGGCGCTAAAGGCCACCCCTTTTCTAAGTTCTCACTATTAACAGTAGAATGAGCTGATGTAATGTGACTGGGGGGTGTCCAGTATCGACTTTATACCAGAGGTGGGCACCTCAAAGTTACCAAGTCAAAAAGACCACAACAAGAACTGGGAGGGTAGGTTGAAAAAAAAAACAGCTGTACAGATTACAGAGATACTAATTCAAAAGTGCAGACAATAAATGAGAATAAAATCTTATCTTTTCTCAGTATCACAGCTGGCAGTAGGGCAGTCTCTCTGCAGCAGCCTGAGCAACAGGACAGAAACCAGACCAATTATCTAAACAATAAGAGATGCAGGAATAACATGGCTAGATAAAACCAGTTATGTAAACTTTCTCTCACTAAGAAAACAGTTAGGCCTCTAGACAAAAGATTTCACTACAAACTGACGTCAACACTAAGAGAGATTCAGCTATATCACACAAAAAGAAGGGGAGAAAAAACAGTTGTACAGATTACAGAAATATTAAATCAAAAGTGCAGACAATAAATGAGAATAAACTCAGTTTGTCTCAATATCACAGCTGGCAGTAGGTCAGTCTCTCTGCAGCAGCCTGAGCAACAGGTATATCTGATTTAAAACTCTGGCTATTTAAGGTACATGACAGAAACCAGACCAATTATATAAAGAATAACAGATGCAGGAAGACCTTGGCCAGATAAAAACAGTTCTGTAAACTTTCTCTCACTAAGAAAACAGTTAGGCCTCCAGACAAAGGATTTCATTACAAACTGAGGTCAACACTAAGAGGTATTCAGCTATATCACACAACAAGAAGGATAGTAAAAACAGTTGAACAGATTACAGATATATTAAATCAAAAGTGCAGACAATAAATGAGAATAAATATGCACAAGTGTCCCATACAGTACAGGCACACCCCAAGGTAATGTAATTAAAGCACATATGGGGATGTCATGTACAGTAAATCATAAACACTTAATATGTCAGTAATGATGAATCAATCCGCAATCCTAATATTCTTCTAAAATGAAAACTGAGCAATGCTAAATAGTGCTCAGCTATGCTTAGCCAGTGTAGGCATTGCTTAAATGTCAATACTAAGCAGCATTTAGCTCAGCTAAGGGGATTTGTGCACTGTTAAGCAGTGCTCAGCATTTACCCCTTTAAGCACTGTTCAACTTATCTTAGTGGACTTAACCATCTGATAGCATTGATTAGCTTTGTGAAATCTGTGCAAACCCACTTAAAACTGCTTAAAATTGCTTCAATCACGCTGACTCCATAAGCCCTTCTTCTGCCCAGCAACAAAATGATCATTTCTGCCAAGTCTTAAACTCAGGAGCCTGTGCACTATAATCATAGCAATGGATCTCTACACCATCTGAGTTGTGGGAATTTATAATGCTTTAACAAACATATCATGCATTATGGTCATTCAACATGAATTAAAAAAAGTCATTACTATCAAGTCTTGAACCCAGACCCTGTGCACTACATTAACATCAATATACCTCTACAACATCTCAGCTGAAGGAATTGGTAATGTTTTTACAGGCATATTATGCACTGCAGTCATTTAACATAAGGGAAAAATACATATCCGTAGCACTCCTATATACATATATATATATATATATATATATATATATATATATATATATATATATATATAGATATACATATACATTGAAGTTTCCCAATTAATGGCAGGGTAGTTGAAATCACCCAGTATTAGGGTGTTTGGTTGTATCTTAATATTTTTCAGTATGTATAGAAACATGTAGTGAGAATCTTGGGGCATGGTGGGGAATCTGTAGCAAGCTACAATTTGGATTGCAATCTTACCTAGTTTTAGTTGCACCTGTCAAATTTCAGATGCATTTTGTTGGGCAACTAACCTGGACATCTGAATATCCTTGGTGAATATGGACACTCCTCCAACTTTAGTGTTTTGGTCCTGGTTTGGTGGCTGAAAAGTGTGGTAAGAGTTGTAACCCGGTATTTCAGGGGTGCTCTCTGGAGCCATGAACCAGGTCTCAGTTACTGCACAGATATCGATGTTATAACCATTTTTAGGAGTGCCTCAAGAGAGTGCATTTTGAGGTTTAGACTTCTAGCACTGAGTAGCATTACCTTCAGATTTTGCATGCTTATATCTGTTACAGTGGTGGTTTTGTCCTTTGAACCTTGCCTAAAAAAGGCACTGTAGGGGTGGCAAGAACCTTAGCCAGTAACCTTAATTCCAGGGGCAACAGATGCAGATTATCTCTAGCAAAGCATTGTGGTTTGTCAGTCATGTTGTCCCAGGCAGACAGATACTGGATCCCCTTTGAATGACACCAGAAACTTAGCCAATTGTTGAAGTCAATCATTTTGTCCTTATACTGTGATATCATCCTGGGTGAAGGCAGGATGCTAATCAGGGCTAGGGTCATACCTGCCTGGGCCACATGATCTGAGAGCTCTTCCATATCTCTTTTCATGTAGTCCAGGGAGGTATGTCTCAAGTCATTCACTCAATATGGACAATGACAGAGTCATATATGTACTTGTTGTGGAGTGACTTGAGTGCATGTGTGATGTGGCAGATCCTGGCACATGAAAGGCAGCTGACTGTAATTTTCTCCTTGTGCAGCCTGGTGAGTGGGACATCAGTGAGCCTGGCTATAGAGTCCCATATGACTAAAGTGTTGGGTACATTGTCTTGCATTAGGGGCTGTTGTTCAGTGGCACACTAGTGTTGTGAGATATGTGACACTTTGGTTGTGATTGGTGTTTGCATTTTAGCTTTGGAGGTCCTTGTTGCTTGGGTAGGTTAATGTTAAGGGCCTCTGCATAAGTGGATTTGGTGTTACTATGTGTGGATGTTGGTGGTGTAAGCTTTAAATAGCTATGTGTTGCTTGAGGTGTACTGCAGGTGTTAACTGTCTCCTCTTGACCATCTAGCACAATCTTGGATGGAGAAAGCTTTGCTTCCAGTTTGGCTATGTAAGTGCATCTCTCGCAGGTTGTAGTGTTGGGTGGTAGGAGGAGAGGGGTGTCTGTGTACAGCAGGCAATTGCTGCATTTCCCCAGTATGCCCAGATTCACCAGGTGGTCAAGAGAAATCACAGGATGCTGACCCTTGGACAAGCCTGGTTTGGTGTTTCTTTTGTAAAGTAGAAGAGCTGTTTTCCCTTACCTTGGCAAGGTACTTTGCAATTATAGGCTGTTTAGTGCCTATGATTAATTTTTTGCTTATTAACAAGGAGAGGTGAGTGTTTGTATCAGTTTAAGGCTTCCTAGTGCTTTCCAGCAGGTTTTAGAGCAAGTGCTTGACACAGGGATTCAGATTTTAGTGTTACTACTGAGAAACCAGCTATTCTAAGGGAAAGTTTGGAGAGCAGACTTTCTGGCACCGGGAATAGTTTAAAGTGCTAGACTAATAAGCTAATAAAAGTGCAGGAGAGCAGAGAACTAGCAGATCTAAGAGGAAACATTTAAAGAGCATCGCTCAGAAGCTTACAAAAAGTACTGGATGTAGCAAATCTGTATCTAGGTTACACTAGTGCCAGCAAAGGTAGGAACATTTTTTTTTTAGTAGAAAGTGAAGAGGCAGAAGATAATGAGAAAGTATAAAGTAGAGGCAGACGATAATAAGATCATTCAGTATGCAGAAGCTAAAGGCCACCACTTTGCTAAGTTCTCACTATTAACAGTAGAATGAGCTGATGTAATGCGACGGGGGTGTCTAGTATTGACTTTATACCAGAGGTGGGCAATCCAAAGTCACCAAGATAAAAAGACCACAACAAGAACTGGGATGGTAGGTGGGAAAAAACTGTTGTACAGATTTCAGAGGTATTAATTCAAAAGTGCAGACAATAAATGAGAATAAACTCTTATCTTTTCTCAGTATCACAGCTGGCAGTAGGTCAGTATTTCTGCAGCAGCCTGAGCAACAGGACAGAAACCAGACCAATTATCTAAACAATAAGAGATGCAGGAAAACTTTGGCTAGAGAAAAACAGTTATTTAAACTTTCTCTCACTAAGAAAACAGTTAGGCCCCTAGACAAAAGAGTTCACTACAAATCTGAGGTCAACACTAAGAGATATTCAGCTATATCAATCAACAAGAAGGGGAGTAAAATCAGCTGTACAGATTACAGAAATATTAAATCAAAAGTGCAGACAAGAAATGAGAATAAACTCATCTTTTCTCAATATCGCAGCTGGCAGTAGGTCAGGCTCTCTGCAGCATCCTGAGCAAACGGTATATCTGATTTAAAACACTGGCTATTTAAGGCACAGGACAGAAACCAGATCAATTATCTAAGTAATATCAAATGCAGGAATACTTTGGCTAGATAAAATCAGTTCTGTAAACTTTCTTTCACTAAGAAAACAGTTAGGTCTCTAGACAAAGGATTTCACTACAAACTGAGGTAAATACTAAGATATTCAGCTATATCACACAACAAGGAGAGTAAAAACAGTTGTACAGATTATAGAGATATTAAATCAAAAGTGCAGACAATAAATGAGAATAAATATACAAAACTGTCCCATACAGTATAGTCACATTCCAAGGTAATGTAATTAAAGCACATATGGGGATGTCAAGTACAAAAATCATAAACAATAATATGTCAATAATGATGAATTAGTCTACAATCCTGATATTCTTATAAAATGAAAAGCAATCAATGCTAAATAGTGCTCAGCTATGCTTAGCTGGTGTAAGCATTGCTTAAATGTCAATGCTAAGCAGCATTTAGCTCAGCTAAGGGGATTTGCGCACTGTTAAGCAGTTCTCAGCATTTACCCATTTATGCACTGTTCAGCTTATCTTAGCGGATGTAACCATCTGATAGCATTGATTAGCTTTGTGAAAACTGTGCAAACCTACTTTCAACTGCTCAAAAGTCCTTTAATCACCGTGTCTCCATCAGCCCTTGTTCTGCCCAGCAACAAAATGATCATCTATGCCAAGTCTTAAACTCAGGACCCTGTGCACTATAATCACAACAATGGATCACTGCACCATCTGAGTTGTGAGAATTTATAATGCTTTTACAATATATATATATATATATATATATATATATATATATATATATATATATATATATATATAAACTAACCTCTTACTGCAAGACATCTGAAAAAAGCCTGACAAAGTGAGTGGATAAAGGGCAAACAATAGTGACATAATTGAAATATGGCTGTTATATGCATAGAGGTCTGTTAGAGTAGCATGGTTTGATTTAACATATATTTTCTGATAGATTCCAGATCTGAAACACAAATGATTTTCATCATTTACTGATGTCAATGCTCACTTCTTCCCAGTGATTTGTCAGAAACCCACAACTGTTATGGGGAACAGACCAAACACATGAGCTACACATCTGGACAGTCTCTAGACATCTTGACAGTGGAGAGATATGACTGCAGTCATGTAACAGAAGAGAAGAAACACTGAGAGCTGCCAACCATTTCACCCAGAACTTTCTGAACCACAGTAAGACCAACACTGAAATAAATATGACATGCTGGAGGGACAGATTCATAACCCAGAGGCTCCCTTCACTCTGGAATAAAATCCCAGTCCAGGTTAGGCAGAGTCCCACATTGACTCTCTTCAAGAGGAATCTTGATGAGTGGATGGGAGATCGTAGATTTACCCCGGCTATCACTTCTGTGTCACTGTTAGACAGAGACACAGTATACTAACCTCAAAAAAAGGCATAGCAAAATTAATTTAAAATGGGTGGTGAAAGCCAAACACACTCTGGCTAGGCTTATAAATGCCCTAGGGCAGATAGCCTAGTATGAACCCATGAACCTATGAACACGAGACTACCCCAAATCAGCTCAGGGGAATTACTCATGTATTTGTAAATATTTCATGGAGTACAGGGATGTAACTGTATGGAAAGGCAGACATTGATCATATATTGTTCACCCATACCCATTTGCACCACAGTCACAGCAACATACCAGTACCCAAAATGAACTGTAGAGTATAACGACTGTTTGAACAAACATATCCAGACTGCCAGTCACACACTACACTGACATATACTGCCTCAACTCACAGTCTACTGGGAATTCAGAGGTGTTATAGGACATTTCTCAGTCTGCCTCTACAAACATACACACCTGATAGACCACCGGCAACTGTAGCAGGATGCACAGTCAGATAGAAAAGGATCTATTACACCTACATCTGCTACTCTCCCTACTCAGCTCAACAAACATTTACACACAACACTGCTACACAAGCTTGACAGTCTGTTAACAATGGCCAGACATACATAACTCTCAACTGTACAGATTTCTACAGAATGTCCAGGGAGTGGGACCATATTTATGGCCACTGCCGCATAACACATCAAGGAGTCTGCTAAGTCACTTGGATGATATCAGGAGTGAAGTCTTTAAATAATGATATACCAGACCTCTGAACCTCTTACTGCAAGACATCTAGACAAAGCCTGACATACCCAGTGGCGGCTGGTGACTTCAAATCAAAGGGGGGCTGCAGGAGATAGCCGAATGGGTGGGGTCAATGGGAAGGGCTGCGGACAACTAGAAAGGGGAGGAGCTATGCTCAAAACCACAAAAACTAAACATTAAATAAATATGCTGCCCTGGGTGCCAAACCCTCATTATGAGAGTCCAATCAAGACAAATTAGGTGTAAAAGAATAAAAATATTTCAGTGCATTGGCTGCTTGACAGCTTACTTAATATCTAGATGGAAACAAAAAGGTTGTGAGGCATAAAAAAATAAATTACTTTTTAAATACATTACTGGAATGCCAGTCAAAATCAAGTATACGAAAACATGCAGCAATCAGCTCAAACCGCTTCTCCTTGCACTGCATTATAATTTATATTCAGCTTTATTAAAGTAACAAGTAACATGCTGAAAGTAGCAATCTCTGTGATACCCCCACTTGTAAAAATGTTTATCCAAAAAAGACCTGCTGCGTGACAACTATCTACTTGTTTCATGGGGAAAACATGATCAAAGTAAAAAATGAAAAGCAAACAAGCTCAAGATACATTGCTTAAAGGATTACTGTACAGGTTATGGACCACACATGAATGGCATTCTGTTTAGTTTATGGGTAAAGCCCTCAGAGATCACTGGAAGTCTCCAACAAGTGTAATGAGCTTCTTAAAATAATGTAATCCTGTCCTTTATTACAAATACTGTCATATGCATTTCAATACCCAATGCTTATACATTATCTAGTTAAGTATTCTCTGCATGGCAACAACAGAAAGGCTTCAATGTTGGCAATTCTTTAACAGTATGCTTATTAAAGTTTACTTGCATGTTATGATCTCAGACAAGCTTACCTGATGGTCATTAAAACATTGCTACTTAAAACACAGAGCAACAAGCACTTTCTGAGTAATAAGCATAAATCTACTGTACAAAAAAATGACAGAAACCAGACCATTCTGCAAAATCAAGAACAGATGAAAAGCCACTATAGTACTTGTGTCTACCTTGGATGGGGGATACTCTGCACATTTACACTGCATGGGGAGATACCCTGCACATTTACACTGCACAACTGCTCCTTGCCTTGCTTGGACACATCCAGAATCACTTCCTGGGGGAGTGGGGTGCAACACGTATGTCACAATTTGAAATGTCTCTGGCTGTCTGATGGCCCCGACACATTTGTCATACCTCACCCCCGACACATTTGTCATACCTCACCATCAGAGCAAAGCCATATATAGAAGTGGGGCAAAGGCCCAAAAATAAGGACAATTTTTAAATATTGCTCTTATAAACTTAGAAAGATAATAGAATAGTAGGTCTTGTATTAGTATGAATTTTCTGAAGGATATGAAATCTGAAACTCAAATGTCTGTCATTATTTTCTAACTTCAGTCTTTAATGATTTACCACTAATTTGCCAAAAAAACAATTTTATGAAAAATGGACCAAAAATGTGATGCAAAAATATGAAATAGCCACACAATACAGCTGGGAACCTGTCAAAGAAGGGACATTTTTTAAATAATAGTACTGCTAACTTGAGCAGCTGACAAAATAAAAGAATCTACATGCATTTCTGAAATAAAAGTAATCTATAACTCTGATTATTACAGTTATTTCTAAATTGTTAACCCTCCATGTTTTCTTCCAAAATTGCTATTTTGCAGAGGGATTATTAGGGGAAGAGCAACATTTTGAGCCAAATTTGGGGACAGTTGAGTGGTTTGGCTATGCCTAATTCTATAAAGCAATTTATTTGTATGTACCTCTCAACCTGTTAATGCAATAAATCTGGACAAGGCCAAATATATTGGGGGAACATAAACAGTACTAAATATTGCTCTTGTATAAACTGAGACAGTTGATAGAACAGGTCTTACTTCAGCATGCATTTTTCTGAAGGTTGTGAAGTCCGAAACTCAGTGTCATTAGTGACTTAATTCCTAAATGATTTTCAAGAAAACCACAAATATTATGAGGAACAAACCAAAAATAAGAAGCAAAAATCTATTCATTCTGTGAAAATCTGGACAGTTGGGAGGTATAGTTCAGCTGGGGCTGTCTTTGACTTTGCCGCCCCCCCCCACACAAAATCATGGTCGAATGGAGCCCTCCCGCTTGCAGCCATTCCAATGATCCATTACTTGGCTATATCACTCCATTTACCATAAACACTAATGTGCATACTGCTTTACTTCTATGATGATCTGGATTTCATTTGTAAGTTTTATTTTGCATTTTGCAGCACAAACACTAATATATCTGCTAAACAAAGCAACACAGTCTCACAATGAAAACAGGCTTAGCATTAAAAACTTCTCTGCCCTTGAAACACACATTCAATGAAACAGCATTGAAACCCACATTCAAAGAAAATACATTTTGCCTGTGGCAGATAAAGATTAACTTTGGGCTGTTTTCAAATCATAGGCCCCTTGCACATGAAACATACATGTGCTCTTTGATACACCTTCCTGATTCTACTAAATTATATTCCATGTACAATACAGTACAGTTGTTAGATGGCATTTATTGTTTTGACCATTTTTTCAGTAAACAATGAAACAAAATGCATGCACCAGTGACAAAACTACCCAATTCAGAACATTTCCATCATAAAAGTCTACTCAACCTTCTACAGTCTACCAGTATCAGTAAATATGCACAATCTCTGAAGTAGTAACAGTCATCTAAATAATTCCACATTAAAGAAATCTGTAACAATGAAGAGGTTGCTGCTAGCAAACAACTTTATATGTCACTGTTTATTCATCTACAAATAAAGTGTCTGTTGCCCTTGAGGAAAAAAATGCCTATGTTGCATGCATTAAAAAAAAATAAAAGTAAGCTAGTAATATCGCAATAGGGACTGTATGGCAAACAGATAACAGGTTCATAGTTACTACTCTAGGTATCTTTGCCAAAAAGACTGCAGCATCCACCCACTTTACAACACAGTACAGTATCAGCAATGCATCTATTTACTGTGGGAGTAGAACCCACAGCCTTCTGCATCAAAAGCAAGTACACTACCTGTTGTGCTATTAATGCAAGCAGACTCAGAATAAGCAGCACTAAAGTTTTGTTCCCCTGCAGCTCACAGCTCCTTGTAAAATCTACTCGACACACAGTTGTATCTCTGAACTTTGCAGCACAAGAAATCTGGAAAAAGCCAACATTTATTTCGGGGGGGGGGGGGACAACCAGGGACACATTTTAAACATTGCTTGTATAATGTTGGAAAGTTGCTAGAATAAAATGCTGTGTTGCCACCATACATTTCACTGCCACGTCTTTAACCCAGTGGACCCTGTGCAAAACAGTCAGAGAAACATACCACTATGCCAAATCAGCTGTTTTGTAAAAGAGAGGAAGATAAACTTAAATGGCTACCATTTAGTGAATTCAGTTCTCAGCATAGCTGTCAACCTCTTGGCACAAAACACCTGAACAAAGCCAGTAATGGGGAGGAATACAGCCCCCAAACATTCAGTGAATTCAGTTCTCACTATAGCTCTCAACCTCTTAGCAAAAAACATGTGGACAAAGCCAGTAATGGGGAGGGAATACATCCGCCAAACATTCAATGAATACAGTTTTCACCATAGATAACTCTCAACCTTAGCACAAATACCTGGACAAAGCCAATAATGGGGAAATACAGTCCCAAAAAAGGGACAAATTTCAAATATCCGTGTTATAAACTTAGACAACTGCTAGAACAATTTTGTGTTACCATGTACTTTCTGAAGAATATGAAGTTTGAAATTCAAATGCCTATTTTTAAACTTTTAACCAGGAAACTAGTCTGACTTGGAACAAAAGACAATTTTCAGCAGAGTAGAGAGAAATGCCAATCACATCTTTGCAAGTAAAGAGAACATGCAGACACCACACAGAAGGCACCCCAGCAAAGAATCAAACCAGAGAACCTGTAGCTGTTAGGCAACAATGCTATCAGTGCACCACTACACTACAGACATTGCAAGGCAAAATGTAGATACATAAACCATAGATTTTATGAGGAACAGAACAAATGAGGCAAAAATCTGCAAGTTTTTTTTTTTAGAAATGGTGGTGGAATGGGAATTCATGTCCTTGCCACCTGCATCCAAGGTACAGGGTTCAAGCCTGAGTCTCTATCCACCACCATTTGCTCTCTCTCTCTCTCTAGCCACCAGTATATAGTAACTGGGGCATTTCACACACACAGTAACAGGGGCATTTTACACACACACCCAAAACCTGCAAAACGACCAAACCTGCAACACCAGCGAAACTACCTAACCTACAACACCAACAAAATGACCTAACCTCTAGTCAGGAAGCAACTCACTTACCTGATACCACCTGAGCAATCCAGTGACCTGAAGCAGCAAAATCCACCTGTGACACGGAGCAATCCAGCCAGTGACCAAACCCTGCTACACCTACCTCCTGAATGAACCCGCGCAATGAAAGTCCCGTGAGACCAGCTCACCTCGCTCAGTCCTGATTGGATCTGCCTGCAGCTGAAGCAGTCTGGACCTCCTCTTCTGTGCGGTCGTCCCTGGGTGCATTTGCAGCAATGATTGCTGGGTACCTATGTTTCTCTATCCGGACTGCAGTCTAAATTTTTTTTCTGTTTGTTTTTTAGTTTTACAGATTTTTCTTTTTTTTTTTCAAGGTGTGAGGGCTGCAGTCTGGCAGTCTGATACCACAAGCCGCCCCTGGACATACCTGAGGGACAGGCAGACAAAAAGAGGGTCATATCTCACATAATGATGTTACAAACTGAAACAGTTGCTGGTGTTACAGCGCGTGTTGTAACATAACATCCCTGAAGGATAGGATGTCTGAAACACAAAATGGATGTCAACATTTACTGACTACAATCTTCACATTATCCAACCAATTTTGCAAATATATAAATTGCCTAAGGAACAGACCAAACATAACAGGCAAACTTATGGGCTGTTTGTAGACACCTGGACAGTTGAGAGGTATGTCAGAGACATATCACTGTCAGACATCAAGTCACACAGAAAATGCATGTGCAGACAAACCATGTTAATTTAACAATCTTCTATGTGTATAACAGCAATACTTACTTTCAATCTCTACCCAGTTCTGGAACTTTGTCCCCCATGTTGTTGGGCTGTCTCCACATGTCTTGTTCTGAGAGGTATTTCCACCTACCTTCTATGAAGTTGTACTCCCCTCACCTCCATAATGTCCCCCTCACAAGCAAGGAAAAGGGGTAAGGCCCATATGAAGGACTTAATTATAGCACTGTGTTGCTATGGCATTGGCTAATGGAAAGACAATACAGCTGCTATGGATGCAAGTAGCAAGTGACCGACTGGTGCACATGCAATCACCTGTTCATGAGCATTGCCTACAAAAGGCAAGCTGCTGCCTATGCAACACAGGTCTGATCCCATCTACACAAAGACAGACTGCGATTACACAAACGTAAACATGTGCATAATTCTGAGGAAACCTTTCCGCACTATAACAGGTATGTCAGTCTCTTAAACCTGTAATGGAATGCCGAAGGGGGGATCCAATAATGTGAAATAGGAAGTTAAATATTAGGTCGCAACAAAACCGGCTGGACTTACAGGCAGCTGTCCAGCACCTTTAGCCATTCTTGCTGAACCTGTCTGCCGTGACATAGATAACAGTTTTGGCCCCTGAGTCACACCTGCAAAGGGCAGCTCATGTATGACTACTACTGGAGTGTCTGTAGTCCAATACTGACTGTGGCACTGCTGGGCCAGCTACCTGGGATGTTGTATATATCCATATGTCACCTGTGAATGCTGCTATGATACATATGCTTGTCTTGCAAATGTAAGAGACGTATATAGGTTATGTGCATAGTAAACAACAGGTGCAGAAGTGTGTGTTTATCTGCAAGTGATATACTGAGCCCATACCTGTCAACTGTCCAGAGTTTTGCAGACTGACCACATGATTGCCTCACATTTGTAGACAATGCCTCATACAGTTGTGTTTTGTCTAGCAAATCACTGGAAACCCATTAAAGACTGAAGTCATAACATAATAACATGCATTTGTGTGTCAGATGTCATATCCTGCAGAGTAGTCCTGTGAATGTGAGACCGTATTTCCAGCAACTAAGTGTGTTACAGCTAGATGTATAAAGTGTCACTATTTTCTGGCCATTGACCACCAGTGAGGTGTGCCTTTGTGCAGATGTCCTGCTCTAACAAGAGCTAGGTCACTTAGCATGAAACCCATGTTAATGCAGGCATTTCCTTGTCCTATAGGATGCTGACATTTGTGTAGTCACTGACACCTGCTTTGCAGCTGTGTAGAGCACACTAACCCTGCCAGGTTAATCATTCCATCATTCATTTAGATCCCAAATGGAGGGCTGCAAAGCCACAAGAGGTGAAGTTTTTGACATTATCATACACATACACACCTCCAGACTGCCCAAACAGAATGACACTTGAGAGACATCCCAAATGCTGTTAATTGTTGACAAAACACCTACTCAAATCATAGCTAGCTACAGTTCTCCAACCATGACTCTGAACACCCACCACACCTATCTGAACTTGCTGGATTCTGTCAAGATTCAACCAGCTACTCTGCTCCTGGGCAACTTTAACTAACCAACCATAGTGTGCATGACCTATGCTACCTGAATATAAATGCACAGAGATTCCTTGGCTTTGTCAATGGCAATGCAGTGGATCAGCTGGTAAACACTCCTACAACAGGTGGAAATATCCCGTACCTGGTCCTAACCGACAAGAGTAGCCACTGTAGCACTCCTTAAGGTGTCATCCTACTTGGTAAGGTCTGACCATGTAGCCATCACTGTTCAGGTCACCATCTCCTCTGCTACCCCCTTGTCAGAGTCAAATAAAATTAACTTTACAAAAATGACAATAAATCTCCTCAGAGCAGGTAGAAGTAGCTTTACATCCACCATCCCATCAGTCTGAACTAGCAGTAGCATCCAAATCCACACCACAATACTATGTGAGCACATACACAGCTGTATGGACTCAGCAATACCTCACAGGACAACATCATCTACCTCAAGGTAGGGTTAACATCTATGGTGGACAGAAGCAATACACAAATACCATAATAGGTTGAAATAATTGCTGGTCAGGGCCAAGATGGATCAGGTGCCTAATTGGAAGCAATGTCACCTTGGTCTGAACAAGCAAATAAGCTCACAGCTGAATTAACCTAAGGCTAGCTTTGACTGCAAATTAAACATATCCACCAAGGCCAATCACTAGACCTTCCACACAAATGTCTGCAATCCCAGAGGCAACACCGAAATCTGCTCTGTAATGGTGGTCAAGAACACCACATACAAATATGGCATAGCTATTGCCAATCTGCTGCAGACAGGTGAAGTGTAAACATCACCCCCCGTCCCCAAATCGGTACACATGTGCATGTACAGAACCTGCCCCCCCTCATCATCAGGAAACAGGTCTGTAATGTCCTCTCAAAGACAAAACACAGAAGTCAACATAGGCCTGATACCATTCCTGGCTGCATCCTACATGAACTCAGACATGAGCTCTCAGCTCCAGTACACACTACAGTCAACCAAAGCCTGAGCACCAGTGTTTATAAATCAAAAGATGTAAATAGAAATGTGGGCATCACAGCTCAAACTAAAGCTTGAATTATAATCACTAGGTATAACAATGGCCAAAAATACGCCCATTGACATGAAAAAGAGTTGCAAAATTAAGTTTATCTTTTTTTCATACTTGGAAACATGATAGAATAGAATAACAGGTTTTGCATTAGCACGGATTTTCTGAAGGGTATGAAGTCTGAAACTCAAATGTCTGTTAGTATGTTCTGACTTAAACCCTGAGTGATTTGCCAGTGATTTGCTAGAAAACCACAGTCATATGAGAAATGGACCACAAATATGAGGCAATAAGCTGGACATTCTGCAAATATCTGTACATTTGATTAAATTAAAAATGATAAATTATAAAGAGGTTTTATCAATATCCGTTTTTTTCTTTTTCTACTCTAAGGTATGTTTAAGCATAGCTCACCCAGTGTGTGCATTTGGGCTCTCTGCTCAGCATTGCTTAAACATCTCATAGCAGCTAAATAAAAAAGTATAGCAAACATCTCAATAATGAGATAGCATAGTGGTTGGAGTCCCAGCTTAGTATGCAGGCATTCACAGTTTGAGTACCTAAACTGGCACTTTATTTTCACATGAGAAAGCATTGTTAAAATTATTATTTTTTTGTTTAATTATAAAGTAAACAGCAGATAACAAATGACTTGCTCACCACTATGGAGATCAGTTCACAAAACTTGCATATAACTTTTATTGTATCCAAAACGCCAAACTCTCCAAACACATGAACGCTTTAGTAAAAATCACACACTGCGTTTTCGTCACCTCCTCGACTTCATCAGATAAACCAATACATCCAATAAAATGCTTTTATATATAGTCTTGCCCTTGAATTAATAAATCACTAGTTGATTTCAATTAAAGTTTAAAGCAGCAATTCAAAATACTCAAAGTGCTTGGTTTTTCATATCACCAAATGCATTTCATCATACACTTGTATTTGTATTTATATATTACCTATTAAATGGATATATATTAAATACACCATAATTAAATAAATACACCAATAAATACCTAAAATATTTACTTATTTCATAAAAATGTATATGATTTAAAACCTAACAATATATTACTATTTGTTATATATAAAAACAGACTTTAACCTAGTAAATTCAAATATAAATACAACCAAGAAACTCATAAAAATTCCCATTTGATGAATTAAAATAATTCAAAAATACATTTGTAAAACGTCAAGCATATGTATGTGTATTATTGTAGTAACCTTATATATAGAAGAGATATATCCAAATAACATATTAAATTCAATAAATCCAATTAAAGGGGGACTATGGGGGCCTCTGGTGGCAAAAGTGAGTAATTGTATTGCTACAACTTAGCTGCTCTTAATTTCAGAAGGGGTAATATAGTTATATTATCATTTAACCCCGGATATTTGTCAGCATTTAACGCTACTTGCCACCAAAGCTCCCTATACTCAATTCTAGTCTCCCAAGGCCCTCCTCGGATATCAAGCTGAATATGTTCTATGATCAAAAACTTGAATTTATACTCCTTACATATTTTACTATGCTTATATAAAGCATTACTTTCTTTCTTAATAGAAATTTCGTAAATATGTTCATAAATTCATTTTCTTAAAGCTCTTTCAGATTTACCAACATAAAAGGAGCCACACTTTTCACAAAAAGCAAGATACACTATCCCTTTTGTATTGCAATTGAAATATTCCGGACTACTTATCAATTTGTTCCTACTTTGTATATGATGCCCTTCCCCATTTATTACATAACTACATTGGGCACAATGCCCACACTTGTAAGTACCCTTCTTATTGTTATGTCGGGTACTGGGCATCCTCTTACTTTCCAAAATGTTCCCCACATTTTTAGAATTTCTATATATTACTTTCTTAGGAATGTCCGAAATACCTTCTACATCAGAGAAAGCTAGAAACCTGTCCCATTCTTTGAAGAATATCTTACTAATTCCACTATTTATACAATTGTATTCCAATACTAAGGCTTGTGAATAATCATCAAATTCTTTCCTGTTACTACTTGTATGTCCAGGACCTATGACGGGGTGTAATATTCCTCCATTTTCTTGTCCTTTATATATAGGTTGAAATCTGCCCTTTCTTCCTTCTTCTACTTCCTTCCTTATTTGCTCCACAAACTCTTTGGGGTAGCCTCTCTCTTCAAACATCTTTTCCAATAAATCACACTCATTTTTGAAATCTTGTTCCAAACTAGTCATACGGCTACCCCTGACAAATTGACCCTTAACAATACTTTTTTTTACAATGATTGGGGTGAGCACTTAAGAAATAAGAGTTATGAAACCTGATAAGGGAGGGGATATTATTTTCATGGACTATATCCTCTATGATAGCAAAATGTATACACATTTATGGGATGAAAATAGGTACAAAATAGTCTGTTTTGTATGACATGCTACAAGAAGGTTTGATTAGTCCTAGTAGTTAAGGCCTATAGTGTCCCCTTCAAAATTCAATGTCCAAATATATTAAACTAAACTCTGAAACCTGGTGGGTGAAACTCAGAAAGTTAGTGGTTGTATTCAAATATTCCAAAAATTCAGATAATCTGTCCCTTCCAGCAGTCCAGAGGATGACTATGTCGTCCAAAAAAATTGTATAAATAGTGGAATTAGTAAGATATTCTTCAAAGAATGGGACAGGTTTCTAGCTTTCTCTGATGTAGAAGGTATTTCGGACATTCCTAAGAAAGTAATATATAGAAATTCTAAAAATGTGGGGAACATTTTGGAAAGTAAGAGGATGCCCAGTACCCGACATAACAATAAGAAGGGTACTTACAAGTGTGGGCATTGTGCCCAATGTAGTTATGTAATAAATGGGGAAGGGCATCATATACAAAGTAGGAACAAATTGATAAGTAGTCCGGAATATTTCAACTGCAATACAAAAGGGATAGTGTATCTTGCTTTTTGTGAAAAGTGTGGCTCCTTTTATGTTGGTAAATCTGAAAGAGCTTTAAGAAAACAAATTTATGAACATATTTACGAAATTTCTATTAAGAAAGAAAGTAATGCTTTATATAAGCATAGTAAAATATGTAAGGAGTATAAATTCAAGTTTTTGATCATAGAACATATTCAGCCTGATATCCGAGGAGGGCCTTGGGAGACTAGAATTGAGTATAGGGAGCTTTGGTGGCAAGTAGCGTTAAATGCTGACAAATATCCGGGGTTAAATGATAATATAACTATATTACCCCTTCTGAAATTAAGAGCAGCTAAGTTGTAGCAATACAATTACTCACTTTTGCCACCAGAGGCCCCCATAGTCCCCCTTTAATTGGATTTATTGAATTTAATATGTTATTTGGATATATCTCTTCTATATATAAGGTTACTACAATAATACACATACATATGCTTGACGTTTTACAAATGTATTTTTGAATTATTTTAATTCATCAAATGGGAATTTTTATGAGTTTCTTGGTTGTATTTATATTTGAATTTACTAGGTTAAAGTCTGTTTTTATATATAACAAATAGTAATATATTGTTAGGTTTTAAATCATATACATTTTTATGAAATAAGTAAATATTTTAGGTATTTATTGGTGTATTTATTTAATTATGGTGTATTTAATATATATCCATTTAATAGGTAATATATAAATACAAATACAAGTGCATGATGAAATGCATTTGGTGATATGAAAAACCAAGCACTTTGAGTATTTTGAATTGCTGCTTTAAATTTTAATTGAAATCAACTAGTGATTTATTAATTCAAGGGCAAGACTATATATAAAAGCATTTTATTGGATGTATTGGTTTATCTGATGAAGTCGAGGAGGTGACGAAAATGCAGTGTGTGATTTTTACTAAAGTGTTCATGTGTTTGGAGAGTTTGGCGTTTTGGATACAATAAAAGTTATATGCAAGTTTTGTGAACTGATCTCCGTAGTGGCGAGCAAGTCCTTTCGTTATCTGCTGTTTGTTGTTTCATGTTTGGAGTTCTTTTGGCAGTTCCTGAGTCTTTTTTTTTTAATTATAAAGTAATTGATATATATTACTCAGGGGTAGTGTAGCATGTCCAAAATGGAAGTGTGAGTGAAAAAACATGTGAAATCACCCATGTATAGGTTCATAGGATGGTATAAGGCTATCGGCCCTAGGGCCTATACAAGACTAGCCATAACAATTTCCTGGCTATTTATTCCCAGAATATTTACTTCCCTGGGCCTCTATCCAGCAGGGTGACTGATGTGATCCCCGGGATGAATTTTCTATCTCCCATCCAGTCATAAAGGTTCCCTTTGAAGAGGGCCAAAGAGGTTCTCAGCCTGACATGTATGGGCAGTCTATTACAGAGTATGGGGAGTCTCTGGGTCAGGAACCTATCCCTCCAGCATTTTTTTGTTTATTGTGATGACCAGATTTAGATCCCTGGAGTGTGTGGCTCTGAGGGATTGGGATTTCTTTAAGTGTATCATGTCCAACAGTTCTGGGATTGACATGGCCTTGTATGTTAAGTAGAGCACCTCTGAGTAGGTGATATGCAACAGAGTATAGCTGGAGTTTTTTTAGACGGTCAGCATAGGGCATTTGCTTTAGGCTTGTGATTCTTTTAGTGAGGTATTTCTGTGGCCGTTCCAGTTGTTGCAAATGTCTTCTGAGGTACATACCAAACAGGGTGTTGTACTCTATAATGGGTCTAATGAGGGAAGAGTACAGTGGGACAATGACCTCCTTTTTTCTTGATGAAAAGCCCTTAGTGATGGGGTGTGCCACATAGAAGGAATTCCTGACTGTTGTGGCAACGTGGTTATCAAAGGTGAGACCACTGTCCACCTGTGTCCCTAAGTCCCTTATCATACTTTGAGTGTTTAATGTACTGCCACTTATGTGGTAATTCATGGGTACATGGTTTTTCCCAAAGGGGATAACTATACATTTCTTGGCACTGAGCTTGAACCCATGGCTCTGGTACCAAGCATCTGTTACTGTAAGGCCCTTTTATAGAATATTCACATCATTTGGGGATTTAATAATGGCTCCCAGTTTACAGTCATCTGTGAACTTTGTTAGCCAGAGTCCCTTAGTGATGGCCTGCACTTTAGAGAAGTAGATGCCAAACAAGAGCGGTCCCAGGACTGAAGCCTGAGGTACTCCACTTGTCACTAGTCTGGAGCTGGATTTTGAGTCAGCTACTTTTACAGTCTGGGTTCTGTCAGTAAGCCAGTTAGCAACCCATTGAGTGACGTAGCAATTAATGCCCAGCTTAGTAAGTTTATCTATGATTCCAGAGTGGGGTATGGTGTTTAAGGTCTTGGCAAGGTCCAGATAGGCTGTGTGGACCACCATGCCCTCATCCACAGCTCTGGAGACTGATTTGAAAAAGTCAATCAGGTTGAGGAGACAAGATTGGCACTTTACAAAATCAAACAGGGTGGGGTCCAGTGTTTGAAGGCTGCCAATGTCTTTATTTATAAGTTCCAATGTAATGCGTTCTATGGCTTTGCAGATTAGGCTTGTCAGACTGATGGGATAATAGTTCCCAGGATCTAAGGTGGATCCTCCTTGTGGAGTGGGATAACTGCAGCTGTGTGACACTCATGGGGCATGAAGCCTGAGGTGAGGCTATGATTAAACATGACACATAGGTGAGGTGCCAGTTCATTTTGTAGTTCATGTAGTACACAGCCCAGGATGTCATCTGGCCGCATGGATGCTGTATTCTTTGCTTTGGAGAGTGCATTTTTTACCTGTGTGCCCGTGATTACCAGAATTTGGCAATATTTTCATATTGAGATGGGCCCTTAAGGGGTGAGAGGGTGGTGACGTTGACACTGAATCGATCTTCCAGGATACTAGCAATATCCTTGGGATCAGTATATTTAATGTCATTTTGTTATAGCTCAGAGTAGATCTGAGCATTGCCATTTAGATTCTTGACATAACTACAGAATGCCTTCTGGTTGTCCTTGGAATCTTTGGCAATTTTATTTTCTTAACTAGCGTTGAAGGATTTTATGAGGGATCTCAACTTCTAACTGAGGCTGGTAAGTGAGTATTTTGCATCCTGGGATTTTCTTCTTTTCTGCAACAGTTTCTTCCTTCTGTTGTATAGTTTTTTTTATGCAGGGGACCACCAGATTGGCTTCCTTTTTTTGGAGGAGAGCATCTTGGTTCTATTTGGAATGGCACAAATCATGCATGAGTGGATGTGCTCGTACAGTGCCTTAGTGTAGGATTCAGCAGTCGAACTTTCAGTTCCCATCTGCATGGGTGTCATGAAGATTGTCACTTCTGACTAGAGTAACATGAAGTTTGCTTTGGAGAAGTTCTTTATGGAGGTTTCCCTACTGGGGGGTGGGGGTGGGATGTGGACATCAAGGGTGATTAGCTTATGGTCAGACCTGACCAATGAGGGGGAGACTACTGGTGTGGAGCATTGATCTCCCATGCTGGTAATGACCAGGTCTAGGATATTTGAGCCCCTGGTGGGACTATGGATTAGTTGATCCAGGGCATTGGAATTTATGAATTTGAAGAACACTCCTACAACAGGTGGAAATATCCTGTACCTGGTCCTAACCAACAGGAATAGCCACTGTAGCACTCCTTAAGGTGTCATCCTCCTTTGTAAGATCTGACCATGTAGCCATCACTGTTCAGGTCACCATCTCCCCTGCTACCCCCTTGTCAGGGTCAAATAAAATTAACTTTACAAAAATGACACTAAATGCCATCATAGCAGGTAGAAGTAGCTTTACAGCCACCATCCCATTAGTTAGAACTAGCAGTAGTGTCCAAGCCCACACCACAATACTATGTGAGCACCTACACATCCGTATGGACTTAGCAATACCTCACAGGACAACATCATCTACTTTAAGGTAGGGTAAACATCTGTGGTCGACAGAAGCAATACACAAATACCATAATGGGTATAAATAATTGCTGGACAGGGAAAAGATGGAGCAGGTGCCTAATTGAAAGCAATGTCACCTTGGTCTGAACAAGCAAATGAGCTCACAGGTGAATTACCCTAAGGCTAGCTTTGACTGCAAATTGGACATATCCACCAAGGCCAATCACGTGGCCTTCCACACAAATATCTGCAATCTCAGAGGCAACACCCAAATATGCTCTATAGTGGTGGACAATAACACCACATACAAATACAGCTTAGATATAGCCAATCTGCTGCAGACAGGTGAAGTGTAAACATCACTTCCCCATCCCGACATTGGTACACATGTGCATGCACAGAACCTGCCCCCCCTCATCATCAGGAAGCAGGTCTGTAATGACCTCTCAAAGGCAAAACACAGAAGTCTCACTAGGCCTGATACCATTCCTGGCTGCATCCTACATGAACTCAGACATGAGCTCTCAGCTCCAGTACACATTGTACTCAGCCAAAGCCTGAGCACCAGTGTCATCCCATCTGCACAGGTCAGCCACTGTCATCCCTATACATAAAGGCAGAGCAATCTACTGACCCAGCCAATAATATGCACATCAGCCTAACTAGCCTGATCTGGAAGGGCATGGAAGGCAATATCAAGGAAATTATGAACAGGGTCATTGGCAACCTTAAAATGCTTGAGCCCACACAGTGTGGTATTGTCAAAGGGACATTAGGCCTGTTAAACCTGGTTGACATATTTGAAGTGGTCAACAAACACAAGGATGAGAGGAAGATGGTGAATAATGCCTACCTTCACCTAGGCCAGGTCTCTCACAATAATTTCCAGGTGACCAGGATACATAAGCCTACACAGCTAGGCATCAACTTGTATGTTAACAAATATGTAGCTAACTAGCTCAGTGATAGTACCCACTCAGTCAAAGTAGTGGAAGCCACCTCTAGTAGTAGACTCTTCTAGAGTGGTGTACCCCAATGATCTGTCTGGGGGCCTCTACGGTTTGAGATATACATTTCTGACGTATGAGATAAAAGCAATGGTCTGTGGATGACCAGGTTTCAGATGCTTGCAAGCTGGCCACTGTCTTACATACCCCTACTGATGTGAGCATCCCCCAAGAGGCCCTCACCCAAATTAATTACTAGTGCAGGAAGCATTGCTTCAAACTGAATACCAGGAGATGCATCATACCCCCATACTATGGTAGATGTCATCCACACTAATTATGACAGTAATAATGTATTGGGCATGCAATCAGGTGTGAGGCAAGTTGTGCACCAAGGTTGGTCACAACCTGACAGTTGCCCATCCTGTGGGCACCAATGTAGGGAAGGCTGTCTGCATGGCCTACCTCACAAATATGGGTATGTCATCCAGGAACCAGGATGCCACAACATCCCTGTACTCACCCTTATCAGATGCATTACCAAGTACAATGGCTCCTTTGGCATGTACCTTGCCAAGAAAATGCAGCACTTGCAAAGGCCACAGAGGCTCCTGACCAGGCAAACCCAGGGTCTGCAACACATAGTCAATACAGATTGGCTAAAAGCCCTGTCCATATACTCAGTCTCATACAGACTTATCATAGGAAACTTGTGTCTGGCACACAATGACATTTCCATACCAGCTTTGATGGCATTTCTGCATATCTGTAAGACAAACTCCACTCATGCAACATGAACACAAGGCCCTCACCTTGCCTGTGACATGTATAGAACTTGTTGATGGGATAGTGTGCTGTCCCACACAATACAGGGTCTGTAAAGTACACTCCCTCCCCATGTCTAGCAGAGTACATGTAAATCCCACCTGAAGAAGAAGCTGGACAAATTCATGGGAAACTCATAAGACACCCCTGGGATCCAGTGTGTGTCCCAGCTGGACAGGGGAAACAGGTACTGGCTTTGAAGGGACATGGACAATAGTCTGGGCTAGGTCTGTGAGACATCAGGGCCAATAGCCTGGTATCTTATCAGGCTATGCACCTAGTACTTTACATGTTTCCTGTGTGTATTGCAGACTGTCCTGCAATGGTGTCTGAAATGAATCCCTGTGAGTCTGATAATTGTAGGTACTGCAGTTATAGTGTATACTCTTGTTCCTTCTTCAGTTATCATCACATATCTTTACATCTTGTCATTGTGTGTGGTCTGCATAGCAGTACATTAGCTTTTACAGTACTTACACATGCACTTGGTGACACTGTATAAATCACTCCAAAAGCCTTGGTCTTGGTCACAATTATCATTCTGCTAATAGGCCCATCACACTGCATGATTTACCACCCTTTGTTGTGAGCCTTACAGTAGCTGTGGAAGAGATGGATTGTGGCAGGCAGAACTACTATAAGGTCTGGCCTGAAGGGCCCATAGGTGTCAAAGCTGTGCCAGACTTTACCAGGAGTGTGTGTGTGTGTGTGTGTGTGTGTGTGTGTGTGTGTGTGTGTGTGTGTGTGTGTGTGTGTGTGTGTGTGTGTGTGTGTGTGTGTGTGTGTGTGTGTATGTGTGTGTGTGTGTGTGTGTGTATCAGCAAACATAATACTGCAGGGTACTTTACATATATTGTCTTCCCCTCACAGGTGAACATAGGGGTTAGTGTCTCTCCCCCTCACAACCTGATGTCAGTCTCTTAGCAGACTCCCATGATGATGGTGGTCATAGTGAGGCACATGTGGGATTGTTGGGGCCTGAATCAGTGCCATTGGTTGGTATCCCACTTTCAATCACCATGTCCACACACACAGTCAGTATGCTCACACATACCCAGTTCCCAACAGCCATGGATGATGGACAGGTTAAGGGTGGTGTCATGGAAGAGGCTAGTGTGTTGACTATGGAAAGTGTGAGTGTAGACACAAGCTATAGCCAGAGAGCAGGTGAGGTCACACACAGGCACATGAATAGGGGTGCTTGATGGAGAACTGCTGTCCATCAAGCATCTGTTTCAAGTGCCACAGCAGGTGTCACCAGACACATGTTATTGTCTGTCATGGAGGCACAGGTGCATACTGACCTCAACACAAGAATGATGCTCAGGCTCATCAAGACTGCAGTGCTTCCTGCTATGCATGACAACCTCCACAGAATTTGTGATGCCATATGTCATTTGTTTGATGTCGTGGATAGACAGTGGGGTGAGACATTGTCACTTCTTGACCGTGCAATTTCTGTGCTTGAGCATGTGGTGGGAGTAGGGCATCAGCCAGGTGGATGTAGGTGAGCAACATGATCAGCTGAGAGCCCACGTGGCCATGCACTTTCACAGTCCCTTAGTGACAGTACCTCCAATGCTACCAAAAGGAGGGGTTTGTCCACACCACACCAGAGCAGGCCATGGCACATTGTCCTGGCCAGTCCCATCAGTGACACAGATCCAGCAGAGAGCGGTCACAATCAGGGAGTTGTACAACATCTGTCCTTGGGCCTGGTGGTGCCAGTGAGACTCCTGGCAGAGCCAGTTCCTGCGGACATGCCGGGAGACATTGAACCATACATCCTGCCATGTACGGTCTATGGCTGTCCAACACAGCCCTGTGTCGGACATCCACATGGATTGATGTGTGCATACAAAACACTCACACATTCCTATTGCAGGCCGGTCACCACCAGATACACACAGCTACTCTGCATGGCCCACTTGAACACCACCCCTCCAGACACACACACACACACACACACACACACACACACACACACACACACACACACACACACACACACACACACACACACACACAATGTCAGCCATGTGGCTCAGCCTAGGCCTCTGGCAATCCAACCCCACACCCTGTGCATGTGATGATACTTGTGCCACAACCCTGTTATCCATACCATTGATGCTGTGACATGCTCACAAGGGTCTGATGGACAGGGTGATTATAGTACAGTGTAGTAATGTAATGCTGTGTAAGGTGCTGTCTGCTGGCAATAGTTGTGGGTACACATCAAGGTGTATGTACCTGTTAGCCATGATGCACTATTGCTGTTAGTACTTCTGACTGACTGCAGTGTCACGTAGTGGATTCTGTTTGTGTTCCAGGTGTCTGTGTGTTTGCAGGCTGTGTGCCTGCTGACAGTAGCAATGATGAGTAAGGCTGA
>NC_056742.1:183680390-183787890 GCF_019279795.1 Protopterus annectens | reverse complement strand
CTGTTATGAATTTATAATGCTGATGTGAATTAGGTAAATGTCATTACATCACACACAAGATTGTGGACTTTACACCTCTGAGTGTACCTATTTAGCGGGTTGTCCATCATTCCACCACTCCATTTACTGTGGTCCTTAGACACTTTGTGTTGCTATATGTTATTATGAGGCTACATACAGGCCTAGCTGTCATACCATCACAGACTGACATCTGGACAGGCCCATATATGACAGTCAGACAAAGGCCCACACATGGGGATAGGGTGTTAATAATGTTCTGCGAAATATAGACAGTTGGGAGACCATTTTCGTAATTGCTTGTTTGCTCTTATGGGTATGACATCTGCTTCCACACTGTCTGCCATTGCTGTTTTTACATGATCCTTTCTTGTTTTGCAAATAGTTGAAAGGCAAATGCAATGTTAGGACAAGCAGAACAGATATACAAGGCATAGTGGTGCTCCTTCTGTGACAACCTGTGTCATTCCAGGGGTATGGCTCTTGACCAGTAACATGTTGTCAGTGCTGACACAGAAAGGTGGTGGCCTTTTATAATCTGGAAGTGCACTGACCTTCAGGTACCTACTGTACTACTGAGCACCATACCTCTCAACTTCTAAGATCCAGACATCTGGACACAGCCATAAGTAATTGTGGGACAGAGGCCTACATATAGGGACCATTTTTAAGTAGTTGCCTTACAAACCTAGAAAGGTGATTCAATAACAGGTTTTGCATTAGCATGCATTTTTCACAACCACTATTTCAGGATATACAGACCACAAATATGATACAATCCTCTGGACATTCTGCAATAGATCTGTACAGTTTAGAGGTAAGGTAGGTACTGTGTAGGGTACTCCAAGCTGTGTATTGTCCATATGTGTGACCACCTGCCCATGACCTGTCCAACTTTCCTGCAATAACATATATTGACATCTGGACAGTGTGTACAACTCCTACCATAGGTGTAGCTGACCTGCAGAATAGTTGGCACTGCAGTTTTTGGAACATGGTCCTGTCAACCACAGTACTGTACCTAGGCTACTACATCACAACAGCTGGGAGTAAGTGCTGTTCACATCCTGACAGTATTAACCACACATACACATAGCTCATTAACCCCTGCATATTCTGAACATGAAACAAGTTATCATGTTGATTGGGACAGCCCTGGCAATGTGTGCTCTGCTATTTCCCTACAAACATACATGTTACTGCATTTCTATGGGAATATGGGTGTGGGGTGTTCACACCTGTCAATTGTACACATTTGCACACACTGTGCTGATATTTGCTTTACATTTTGGTTCCATTTAGCATAGTATTGTGCCCTGTCTTGGAGAATAGAGGCATATCACTAAAGACCGCAGGTCAGATTGTAATGGCATACATTTGAGTTTTAGACTTTTTACCCTTCAGAGCCTTACTGCACCTACAAGACCTGCTGTGATATCACTGTGTAAGTCTGTATTGGGGTATTCCATCATCACCACCATTTCTGGGCCTTTGCCAGACATTTATTAATGGTTTTCTATGGCTGACGTGATGGGTGAGGCTGAGCTGTGAGTATGGAATGCCCACATTGACATCCATGCCTGTGACCTATGACCCTCCCAGTTAGTTGGCCCCATCACATATACTGCAGTAGGATTTGTCACCTTGGGTACTACTTCATAGTGTGGGGAAGCCAGTATTGGGCAAAAATTTCCTGGTGTCCCACATAGCTAACAGTTGTCTGCTGCTATCCCAGTAGGCCACCTGATTGCCTTGCATGCATGCATGTAGCAATACCATAGATATGCTACCAGAACATACTACTCCATTCCTTTATTGTTAAGAAGACTGACTTACTTTGTGCCTGCAGCAGTTGTGAGTACAGTGCTTGAGGGCTGCCTATGTCAGATGCATGCAGTACACTGCCTATACACAGTAAGGTACAGGTAGTGTGATATGTGTGGCATTCATTTTAGTGTTTGTGTGAGTCAGAGAGAGGTGTCAGTCCCTGGGTCCCTACAGTGTCAGTATGTGTGCTATGCATTGCCTCTTTGCCAAGGCCAGGGCAGACTGGGCATGCTTCCATTTGCATACAGGAGCTGGCTCAGGGGGTTTCTCTTCTGAGTCGCACTGTGCCTGTGGAGACCTTGGCAATGGTGGGAACTGTGTGGCCCTTCCCTGTGCTGTTCCTGCTGCAGCTGTTTCCACAGGATCATATTGTGTAGCATGGCACATACTATGAACATGTGTGCACATGTGGCTGGAGAGTACTGCAAGCCTCCTCCAGATATGTAAAGGCAGCGGAACAGTGACTTGAGCATCTCAAATATACACTATATAATAATCCTGGTTTGTGTGTGTGCCTCATTATGGCATTCGTGAGTGGTTGTGTGTGCATTTATGATGGTTGTTATTATCCACAGCTGAAGTGCATAGCCATCATCTCCCAACAAATGGCCATACGGGATGTCCCCCTGGCAAATCTTTGGTGCAACTGTGATGAATGCCAGATGTGGTAGTTGTGATAGCTGCCAGGTCTGCCAGCACACACATTAATGATAATGCCCTGGGCATTGCACACAATGTGATAGTTCATGGAGTGAAAACCCTTGTGGTTTACCTATATCCTACCCTGTTCACTGAGTGGTGCTTTGATGTGGATGTGCGTACAGTCTATGGCACCCAGTACCTCCAGGTAGTCTGCTACACAGTGGAAGAGGTGCATATTGCTGGTCCTCTCCTCACAGGTGCTGGGGAAGTAAATGTGCTCATTGGCATGTGATAGCATGGCATCCAGGAATTGGTGGTGTACCCTGGATGCAGATGCCTGTGAGACCCCCATGATGTCCCCAGTAGGTCTTTGGAAAGTACCTGTAGCTAATATTCTTAAGGCTACATATACCTTGGTATCCACTGGTATGGGATCCCTCTGTTTGCTCTGGGTCTGAGTTGAGGCCGGCACAGCTCGATGAGTTGCTGAAGTATGTCCATGTCCACCCTGTAGCTCTCTACTATCTCCAGATCATCTAGCCCCTGGTAGGTTACCCTGGGTCTGAGCACTCTTCTCTTCCTCCTCAGTCTGGGGCAGTTGTCAGCACTATCGCCCTCACCTCCCTCACTCTCTAGCACATACTGATGTATCAAAGTGTCAGCAGCCCCTAACATTTTGTCAGTTAAGATTTCCCCAAGACTGTACACAAATTGTGCAGAGTTTGTGGGAAAAAAAACAGACTGAAAGGTGTTTGCATAATTTATACCATTGTGCTGCAGATGCTGCCTGTATGATTGGCTGACTATGATACATTGCACCTGCCAGCTATATTATTTGTACCTAATTGCTTTTATTCTGCTATTTCCCATTTTTCCCCTTCCCATTTCCACCCCTTTTAAGCCCTGAGGCACACCACACAAACCTACTGCCCAAATGTAAACAGTTTTGCTATTTCTGGTTTTCTTTTATTTTTTTTTTTTTGGTTTAAGACCTGTTGCGCACTGCGCACACCCGTTTAGCTAAAGTAAACACTTTTAAGCAGAAATGGCTCTCCCATGGATGCAAACACGCTCCTTATTTCATGGAATAAGGAAATACAGCCTCAGACACACCACCTTGCTTAGCTGTGCTTAGCTAAGCTCAAATGGAAGCTCCAATGTGCTTACACCAAGCATGGCACACCCACTTTTCATGGCAGCTGTTTCTCCTGCTTATACCACTGCCTTATAGCTCCTACATGGTTAGGTGCATCCAGACAATGGTCTCCTATTTTGCTATTAAGTAAATTTTGCTCATTTGCATACCCCACTGCCTTAGGCCCTTGTTATACCACTACACCAAAACCATTCTCCTTAGCAACCAGTGTTACGTATTATTATTTTGGTTCTGCATGCTACCCATTATAATGGAAAAATGCATCTTTTACTTAAAATTGTCATTTCACATTTTTTTTTATTTTCTGCACCATCTCATTTGCATGCTGTTGTACTATACTTAAATGGCCAAAATTGGCCAAAAAGAAAAAAAAACTTTTATTTTTATTATTGTGCAACTGTTTTCCATGCCAATGGCCATAGTTTTGGCCATTGGCATACGTAATGATCATAATACATGTTTTACTTTGAGCTGTTATGCCCCCATTTTGAATTTTGCAGAAATGTATGCAGTTAGTAACCAAATACATTTCTGTAACGGAGACTGCTCTTGCACGGATGCCAGCCTGCTTACTGAATCACTAATTCACCTCATTTGCATGCTTTTCACCAGCAAATGAGGTAAGTAGCATTATTCAGTGGTATCCATGCCAGAATAGTGCTGGCAGGCTCGTGCATACCCCCAGCATTGTTTACTGAATTGCTCGGTGGCTATATTCCATGCAGGAGCTGCTACACTATTCTGGCATTGTAAAAATGCTTTATTGAATCCCGAGGTCTGTCTTGGTGGCAAGTGTCATGTCAGGTGATTAAAAAGTATGATTTACTATTGGAATTTTGAATCAGCTTCAGTCAACCATCTCAAATGTTGACCCAAAATGCTAAATTCAAAATGGCAACAAGTAAACCAAAGTGAAAATGAATACATTGACCACTGTTGTTTGATGTATTTGACATAGCAGGAGGTGATGTCACTCACCTCCTGCTATGCACATTAACTCTACAGTCAACAGTACATTATTTCTAATCTTTTGCATGGGAGCTGCACCTTCACACACAGCAACCCCTACCGCCCCTGCATATTAAATATAACAAATCCAAAATTGCACTACAGTGAGGAAATTGGCTAATTCCCTGTTCTTCACTGAACCGTGACATCCCTGCACAATGTTGAACCCCAAATTATCGACCTACACTACCCATTCCCTGTAGTGTAGTTGATAGATTTTGGTTAGACATTCTGCCAACTTGGAAACTGCAAGTCAACCACATACCAGTTGACCAATGTAGTTTCCAAGTTTTGATAGTAAACTGAAAAGTACAGTTGTTAAGATATTACTTTAACAGTCAATGTTCTACTTCTCACTGTTGCAATGTTCTTTACTGTTTGGATATCCTGCTGAGGATAACCAAGTGTCTGACCAGCATATTAAACATTTTCCTTTCCACCACTCAGGCATCATAAATCAGATGTATTTCCTAAATGCAAGGCATAAGGTACAAATATGATGTACAGACACCTAATCCTCAGAACTGAAGTGCCCCAGAAGAACCAGAGAAATCCAGAGAAAGCAATAATGTGTACATGAAGGAAGGGAAAAAGAAGAAAAGGATGTAAGAAAGATACCTTGGCCAGAAGGAGGGCAACAGAAAGTACCAGGGGGAGGAAGGAGGGACACAATACTGCAACAGTGAGAAGTAGGATGGGTCCAAAGAACTTGGACTATTATGTTGCTCTAGGATGTTCCCCAACCATTATTGGAAGGATACATGTACAGATTCTGAAAAGGCAGGGGAACCTGAAAAGGTATACCTGGATTCAGGGAAATCTGATGAATCTACCAGTGGAGCTCAAGCTTGTGACTTGGGATCCAGTACTCCAGAGGGTGGTAATACTGGAGGCAAACACTCTTCAATAACTCTAAAATTTCCTCATTTGGAGTTTGGCAAAGGGAACCATAGCAATGGTGGGTGTTGTGACACTAGAGCTCAGAGAAGTTCCCTCCAGGAAAAAGTAGAAGAGGAAGAAGGTACTGGAAATAAACAGTCAAATGAACATAGCAGGTGGGAGACAAGCCAACATTGGAATGTAATGAATTGTGCAATTCAAAAACTTCTGGCCCTGTGAGGCAGTCAATATAGACTTTTTGAGACTGACGTTGAACCCCTACCCTTTGCAGAAGAAGCATAGTGAAGTGTAGATTCTGGAGAAGGTATGGCTGAGAGGAGGCTTGAATTAAAAGTTCATCCAAATAAGGGAATATTTGAATTCCCTAAATTCTGCAGTAGTCTACCACAGGGGGCAGACATTTGGTAAAGATGCTTGGTGCTGTAGAAAGACCAAAAGGCAAAGTGGATAACTGATAATGAGATAAACAATTAGAGAAATGTAAAAACTTCCTGAAGATAGGGTGAATATGAAGATGTAGATAAATGTCCTTCAAATCCAGTGATACCAGAAAGGCTTAAGGAAGCAATAGAGGGTAAAGTGTCTAAAGAGACAATATCCTGAATGAAGGGACCTTGAGAAAGGTGTTGAGACACAGGTCTGGAATGGGCCTCCATGACCCTTTCTTCCTTGCTATCAGAAAAATTCTGGAATAAATACTCATTCCCTACTGAGACAAGGGAACAGGTTGGATGATTTCCTGATCCACCAGATCACACAGAACTAAAAGTAAAATGAAGGAAATGGCAAGAAGGAGGTTGAGGAAGGCTGGACAATTAAGGAAGGGACTTCCAAGCCATAGAGTACTCAGGTGTCTTAGGTTATCTTTTGACATACAAGAAAAGAAAGAGCCAGCCTGAGCAGCAGAAGAATCTGGAATCTGGCAGAGGATGAAGGGAGGCTGGATGTCAGATAGAGGCAGGTTTGTTAGGAAAGAAAAATTTTTAGAAACTAAAACTCTGAGTGGACTTGTCTGTGAAAATTAGCTTAGGATCCCTCTTGCTCCTGGTAGGTTGCTTAGGCTGCCTATGAACGTAAAGATGTTTGGATGGATAGTTATTCTGGAAGCTAGGTACAAGGGGAGACAAAAATGTGCTTCAGGTCCTGCATAACCTTAACCTCATCCTGAAGATATTTTAAACAATGTTGCAGTAGCAGCTGTATCAAAGAGATTCTGGTTGTCTAAGGGGGAATCTAAATTCTGGGCTTAATATGTTCAAGTAAGATTCAAATGTTCAAGCAAGAGTATCTCCTAATGAAAGAGCCAGATGCAGATGCCCTAGAAGAGCCAACAGCAGTATCATAACTGCATTTAATGGAATGACAAGACACCTGAGAGGCAGCACTCAAAAGAGAAAGGACAGAACTGTTTAAATCAGCCAAATCAGTGAATCTCCCCAAGCTTGGAAAGAAAAGAGCCAGGTATATCTATTCATGTGTGTCTAATAATTAATGGTCCTAAATGCCAAAGTAGTGGAAGTTCATAGGTTCATAGGTTCATAAGGTTGATACTAGGCTATCTGCCCTAGGGCATTTATAAGCCTAGCCAGAGTGTGTTTGGCTTTTGCCACCCCTTGGAATGAGTATACTGTACCCATTTTAAGGTTTAGTTTATTGTACCTCTGTCTAGCAGTGACACAGAAGTGACCCCCAGGGTAAACCTACAATCTCCCATCCACTCGTCAAGATTTCTCTTGAAGAGAGTCAGTGAGGGGCTCTGCCTAACATGGACTGTGATTTTATTCCAGAGTGAAGGGAGCCTCTGGGTTATGAATCTGTCCCACCAGCATGTCCTATTTATTTCTGTGCTGTGGTTCAAATCTCTTGCTCACATAGCTCTGGTGGATTTGGATTTTCTGAGGTGGAGCAGACCCATTAATTCCGGGTTGGACATGGCCTTGTATGTCAGGCATAGATCGCCTCTGAGTAGGCGGTATGTGACTAAGTAGAGCTAGAGTTTCTTTAGCCGGGCAACATATGGCATATGTTTGAGTCCCTTGATCCTCTTTGTGAGGTACTTTTGGGGTCTTTCCAATTGCTGCAGTTGTCGGGTAAGGTACATCCCAAATGGGGCATTGTACTCAATTATGGGCCTGCTGATGGAAGAGTAAAGGGGCACAATGACCTCACCCGATCTAGATGTGAATCCCTTCATGATAAGGTGGGAAATATAGAAGGTCTTTCTAACCACTTTGGAAATGTGAGTGTCAAACGAGAGGTTACTGTCAACTTGGGTCCCTAGGTCCTTAATTACTTCTTCCATACTTAATGGATTACCACCTATGTGGTAATTTGTGGGCACTTTGTTTTTCCCAAAGGGTATGACTATACACTTTTTGGCGTTTAGTTTAAGGCCATGGCTCTGGCATCAGTTTTCCGTTTCTATGAGACCCTTTTGAAGGATGTTTGTGTCCACTGGAGAATCAATTATGGTGCCCAGTTTGCAGTCATCTGCGATCTTGGTCAGCCACAATCCTCCCATGTTAGCCTGAACCTCAGAAAAATAAATACCGAACAAGAGAGGTCCCAGGACCGAGCACTGTGGGACGCCACTTGTGACTGGTTTAGAGTCTGACATGGCTCCAGCAATTCTGACCTTGTGGGTTCTGTCCTTGAGCCAGTTTGCAACCCATCTTATGACATAGGGGTTTATATTTAAGCTGGAGAGCTTGTATATGATGCCTGAGTGGTGTATTGTGTCGAAGGCTTTTGCAAGGTCAAGGTAGGCTGTGTGAACTACCTTACCCTCATCAATGGCCTTGGTGACTGTTTCAAAGAAGTCGACCAGGTTCAAGAGGCAAGATCTGCCCTTAGCAAAGCCGAATTGTGTAGGATCCAATGTCTGTAGGTCCCCAATGTCTTTGTTTATGAAGTCCATAATTATCCTCTCCCTAGCTTTGCAGATCAGGCTTGTCAAGCTTATGGGGCGATAGTTTCCAGGGTCTGTAGAACCACCTCCTTTGTGGAGTGGGACCACTGTTGCTGTACGCCATTCTTTGGGTACATATCCTGTAGTAAGGCTGAGATTAAACAGCAGCCTTATGTGTGGGTTTAGCTCTTCTTGGAGTTCATGTATCACGCAACCCGGGACACCATCTGGTCCCATTGATGCTGTGTTTTTAGCTTTGGAGAGGGCAGCTCTCACCTGGGCATCTGAGATGTCAGGGAGGCAACACTCTGCTGGGATAGATATTTGTCCTTTTGGGGGGGGGATTTGCACTGAACCTGTCTGCTAGTATGTTGGCAATGTCTGTGTGTTCAGTGTATTTTTTTGTCATTTTGAACTAACTCTGCGCATATCTGGGAGTTTCCACCCAGGTTTCCAACATAACTAAAGAAAGCCTTGTGATTATGTTTAGTGTCTCGTGCAATTTTTCTCTCAAAGTTGGCCTTGGATGATTTTATGAGTGTTCGTAGTTTTTTGCTAGTACTGATCAGAGATGCCTTCCCTTTTAGGGATTTTGCTCTATCATGTAGTAGCTTCCTCCTTCTGTTGTATAGCTTATTAATGGCTGGGGTCCACCAGACAGAATGCCTGCCTTTGGGGGAATGGGTCTTGGTTTTATTTTGGATTGCATGATCCATGCATTCCTGTAGGTGTCCATAGAATGCGTTAATAAAGGATTCAGCAGAGTGGGCTGTGGTTTTCACAGGCCCAGGGGCCTTGAAGGATTCCACTTCAGTCTTAAGAACTGTGAAGTCAGATTTTGAGAAGTTCTTCACTGTGGTCTTCTGTGCTGGGGGTGGGGACGGGATGTGGATTTCCAGGGAGATTAATTTATGGTCCGATCTTACCAATGAGGGGTATACTTCTGGTATGGAACATTGTGTCCCCATGTTTGTGATGATCAGGTCTAATATGTTTTCCCCTCTTGTGGGAGAGGTGACTAGTTGTTCCATAGCATTTGAGTTTATGAATTCTAGGAACCTTTGGGCTAGGGTGTTGGGGCTTGAGTAATGCTCCCAGCCTATGTTTGGGTAGTTGAAGTGAAGTCCCCCAATATGATGGTGTTTGGAGAGACCTTCATATTCTCCAGTGTCTTTAGGAAGGCCGAGTGGGGTTCCTGAGTTTGAGAGGGTGGTCTGTAAAATGCTACAAACTGGAAGGCAGTTTTGCCCACTGTTAGTTGCACATGGATGGTCTCTGATGCTTTGTGCATTGCAACTAACCTGGAGGTGTGGGTATCCTTGATGAGTATAGATACTCCCCCTCCTTTTGTGGTTCGGTCCAAGTTTTGGGGCCAAAAAGCATGATATGAGGTATAATCTGGTAGTGTTCGGGTGCTCTCAGGAGCCTTGAACCAGGTTTCTGTCACTGCACAGACATCGATGTTCTCCATACTGAGGAGGGCTTCGAGAGCGTGCATCTTGAGGTTTAGACTTCTGGCGTTGAGCAGCATTACCCTTAGTTTCTTTCTACTTGTGTTTTTTAGGTAGGTGGGTTTGTCTTTTGAGCCTTGCCTAAAAAAGGCACTATGGGGGTGGCAAGAGCCTTTGCCAATATCTGAAAGCCCAGGGGTGACAGGTGCAAGCCGTCCCTTGCGAAGCAGCATGGCTTGTCGAGCATGTCATCCCAAGCAGACAGACATTGGATCCACTTAGAATGACACCAATACTTAAGCCAATTGTTAAAATTGATCATTTTATCTTTGTACTGAGGCATCATTCTTGGTGAGGGTAAGATGCTGCTCAAGGTCAGGGTCATACCGGCCTGGGCTACATAATCAGAGAGCTCCTCTATGTCTCTTTTCATGTAGTCCAGGGAGGTACATCTCAGGTCATTCACACCAGCATGGACAATGACTGAGTCATATTTGTACCTGCTATGGAGTGACCTGAGTGCTTGTGTTATGTGGCAGATTCTAGCGCCCAGCAGACAGCTTACTGTGACCTTTTCGTTGTTCAGCCTGGTGAGCAGGATGTCAGTGTGTCTGACTATAGAGTCACCTATTACAAGTGTATCAGGTATGTTGTTTAGCCTTAAGGGCTGTGGCTGTTTGGCACGCTGACTTTGTGAACTATGTGTTGCATGTGTTTTGTTTTGAGGAAGTGGTTGCTTGGATGTCTGCTTTGGAGGTCTCTGTTGCTTTGGCAGATTTTTATTTAGAGCCTCTGAGTATGCTTTTGTGTGTTTATGTGTTTGGTTTGCAGTTGTGGTAGGTCTATGTGAGACTGGATTTGTGGTGTGTGTGGCTACTTTCTCCTCCTGACTGGTTATGCCAGTACTGAGTCGAGAGAGCTCAGCCTCCAGTTTGGCTATATGGTTGCATCTCTCACATATATTTGTATTTGTTAGGAGGAGGAGAGGGTTGTCTGTGTACATGAGGCAGTTGTAACATTGCTTCAAGATTCCCAGATTTACCAGCTGAACTGGAGAGGAAGCCAGCAACTGACATTTCGACATGCTAGAATAGTATAAGGAACTGCTATGTAATTGAATCAGAAAGGACCTATAGGGGATAGGGTACGCAGGGGGATTTTTGGAGGATGTAGTGCTTTTTTAGTTAAAAAGTGCTTAACTTATATAAAATGCTTGTAGGAGCAAGTGCGGGGTTTTTAGATTGAGAATAGAATGTTTAGATTGAGAGTTGGAGCAAGTTCCAAGGGAAAAAATGAAGAGCAGACTTTGTGGAGCCGGGAATAGTTTAAACCTGATTAAGCGACGCTGCCCAATGCTGCGCTATGCGCAAATTCGCGCTAAAGTGCGCTAAAGCGGGCTTTATAGCAAGGGGTTAGAAAGAGCTAGGAAATGGCCCAAAATGGCCAATAAGCTGCAAGTTACTGGGCTGGAACCACTCCCTTAGGGACAGATAGGCTGCTCAGAGCTCCCCACTCCCACTGGTGAACAAAGAAGCTTCCTCCTATCCAAACAAGGATATGGGCAACACAGGAACTATGATACAGTCCAGAGATCAGCAATACCTGAAGACTGGACTATTCTAGTTCAGTAAAGGTGGGAAACAAGGATATTTTTTTGTTTTTTGTTTTTTTTTACAAAGTAGCAGAAAATAGATACAGTAACAACAGTAAATGCTTTAAATCAGCTAGCGCACTTGAGTGTGTAGCCTACCAGTTAAATTAAACAAAAACAAACTTTAAAAGTGCAAAAAGTTCTGGAAAACAAACAGTAATGCAGTAAATCAACTTTGCAAAGCTTATTTAGTTATAGACGTATACTTTTCCCATACCTTTCCATAGCACAGCTGTCCTTGTCAGAAGGTTAAGCTTGTAAGAAGCAGTCTGGATGGCTTTTGTGTGGACATGGAAACAACAGCTGGATCAGATGAAGGACTTTTATACAAATACTCATGATCGTCAGGGACTTTATGAAACCTGTCTAGTTTCTTAGGAGATGGAGTTTGAGAGTTAAGAACCTAAGAAGCTGCCAAATATCTATCCAAGAGAGCAGGTAAAATATTAGGGACTGTAGAAGACCTGTGCAGGTCATTTTCAAGAATTCATAAGATCTTTTTGAACCTCAGAAGCCTGAGAACATTCACACTTATAGTGCTCTGTCATGCTGACTACTGTATTCCCAAAGTCTAATTTTTCAAAAGCAGAATCAGGGTTAGTGAATCTTCTTTATCAGACCACAAGGTGAGTGGAGAGTGTATCTGAGAGTAAGATGCCAAGGACTACTCCCCAGAATACAATTCTTCATCAGAAGAATCAAAATTCTGAGGGCATTTAGAATGGGTTGAAGACCAGGGAGCAAAAGCAAGTGCAGACAACCCTTATGGGGCTTTCAGGGCCATAAATACATTGAACAGCTTCTGAGTAAATTCCTGCATCTAGTTATCAGGATCCTTAGACACAAAAAACACCTGTTTGCATTTTGTTTCTTTTTTAAAGGAACGTCTGTTTTAACAAATCTAGAAAGTTTAGACTCATGCCTAGAATTGAGCGTGCCAGGCACCTCTTTCCTAACTAACATTTGGGAATCCCCCTAGGTCCCTCAGATATAATCAGTCATGGTTTCCCCTCTACATATGCACCAGATGTGTGAACAACCTTGACAGATGTGTGGGTAGACAGCTCTGTGTAGGCCTCTAACTGAGTCATTATAGAAGGAACTGATGTCGGCACCACATGGTCCTCAGCTTCATCATTCAACCTGATTAAGATGCCCTGTGGAGGCCAGACTGCAGCAGGATCAGTGGCGGTTCAGGTTCAGGATCAGGTTTTCTTAAGTGGTGGCCGAACTTTGTCATGGGTGGATTTGGCTATGCTCCCTGAGACAAAAGCTTCAGATATGGTTTTCTAAATAAACAGAGCAGGACAACAGATGACTGCAGACATCTTGGGAACTAATGCCTGACAAATTTCACAATGAGTATGGTTGTGTGTAACACCTAAACAAAAATGGCACTTTTCATGTCTATCTTTATAGGTAATCTGCCTCCCATACTCACATATTCCCTTCCTGGATGACATAAAAATAAAGTGCAAGGAGGAAAAATGAAATTAAGAGACCCCCAAGGGGGCACTTATCCTTAGAAGGTTTTGGAGATGAACCAACATGTTCAACAGCAAACAGTCTGAATTCAAAGGTAGCATTAGGACTGGCAGCTAAGAATTTCTGAGGATTAGGCCTCCGTACATCACATCTGTACCTTATGACTTACACGTAGGACACATGTCTGATGTATAATACCTGGACAGTGCAAAAGATTTGTTATGCAGACCAAATGTTCGGCTATCCTCATAAGCTATCCAAAAAGTAAAGAATACTTCACCAGTGATATGGATGTACATCAACAAATGCAGCAAATCTCACCAGGAAAGTGAAATCTAGAGAAAATCTATAAAATTACTGTAATAAAGTCATATAAAGAATTGAAATATTCTGTAGTTAGGTTGCAAGGTAAAATTCATGCAGCAGAGATTAAAGAATTTCTACATGAAGTACAGCTACAGGAATCCTAATGCTTTACATATAATCCAGGCTCCTCTCTTCCTGGTGGATCACCAATGGCATTTGCCCATCCACCCTGTACCACTTCCCTCCTCATTATCATCAACTTCCCTTTGATGTGTTAATGCCATATAATCAGTCCTGTTAATTGTAAACACCTTCCCCAGGATGTAATAATGGTGAAATGCTGTGTCCGAATAGAGCAGCAGCTGCTGCATGGAATATGGCCGCCCAGTAAAAAGGGCTGGGGGCGTGCACAAGCCTGGCTGCACTACTCAGCTCAGGCATGGACACCACTGAATAATGCTAATTACCTCATTTGCTGGTGAAAACCATGCAAATGAGGTAACTTAGTGATTCAGTAAGCAGGAAGGCATCCATGCAAAAATATGGCCATTGGCATTGGAAACTGTTGCAAAATTATAAAAATGAAAGTTTTGTTTTTGGAGGATTTTGGCCATTTAAGCATAGGGCAGTGGTGCGAAAATGGGATCGTACCAAAAATAAAAAAAAAATGTGAAAAGACAATTTTAAGTGAAATCTGCATTTTGCCATTATAGTTTATGGCATGCAGAATCAAGCAATAACAGGTAACACAGGTTGCTAAGGAGGAAGGGTTTGATGTAGAGGTGTAACCAGGGACTAATGCAGTGCGGTATGCAAATGGGCAAATTTTACTGAATCGCTAAATGGAAGACCATTCTTTCTGCAGTGTAAGCAGGATGAGCATCTGACATGAAAAGGAGGTGTGTCATGCTTGATGTAAACACATTGGACCTCCACATCTCCCAGCTGAGCTTAGCTAAGCACAGCTAATTAAGGGTGTGTGTCTGGGGCTGCATTGACTTATTCCATGAAATGAAGAGTGTGTTCAGGTTCAGGGAAGGGCCATTTCTACTGCAAAGTGTTTACTTTGGCTAAATGGGTTTGAGTGGCATGCACTGGGTCTAAAACAAAAAAAAAAAATCTGGAAATAGAAGGACTGTTTACATTTGGGCACCGGGTTTGTGCGGTGAGCCTCTGGGCATAAAAGGGGCAGAAATGGGAAGAGAAAAGAAAAGGGAAATGGCAGAATAAATGCAATTAAATACAAATAAAATAGCAAGCAGCTGGAATGTATCATAGTCAGCCAAACATACAGGCAGCATCTGCAGTACAGCAGTATAAACTGTGCAAACACCTTTCAGTCTTTTTCCCACAAACATTGCACCATTGGTGTACACAGGCAGGGGGGATTTTAACTGAAAAAATGTTAGGGGCTGCCATTGCTTTGATCTATCAATATGTGCTAGAGGGTAGTGAGGAGGATGATGTTGACAACCACTCCAGACTGATGAGGAGGAGAAGAGTGTTCAGACTCAGGGTAACCTACCAGGGGCTACATGATCTGGAGATAGTAGAGCACTACAGGGTGGATACAGACTTACTTCAATAAGTCATCCAGCTGTGCCAGCCTCAACTCAGACTCAGAGCCAACAGAGAGGAACTCATCCCAGTCGATACCAAGGTATGTGTAGCCTTAAGAATACTAGCTACAGGTACTTTGCAAAGACCTACTGGGGACATGATGGGGTCTCACAGGCATCCGCATCCAGGGTACTCCACCAGTTCCTGGATGCCATGCTACCACATGCTGATGAGCATATTTACTTCCTCAACACACATGAGGAGAGGACCAGCAATATGTGTCTTTTCCACCGTTTAGCAGACTACCCGGAGGTACTGGGTGTGATAGATTGCACGCATATCCACACCAGGCAACACCCAGTGAACAGGATAGGGTCTAAGTAAACCATAAGGGCTTCTCCTCCATCAACTGCCAGGTCATGTGCACTGCCCAGGACATTATCATGAATGTTTGTGCTGGCAGTCCTGGCAGCTATCACGACTTCCACATCTGCCATTCATCACAGCTGTACCAGGCATTTGCCAGTGGAGACATCCCATATAGCCATCTCATGGGGGGTGCTGGCTATGCACTGGAGCCATGGATGATGACACCCATCAGAAATGCACACACACCCAATCAAGAATGCCATAATGAGGCATATACACAAACCAGGATCATTATAGAGCGTGTGTTTAAGATGCTCAAGTCATGGCTCCCCTGCCTTGACATATCTGTTGGAGCCTTGCAGTACTCTCCAGCCACATGTGCACACATGTTCATAGTATGTGCCAGGCTACACAATATGATCCTGTGAAAACAGCTGCAGCAGGAACAGCACAGGGAAGGGCCACACAGCCCCCCATTGCCAAGGTCCCCACAGGCACAGAGAGACTTGGAGGAGGAACCCCCTGAGACAGCCCCTGTAGGCAGATGGAGGCATGCCAGCATACTCTGGCCTTGACAAAGAGGCAACACATAGCACACACTGACACTGTAGGGACCCAGGGACTGACACCTCTCTCTGACTTGCATATACTGTAAAATGGATGACACACACACATCACACTACATGTAACTTACCATGTATAGGCTGTGTAGTGCTTGCATCTGATGAATGCAGTCCTCAAGCACCATCCTGACAGCTGTCACAGGCACAAGATAAGTCAGTCTTCTTAACAATAAATGAATGGATTAGTATGTTCTGGTAGCATAGCTATGGGATCGCTGCATCATGCAAGAGAATGGGTTGGACTACTAGGATAGTAGCAGACAACTGACTGCTATGTGGGACACCAGGAAATGTTTGCCCAATATTGGCCTCCCTACACTATGCAGTATTACCCAAAGTGACAAATCCCACTGCAGTATACATTGGGGGGGGGACTAACTGGGGGGCCATTGGTCACAGGCATGGATGTCAGAGTTGGAGTCCCATACTCATCCCTCAGCCTCACCCAGCAAGCCAGCTGTAGAAAACCATTAAGAAATGTCTAGCAAAGGACCACAAATGGTGATAAAGATGAAATACCACCCTACAGACTTTACACAGTGATAGTACAGAAAGTGTTGTAGTTGCAGTAAGGGTCTGAAGGGTAAGAAGTCTGAAACTCAACATATGCCATTACAATCTGACCTGTGGTCCTTAGTGATATGCCACTAGTCTCCAAGCGGGTTCCTATCATGTAGTCGAACTTTTACAAGTTCAAACCACATATGGTCGAGACCATACATTCGAATTTGTAAAAGTTTGAGTGTTTGAATGGAAATCTCTGTAAGAGGAGGTTTCCATTCACTTCAATGTGGTGCGATCTAGGAGTTGGTATATTTAAGTAGCGGGGTAGTTCATGGGTTCATAGGTTCATAGGTAGGGACTAGGCTATCTGCCCAAAGGCATTTATAAGCCTAGCCAGAATGTGTTGGCTTTCGCCACACCCGTAGGTTAGTTCCCTGTACCTCTGTCCAGCAGACCCACTGAAGTAATCCCTGGGGCAAACTTTCTGTTAGCCCATCTACTCATCAAGAGTTGGAAGTACAGCTCTCCATGCGGGGGGTGCAGTGGAATTGCCCCTCCCTCTTACAACAAGTTATTGTTTTGTCCATTGTGTAGTTATTTTTTTTTTGCATACTCGAAGCTTTGTAACTTCAAATGTAATGGTTTGCCCATTAGGTGATCAGAGTTATGGAACTTCGACTATGTAATATAGACCCCTCCAAGACAAGGCACGATATGATGCTAAATTGAACCAAAATGTAAGCCTAATATCAACACAGTCTGTGCAAATGTATACAGTTGACAGGTGTGTCCTCCCATACATATTCCTATAGAACTGCAGTTACATGTATGTTTGTAGGAAAATAGCAGCAGAGCACAGATTGCCAGGCCTGTTCCAATCTACATGATAACTTGTTGCATGTCCCCAGTGAGCTATGTTTATGTGTGGTTAATACTGTCAGGATGTGGCCAGCACTTACTCCTGATAGTTGTGTTGTAGTGGCCTAGGTACAGTACTGTGGTTGACAGGGCCATGTTCCAAGAACTACAGTGCAAACTAATCTGCATGTCAGCTACACCTATGGTAGGAGATGTACACACTGTCCAGACATCAATATCTGTTATTGCAGGAAAGCTGGAGAGGTCATGGACAGGGGGGGCACACATATGGTCAGTAAACAGCTTGGAGTAACCTACACAGTGCCTACCATACAGACCTATTGTAGAATGTCCTGAGATTAGCATTAGAGTTGTGGTTTGTATATCATGACATAGTGGTTGTCTGGCAATTCATTAGCAAATTACATAAGACTAAGGTCAGAAAATAATGACAGATTGTTGTGTCAGACATCATACCATATTGAAAAACACATGCTAATTCAAAGCCTGTTATTGAATCACCTTTCTAGGTTTGGAAGGACAATACTTAAAAATGGTCCCTATATTAAGGCCACTGTCCCCCAATTACTCATGGCTTTATCCAGATGTCTGGCTCACAAAAGTTGAGAGGTATGGTGCCTAGTAGGACAGCAGGTTCCTGAAGGACACTGTACTTCCATTGTATAAAAGGCTGTCGCCTTTCTGTTTCAACACTGACATGTCACTGGCCAACAGCCATACCCCTGGAATGACACAGGTTGTCACAGAAGGAGCACAAGTATGCCTTGTATACCTGTTCTGCGTGTCCTAACATTGCATTTGCCTGCCAAATATTTGCAAGACAAGAAAGAGTCATATCAAAACAGCAGTGACAGACAGTAGGGAAGCAGATGTCATACTCATAACAGCAAACAAGCAATTACCAAACTGATCTCCCAACTGTCCATGTTTAGCAGAACATTATTAACACCCTATCCTCCTGTGTGGGCCTTTGCCTAACTGTCATATTTGGGCCTGTCCAGATGTTAGTCTGTAATGCTATGACAGCTAGGTCACATGTAGCCTCATAATAACATATTGCAACACAAACCGTCTAAGGACCACAGAAAATGGAGTGGTGCAATGATGGACAACCTGATAAATGGGTACACTCAGAGGTGTGAAGTCCACAACCTTTTGTGTGATGTAATGGCGTGTACCCCGCCCACATTGAAATTACAAATACATAACAGCAGCCACTGTGGCCAAAGCCTGTGACTAGACTACAGAAGAACAAAGAGACACACATAAGGGGAATGGGAACCACTGGCCAGACAAATGGAGAATCTGCACACCAGAGCAGATTGTGCAGTAACATAAGTGCAATGCAGTGTAAGAAGTCAGTAAACATCACCTGCAAATACATAACACACATTCATATATGTGGAGGTCCACAACAAAACAAAACCTAAACAATGGACACCTCAGAGTCAAAATCACATGAGAATTCCACAAACCTACACACCACAGACCATGTAGACTCCACACACCAGGGTCTTCCAAACACTAAGGCCTTACCCCAAACCTCAAAACCTACCCTACACAGATAGGCTAACAGCACTGTCCCTCTACCCTGTTCCATACAGACTCTGCTGAGGTGATCCCTATCTGGCATGCAAAGCAATCCAGACCCTGCACTGATGGGACTGTTGCACATCTAGAACTCAAAGCCCACTCCATCAACCTGTAGGCACAGCATCAACCTGGGCTGTGATATCAGTATGGCTTGTTGGTGTGACAGATACATGTACCACACACTCCCCATCTGTGGAATACACTGCCTGTCAACAGCAAGCCAAGTGCCTCAGCACCCCTAGTGATGTGCTCCCTATATAAGTGCATGGGAAACAGAATACAGTCCTGTGACCCCACCTGTGTCCCCACTGGACAGTGGCTCTGTGCGTTGACATATCTTAATATGGGCTACACTCTCATTTGCATGGGTTATAAGGGCTTCAGGGCCAATACCCTACTAAAGGCATAGCAAATTACCAACCTATACACAACTGTCTGTCAGTGGTTCACCACATTACTCTGCACTGCTCTGCCACTGACATACCTGGAAGTCACAGTGCAATGTGGAATATGCTACACATATAATGGACATTTCTGCACAGTAGAATGCAGTCGTACCCACACCCATACCTCCCAACCTCTGATAGCAAGACATCTGGGCAGGGTCATACATAAAAGTGAGACAAAGGCACAATGATAGGCACATGTTGTAAATATTTGCCATTACATACTGAGGAAGTTGGTAGGATAAGGGATTTTGCATTAGCAGGAAGTGTCAGAAGGTTATAAAATCTGAAACACTGATGTCTGACATTAGTTTATAACATCAGTCTTCAAATATATGCAACTAACTTGACATAAAAACACAAGTTTATGTAGACTGGATGAATCTTCTAGGCAAACACCTGGACAATCTGCCACAAAATGTACTTTTCAGAGGTATGGCCATACCAGGATATGACTTTTCAGGTAAGAAGAATATCACACAAGCAGGAGATCCCCAGCCAGTATATCACCAAGTTGCTGCACTGTTTACACAGCCTCATCAGTCAACCAGCTGTAGCCATACATCTCAACTATCATTTCTGGGCAAGAATGTCTCTAGTTGGGCTCATAATAGTGGTCTGTGCATCATACATCTTGTATTCCTCTGGTAAAGCACTGTGATGCTCTGAGGATGTCTGTCACTAGGTAATGACACAATACACTGCAGTGTCAGACTTTAGATATGTCTGAAAATGTCTGCTAAAACAAACCCAGTAACCCTAGTAATGTCCTGTTTACTTTTGAGAGGTATGGCTGTAGCACACAAAACCCTGGACTGGAGTACACCTATCTCTGTAATGGAGTCTCACTCTCACTATAGAAGGTCACATTGGGCATGCACCTAGACTTAGAGAATCAAACGCCATGTTGGAACCCACATCTGACTATATAACTGTTTTGTGTATGTATGTCTTTGCATACAGACAGCTATGTGCACCTTTACTGTCCCGACAAACAACCATCATCCAGGATTACCCCCAGCTAGCTGGAGTTGGCCCATATGTGATATATCTGCATCTGTTTTGTGTGAGATATATATATATATATATATATATATATATATATATATATATATAGGTAACAGATAACTATATGTCAAGCATACACACACATAGATGTGGAGAAGAGAGAGACAGACAGTGATAGAGAGAGAGACACGGGGGGCACACAGAGTGAGTCACACACATGGATACCCTGAATGGCATAAAGTGATGTCCTGCTGCAGATAGTGGCATACCAACTGTAACCAGTTGCATGTGCCAGCAAGAAGATGAGCTCCATTGTGTAATAGTACGGAGGTGGGGGTTGTAATATCACATCACCTGCCTGTGTGTGTGTGTGTGTGTGTGTGTGTGTGTGTGTGTAGATCTAAGTATTTGGAGGCTGTTCCCACTCAGTACACTTCCCATTGCCCTACTGCATAAGATCTGCTGCTGTCATTTACCATAGAAGTACCATTGTACACCTATCAACCCTAGAAGCTCTGTAGCTCATGTAATAACTGTGTACCACTATAGTATAAATATCTAGATAAAGAGGGGTTCTAGTCTCCATCCTGGCAAATGTAAGTGTGTGTGTTTGTTTGTTTGTAGGTGAGTGAGTGTGCGTTTGTTTGTAGGTGAAACCGTTTTAGGCCATTCCCACACAGTACACTTCCCAGTGCTCCACTTTAGCAGTCTTGTTGATGTCATTCCACTTAGAAGTACGTTTGCACAGCCCCATCACTATAACCTCTGTGGTGCATGTAATAACTATGTAACAGTATAGTACAAATAAGTAGATAGGCAGGGGTTCTAATCCCAGTTCTGACAAGTGTATTTGTATAAGTGTGTATGTTTATAGGCTGACGTATTTTGAGGACTTTCCCACCCACAATAATTCACAGTGCTCTACTTTAGCAGTCCTGCTGAAGTCATTCATGTTAGAAGCAGCTTTGGCTGGTTGTCAGCTCTGTATGCTCTGCACACTCTGTAGAATGTGTGATAACTGCGTAACACTACAGTACAAATAACTAGATTGGCAGTGGTTCTATCCTCAGTTCTGTCAAATGTGTGTGTGTATAAGAGTATATACAAGAGTTTGTAAGCATGTATGTTTATAGGCAGAAGTATTTTGAGGACTCTCCCACCCACAACACTTCCCAGTGCCCTATTTAGCAGTTTTGCTTATGTCATTGCCCTTAAAGTATCTTTGGACAGCACTCAGCCCTATAAGCTTTGTGGTGCATGTAATAACTAAGCAACAGTATGCTACAGATAACTAGATAGGCAGGGGTTCTACACTCATTTGTGCCAAATGTGTGTGTAAAGGAGTTTGTAAGAGTGTATGTTTGTAGGGTAATGAATTTTAATGCCATTTCTACACAGTACATTTCCCATTGCCATACTTTGCAAGGGCTCTTGATGTAATCACCTTAGGCATACCTTATGAAACTCTAAAATCCTATAAGCTCCATTGTGTGTGCGATAACTGCTTAAAGCTGTAGTACAGATAACTAGATATGTAGGTGTTCGAAACTCAATAGTGGCAACTGTTATACTGTGTGTGTGTGTGAGAATCACAGCATCCCTGTGTGTGTGTGTTTGGCTGAGAATCATATCCTCTGGGAGTGTAAGTTATACCATTTTGAGGCATGTACCACCCAATACATGACCCATTGCCCTAATTTACAAGGCCTGCTTATGTCATTCACCTTAGATGTACGTGAATACACTTGTCAGCCCTCTGGGCTCTGTGGCCTGTGCAATAACTGAGTAATACTATAGTGGAAATACTCAGAAAGTAGGGGTACTAATCACAATACCGACAACTATAGTAGTGTGGGTAAAGCATATCTCTGTGGCTTTTGTGTTTGTAGGTTATACCATTTTAAGGGCTGTTGACCCCCTAACCATTACATCACTTTAAAGACCCTGTTAATGGCATCTGCCGCACATGCACCATGTAACACTATATAGCCTATACCAGTCATCTGTACAGCTGTACATGGGTTAGCCACATGTTTGCAACCTATAAGTGGTCTATGTCCCCTGACAATGAACATACCTGTGATATCATTGCCAAATATGTCACAGTTACCATACTGACACACATGCCCACATCATACATCGTACCTGGCTGACACATCATGCTGACACAAAGTCTGTCACTCTATCACTTGTGCAGGTTTGTAGGAGCAGTAGACAGAACCAATTGCTATGTCTGGTGAGTTATCCCACCATCCATGAAGGCATTTGCAAGACTACCTGTTGTAAAGTGTTGTGTGTTATGTCCCAGGCATATAATCTATGTGGAACATGTCATGTGTACGCAGCCGTATAGTACATACAATTGGATATGTAGGGTTACTAATATGTCAATTGCCAACTTTGTATGTGTTTCTGTATGTACAGCCCCTGTGGCTGTCTTCAGTGTGTGTATGTGATGGCTATAATATTTTGTGTGCCTCTTCCACCTTGTGATCTCCCTCATTACCAACCTACTTTCAGCCCATATAGATGTCATCCATGGTACAAGCACAGCTACACAGTTTCAAACACCAAGCCAGTGTGGAGCAATGGTCACATCACCATGCATTGTCCATTAATAGATGGGTAGGTCATCTATTCTGATAAGTGTCACCTCCACGTACATGTGTGTCTCAATGCATGTCCTCATGTAGCAGTGTGCATGTGTGTGTGTGTGTGTGTGTGTGTGTGTGTGTGTGTGTGTGTGTGTGTGTGTGTGTGTGCGTGTGTGTGTGTGCCAGATGGTTCTAACATGTTAAGGGCCTCTGAACCCACCATTGGCAATCCTAACAGCCCCTGCAATTGTCACCCACTATAATACTAGTGGCAGACACTGCCACACTACAGTACTGCTGTGCTCTCTGTGCTATGTACCTAGCACTATTGTTCATAAGACTGTGCAGATAAGGGCTGTGCTCATTCCTTCATCAGCTGCCCAATGTACAGGACTATGATTATGTGTGTACTACCAGCACAAGAGGCCAGACATGCATATGGATAGCAGACACATGCTGGTGATTGTCAGATTAGACTAATACAGGCTGACCTATGTCTGGGATACATACTTTAAACCTGTCATACACAGTACCAGGCATACCCTCAACAACTGCATGATGGTTGAGTGGATCTGACAGAAATGGCAGGAGAAACAGGTGCTGATAACTGAATCTGTTGCATTTATAGTAATGGCTAAGCTTGTGAGGGATCTAGTGCTAGTACTCAAGTAACCCCCTCTAAATGTGGGAGCCTGCAGTCCTACAGAACACCCAGGTGACATGTATGAAGGCTAGCTGGCTGTGTCAAGGATATGTATGCAAGATCACACTGTCTGCCACAATTGCCACAGTTGCATGTAAACACAGCTGGTAAAAATGTACATATACAGCTTTACCTTGGATATGAAAAGGTCACTGTGCTTCAACTTAGCCTTACTCATCATGGAGGTTGTCATGCATGGCAGAGAGTGCTGCATTCATGACCCTGAGCATCTGTCTTGTGTTGCAGTCAGTACGCACATGACAGACAGTAACATGCATCAGGTGACACATGCTGTGGCACTTGCAACAAAGGTTTGATAGGCAGAAGTCCTCTGCCTAGCTTCCCTGTCCATCTGCCTGTGTGTGACCTCAGCTGCTCCCTGCCTATGGCTGGTGTCTACACTCACAGTCGCCATACCTAACACACTAGCCTGTTCTATGCTACCACTCTTAACCTGTCCATCATCCGTGGCTGCTGGGGACTTGGTATGTGTGGGCATACTGACAGTGTGCAGGGACATGGTGGTTGAAAGTGGGATGCCCAGACAATGGAACGATTCAGGCACCAACAACCCCACCTGTGCTTCACTATGACCATCATCATCGTGGGAGTTCACTAAGACATTGACATCAGGTTGTGAGTGGGAGGGACACCAACCCTTGTGTTCAGCTGCGAGGGGAAGACAACATATGTGGATTAATACTCTCCAGTATTATGTTTGCTGGTATAAACACACACACACACACACACACACACACACACACACACACACACACACACACACACACACACACACACACACACACACACACACACACACACACACACACACACACACACACACACACACACACTCCTGATACAGTTTGGCACAGCTGTGATACCTATGGGCCCTTCAGGGCAGACCTTACGCTAGTTCTACCTGCTGCAATCCATCTCTTTCACTTCTACTGTAAGGCCCACAACAAAGCATGACAAATCTTACTGTGTGATGGGCCTAGTAGCTGAGGCTATTGGAGTGTGCATTACAGTGTTACCAAGTGCATATGCATGTACTGTAAGAGCTGACTTACTGCTATACAGACCACACACAATGACAAGGTGTAATGATATGTGATGATAACCGATGAAGGGGCAAGACTACACACCATCACTGCAGTAACTACACAGTTCAGACTCACAGGGATTCATTCTGGACAACATGGAATGACAGTCTACAATACATACAGGAAACATGTAAAGTACTAGATGTATAGCCTCATAAGATGATACCAGGCTATTGGCTCTGATACCCTCATAAGAATGACCCAGACATTCGTCTATGTCCCTTCCAAGCCAGCACCTGTTTCCCTTGTCCAGCTGGTAGAACAGCGGGATTCCAGTGTGTCCCATTCATTTCCCATGCAGTTCTCCAGCATCTTCTTCAAGAGGGCTATACACATACTCTGCTAGACATGGGGAGGGAGTGTATTTTACATACAGTGTATTGCGTGGGGACACTACACTATACTTCAACAAGTATTATACATGTCACAGACCAGGTGAGGACCCTGCATGTGCGATGCGTGAGTGGGATTTCAGAAATGCCAGCAATGCTAGTTTGGAAATGGCCTTGTATGCCAGATACAGGTCACCTATGATCAGTCTCTATGACACTGAGTACAGGGACAGGGCTTTCAGCCTATCTGTATAGGATAGGTGTTACAGACCCTGGAGTTGCCTGGTCAGGAATGTTTGTGGTCTCTGCAACTGCTGCATTTGCTTGGCAAGGTACATGCCAAAGGAGACATTGCACTTGGTGATGCATCTAATAAGGATGGAGTACAGGGATATTGTGGCCTCTTGGTTCCTGGATGACATACCCATATTTGTGAGGTTGGCCATGTAGATGGCCTTATGTACAATGGTGCCCACATGGTGGTAAACTGTCAGGTTGCTACCAACCTTGGTTCACAAGTTGCCTCACACCTGGTTGCATGCTCAGTACAGTATTACTGTCATAATTAGTGTGGATGACATCTGCCACAGCAGAGAATGATGCTTCTCCCGACATTCAGTTTGTGGAGATGCTTCTAGCACCAGTCATTAATTGAGTGAGAGCCTCTTGAGGGATGCTCACATCAGTAGGGGAATGTAAGACAGTGGCCAGCTTGCAAACATCTGTATACCTGGTCAGCCACAGATCACTGCTTTTGTCCTATACCTCAGATACATACATCTTAAACAGTAGAGGCCCTGAAACTGATCAGTGGGATACACCACTTTGGAAGAATCGATTACTAGGGGTAGGTTCCACTACTTTGACTGAGTGGATACTATCATTGGGACGGTTAGCTACCCATCTGGTAACATACAGGTTGATGCCTAGCTGTGTACGCATATTTATCCTGGCCATCTGGGGATTATTGTCAGAGAATTGTGCTAGGTGAAGGTAGGCATTGGTCACCATCTTCCCCTTGCCTTTGGTTTGTTGACCACTTCAGAGAGGTTGACCAGGTTTAACAGGCCTGATCTCCCTTTGACAATATCATGCTGTGTGGGCTCAGGCATTTTGATGTTGCCAATGTCCCTGTTCATAATGTCCTTGATATTGCATTCCATGCTCTTGCAGAGCAGGCTAGTTAGGCTGATGTTCATAAACTGGCTTGGTCAGTGGATTTCTCCTCCTTTGTATATAGGGATGACAGTGACAGTCCTCTGTGCAGATGGCATGACAGCGGTGCTCAGGCTTTGGCTGCAAGTTCTAATAGGTGTGGTGGGTGTCCATAGTCATGGTTGGTGGCCTGTAGTTAGCTATGATTTGATTAGGTGTTTTGGCAAATGTTAACTGCACTCGGGATGTCTCCCGTGTGTCATACTGCTTGGCCAGCCTTGTGGTGTGTATGTGTATGATAATGTTCAACACTCCACCTTCTGTGGCTTTGCAGTCCTCCATTTGGAGTCTAAACATATGATGGGATGAGTAATGTAACCAGGCAAGGTTAGTGTGCTTACCACAGCTACAAATCAGGTGTCAGTGACTGCAGACATGTTGGCATCCTACAGGACAAGTTATGCTTGCATTGTCATGAGTGTCATGCTAAGACACCTAGCTCCTGTTAGAGCAACACATCTGCACAGAGGCACACATCACTGGTGGACAAAGGCCAGAAAATAGTGTCACTTTATGAATCTAGCAGAAACACACTTAGTTGCCAGCAAAGGCGGTGTCACATTCACAGATTTGCTCTGTAGGATATGTCATCTGACAATCAAATGTATGTTGGTGTTTTGGCAACTGTTATCTGCACTCAGGATGTCTCCCATGTGTCATGCTGTTTGGCCATCCGGGAGGTGTGCATGTGTATGATAATGTTCAACACTCCACCTCCTGTGGCTTTGCAGCCTGATGGGATGAGAAATGTAATCAGGCAAGGTTAGTGTACTCACCACAGCTACAAAGCAGGTGACAGTGACTGCAGACATGTTGGCATCCTACAAGACAAGGTATACTTGCATTGCCATGGGTGTCATGTGAAGACACCTAGCTCCTGTTAGAGCAAGACATCTGCACAAAGGCACACATCACTGGTGGGCAAAGGCCGGAAAATAGTGTCACTTTATGAATCTATCTGAAACACACTTAGTTGCCAGCAAAGACGGTGTCACATTCACAGGTCTACTCTGCATGATATTACATCTCACAATCAAATGTATGCTATTATGTTATGACATCAGTCCTTAATGGGTTGCCAGTGATGTGCCAGACAATACACAACTATATGAGGCATTGACTACAAAATATGATGCAGACATGTGGTCAGTCTGCAAAACACTGGACAGTTGTCATGAATGGGATCAGTATATCACATACGGTTCAACACACTCTTCTGCACCTGTTGTGTACTTTGCACATACCGTATATAAGTCTCTTACATTTGTAAGAGAGGCATATGTATTATAGTAGCATTCACAGGTGACATATTTATATTTACAACATCCCAGGTAGTTGGCCTAGCAGTGTCACACTCAGTTTTGGACAACAGACACTTCAGTAGTAGTCATATATGAGCTGACATTTGCTGGGGTGACTCAGGGGTCAGAGATGTGATCTATGTCAATGCAGACAGGGCAAGCAGGAATAGCCATAGGTTCATAGGTTCATAGGTTGGTACTGGGCTATCTGCCCAAAGGCATATAGTAGCCCAGCCACGTTGTGCGGTATTCACCACCCCTTTAGTAGTTCCCTAGACCCTTGTACTAGCAGCTAGTACCCTTGGCCCCTATCTAGTAGTGCAGTTGGTGTGATCCCCAGTGTGAACTTTCTGTTACCCATCCACTCATCAAGGTTCCTCTTGAAGAGTGATAGTGAGGGGCTCTGTCTTATGTAGATCGGGACCCTGTTCCATAGTAAGGGAAGTCTCTGCGAAGGGAATCTATCTCTCCAGCATGTTCTATTTATTATTGTGTTGAGGTTTATATCCCTAGAGCATGTAGCTTGAGTAGATTTGGTTTTGCTAAGATGGAGCATGTTCAACAATTCTGGGTTGGACATGGCTCTGTACGTTAGACAGAGATCGCCTCTGAGAAAGTGGTATGCAACCAAGAACAGTCTTAGCTTTTTCAATTGTGCTGCATAGGGCAACTGTTTGAGGCCAGTAATCCTCTTGGTTAGGTACCTCTGTGGTCTCTCCAGCTGCTGGAGATGTCTAGCCAGGTACATTCCAATTGGTGCATTGTACTCAATAATGGGTCTGATGAGGGAAGAGTAGAGGGGCACCATTACATCCTTAGATCTTGATGCGAACCCTTTCATGATCAGATGGGTCACATAGAAGGATTTTCTAACCACTTTGGCAACATGGTTATCAAAGGAAAGATGACTATCTACTTGGGTCCCTAGATCCCTTATTTCTTCTTCAGATTTCAGGGGATTACGTCCTATGTTGCAGTTTGTGGGTACTCTGTTTTTTCCAAAGGGGATTACTGCACATTTTTTTGCATTTAGCTTGAGACCATGGCTTTGACATCATGCATCAGTCTCATTTAGGCCCTTCTGGAGGATCTCCATGTCAGCCGGAGACTCTATTATAGCATGCAGTTTGCAGTCGTCCACAAACTTAGTCAGCCACAGCCCTTCCGTGCTTGCCTGTACTTATGAGAAGTATATGCCAAACAGGAGGGGCCCCAGGACAGAGCCCTGAGGCACACCACTCGTTACTGGTCTGGATTCGGACATAGATCCCGCTACTCTTAATTTATGGGATCTGTCTGCGAGCCAGTTTGCGATCCATCTTGTGACATTAGAGTTTATGCCCAGGCTGATGAGATTATCAATAATACCTGAATGGTGAATGGTGTCAAATGCTTTAGCAAGGTCAAGGTAAGCTGTGTGTACCTCCTTTCCCTTATCTATAGCCTGAGTAACTGTCTCAAAGAAATCCACCAGGTTCAGGAGGCATGATCTGCCCTTGACGAAGCCGAACTGTGTGGGGTCCAGCGACTGGAGTTTCTCAATCTCTCCATTTATGAGTTCCATAATGATTCACTCCATAGCTTACAAATCAGACTGGTCAGGCTTATTGGTCGGTAGTTCCCATGGTCAGTTGTGGCCCCACCCTTGTGTAGTGGGACCAATGTTGCTGTGCGCCATTCTATGGGAACATATCTTGTGGAGAGGCTGAGACTGAACAGGGTATTAAGAGGCAGGGTTAATTCCTTTTGGAGCTCGCGTATGACACAGCCTGAGACACCATCTGGTCCCATGGAGGCAGTGTTTTTAGCTTTAGATAGAGCCTTGTTAACCAACATATCAGTAATAAATGGACTTACACAATCCCCTGGAATGGTAATAGGCCCTGTAGGTGGTGAGGTGTGGGGGGAGGATTTGCACTGAACCTATCAGCCAAGATGTTGGCAATGTTAGAAGGGTCAGTGTATTTTGTTCCATTTTGTACTAGCTCAGAACAGACCTGAGCATTGCAATTTAGGTTTTTGACGTAGCCATAGAAGGCCTTATGGTTATCCTTGGCAACTTTCTTTTCAAAATTAGCTTTAGTTGACTTGATGAGGGCCCTCAATTTCCTACTAATGCTGATCAGGGATGATTTTTCTACTTGAGATTTGACCTTTTTTTGTATAAGTCTCCTCCTTTTGTTGTAAAGTTTGCTTATGGCCGGGGTCCACCAGACTGGTTTCTTCTTGCTTGAGGAAGGAGTCTTGGTTTTATTTGGGATAGCACGGTCCATGCAATCCTGAAGATGCATATAGAGTGCCTTGGTGTAGGATTCCGCATCCTGGATATCATTATCCTTCTGCAAGGGAATAGTGAAGCTTTCCACTTCGGATGCAAGTAGTTTGAAGTTTGCTTTGGAAAGGTTTTTGATTATGGTTTCTTTGACTGTATGAGGTGGAGGGGTGAGGATGTCCAGGGTTATCAGTTTGTGGTCAGATCTGACCAAGGAGGGAGTGATAATGGGTGTGGTACAATGGGCGTCCATATTTGTGATGATTAAATCCAATATGTTGTCCCCTCTAGTGGGGGAACATACTAGTTGTTCAAGGGTATTTGAATTTATAAATTCTATGAATCGCTGAGCATAGGAGTTGGAACATTGGTAGTTCGCCCAGTCTATACCAGGGTAGTGGAAATCACCCAAGATTATGGTGTTGGGTAGGACCTTTATATTTTCCAATGTCTCAAAGAATGCAGAGTGTGCATCTTGGGACATGGTGGGCGATCTATAACCAGTTACTACTTGAAATGTGGTTTTGCCCGCTGAAAGTTGCGCATGGATGAACTCTTGGGCATCATGCTGCACTACTAACCTGGAGATATGGGTATCCTTGATGAATATGGATACACCTCTGACCTTTGTACTGCGATCCGGTAACTGAGGCCGGAAGGTATGATATGAATTGTAACCTGGCAGTGCTGGGGTGCTCTCTTGAGCATTGAACCAGGTTTCTGTCACTGCACAAACATCGATTTTCTCCATGCTGAGGAGAGCCTCGAGTGTGTGCATTTTGAGGTTGAGACTTCTGGCGTTGAGTAGCATTACCCTTAGTTTTTGGTTACCTATGCTGGTTATGGTGGTTGGTTTGTCCTTTGAGCCTTGCCTAAAAAGGCACTATGGGGACGGCAAGAGCCTTGGCCAGTATTCGAAAACCTAGGGGTGACAGGTGCAGCCCATCTCTGACAAAACAGCGAGGCTTGTCTATCATGTCATCCCAGGCAGACAGACACTGGATCCCCTTAGAATGACACCAGAAGCTTAGCCAATTGTTGAAATTGATCATTTTGTCTTTGTATTGTGGTATCATTCTAGGTGAAGGTAGTATGCTACACAAGGTCAGGGTCATACCTGCTTGGGCTACATGATCAGAGAGCTCCTCAATGTCTCTTGTCATGTAGTCTAGGGAGGTATGTCTTAGATCATTCACACCAACATGTACAATGACAGCATCATACTTGTACTTGTTCTGGAGTGACCTAAGTGCCTGTGTTATGTGGCGGATCCGAGCACCCGACAGGCAGCTGACAGTAACCTTCTCCTTGTTCAGCCTGGTGAGTGGAACATCCATGTGCCTTACTATAGAGTCTCCTATTACTAGCGTGTTAGGTATGGTGTTCTGCCTTAAGGGCTGTTGTGAGGCACACTGCTAAGGTGAATTATGTGTTTTCTGGCTTGTGTTTAGGGGTGCAGGTTGCTTGCTTGTCTGCTTTGGAGGGCACTGTTTCTTTTTCAGATTGGTACCTAGTGCCTCCGAATATGTTTTTGTGTATTTATGTGTATGTTTTGCCGGTGCTTGTTTTGTAGATTCATGTGTGACAGGTGGTGTGATGCAAGTGTGTCCCTTATCCTCTTAACTGTCTGTTACAGTCATGGGTTGAGAGCGCTTAGCCTCCAGTCTGGCTGTGTATTTGCATCTCTCACAAGTGTTTGTGTCTAGAGGTAAGAGGAGGGGGTTGTCTGTATACATAAGGCAGTTGTGACATTGCCACAGGATGCCCAGTTCCACCAGATGAACTAGAGAGTACACCTGAAGCTGACCTCTGGACATGCTTTGAAGAGTAAATTGAACGTAAGTCCTGTGGATGATTGAGGGTCTTATGTTATATTATAATAGTGCTGTCTAGGAAATTTGGACAAATTTGGAAATTTTAGGTGCTGGACAGTTGCATGTGAGTCCATCAGATCTTGTTCCTACCTAGAGTTTAATGTCCTATTTGACATTATTGCCTCCCCCTTCTGCATTCCATTACAAGCTTATATGATTGACATACCAGTTATAGTGCTGAAAAGTTTCCTTAGAGTACTGCAAATGGTTAGGTTTGTGTAGTCACAGTCTGTCTTTGTGTAGATGGGTCAGACCTGTAATGCATAGGCAGCAGCTTGCCTTTTGTAGGTAATGTGCATGAGCAGATGATGGTCTGTGCACCAATAAGTGTCTCCCACTTGCTACTTTCATGTAGAGCAGTTGCGTTGCCTTTCCATTAGCCAATGCCACAGCAACACAGTCCTATAATTAAGTCCTTCATGTGGGCTTTGCCCCTTTTCCTTGCCTGTGTGGAAGATATTATGGAGGTGTAGGGGCTACAGCTTCACAGACAGTAGGTGGAAATACCTCTCAGGACAAGACATATGGAGACAGCCCAACAACATGGGGGACAAAGCTCAAGACATTGGTACAGACTGTAAGTATGTATGGGTGTTATACACATAGAGGATTGCTAGATTAACAGGGTTTGTGTGGACATGCATTTTCTGAGTGACTTGACATCTGACAGTGATATGTCTCTGACATACCTCTCAACTGTCCAGATGTCCACAGACTGCCCAGAGGTTTGCCTGTTATGTGTGGTCTTTTCCTCAGACTTCTGTTTTTGTGAAATCAGTGGGATAATGGAAGGATTGTAGTCAGAAAATGTTGACATCCATTAGTGTTTCAGACATCATATCCTTCAGGGATGTTATGTTACAACAAACCCTGTAACACCAGCAACTGTTTCAGTTTGTGACAACATTATGTGAGATATGTCCCTCTTTCTGCCCCCCTCACCCCCCAAGTATGTCATGCTTTGTCCAGATGTTTAGCAGTAAGAGGTTCAGAGATATGGGATATCATTATTTAGTGACTGCATTCCTTGTATCATCCCAGGGACTTAGCAGACTCCTGGAAGTGGTATGCGGCACTGGCCAAAAATATGGTCCCACACCCTGGACATCCTGTAATAATCTGTACAGTTGAGAGTTGTGTATGTCTGGCCATTGCTTACAGACTGCCAATATTGTGTAGCAGTGTTGTGCGTAAATGTTTGTGGGGCTGAGTAGATGCCAGTGTCATAGATCTTTTTCTATCTGACTGTGCATGTTGCTACAGTTGTTGGTGGTCTATCAGGTGTATATGTTGGTAGAGGCAGACTGGGAAATGTCCTATAACAGCTCAGGATTCCCCGTAGACTGAGTTGGGCCAGTATATGTTAGTGTTGTATGTGACTGGCAATCAGGATATGTTTGTTCAAACATTCGTTGTACTCTGCAGTTCAGTTGGGGTACTGGTATGCTGCTGTGACTGTGGTGCAATCGGTTGCAGGTGGCCTTTTTTGCACCAATATCTGCTTTTCCCTATGGTTCCATCCCTGTAGTGCATGTTATATTTGAAGATACATGGTTAATACCCCAGAGCTGATTTGGGGTAGTGTCATGTTGCTCTTACTGTGGTTCAGAAGGTGGTGAGTGAAATGGTTGCTAGCTCTCAAAGTTTTTTCTCTTCTGTTACATGACTGCAGTCATTCCTCTAAACTGTCCAGATGTCTAGACAGTGTCCAGATGCATGGCCCATATGCTTAGTCTTTTCCCCATAACAGTTGTGGGTTTTTCAAAATTCACTGGGATGATGTGAGCATTGACATCAGTAAGTAATGACATTCATTTGTGTTTCAGACGTGGAATCCATCAGGAACTATATGTTAAATCAAATCATGGTACTCTAGCAGCCTTCTATGTGTATAACAGCCATATTTCAAATTTGCAGCTATTGTTCCCCTTTTATCCCCCCACGTTGTTAGGATTTTTGCAGATGTCTTGCAGTAAGAGGTTGGTTCTCTCTCTATGTATATATGTAAAAATATACATATATATATATATATATATATATATATATATATATATATATATATAATTACTACGGGCATATAATTTTCACTTATGTTAAATGACTGTAGGGCATGATATGTTTGTAAAAACATTACAAACTCCTACAGTGCAGGTGGTGTAGTGGTACATTGCTGTGACTGTAGTGCACAGGGTTCTGGGTTTAAGACAAGGAAGGGATAACTTTTTTCATTAATGACTTCCTATCAGCCTATCTAGATCTCGCCAAGGCTTTCAACACTGTCTGCCACTCTGGAATTATAGATAAACTCACTAAACTAGGTATAAATCCCTATGCCACAAGATAGGTTGCCAACTGGCTCACTGACAGAACCCACACTGTGAAAGTAGCATACTCCAAACCCGACTTCAGACCAGTAACAAGTGGAGTAGCACAGGGTTCAGTCCTGGGCCTCTCCTGTTTGATATCTACTTCTCAGAAGTACAGGCTAACACAGAAGGTCTTTGGCTAATGAAGTTCGCAGATGACTGCAAACTACGAGCCATAATCGAAACTCCTAATGATGTGGACGTCCTACAAAAGGGCTTCACTAAGACAGATGCCCATGGCCTCAAGCTCAATGCCAAAAAGTACATTGTCATCCTTTCGGTAAAAACTCTGTACCCATGAACTACCACATAGGTGGTAGTCTACTTAACACAGAAAGTGTGATAAGAGACCTTGGGGCACAGGTGGACAGTAGTCTCTCCTTTGATAATCACATTGCCACAGTAGTGAGGAAATCCTTCTGTGTGGCGCACCTCATCACAAAAGGTTTCTCATCCAGGAAAAAAGAGGCCATTGTTCCCCCTCTACTCATCACTCATTAGACCCATTATAGAGTACAATGCCTCTTTTGGTATGTACCTCACAAGACATCTACAACAAGTAGAAAGGCTGCAGAAATACCTCACAAAGATGATTACTGGCCTCAAACAGATGCCCTATGCAGACCATCTCAAAAAACTCCAGCTTTACTCCATCGCATATCAACTACTCAGAGGCAATCTCTGCCTAACATACAAAGCTATGTCAAACCCAGATCTGTTGGACATGCTCCACTTAAAGAAATCCCAATACCTCTGAGCTACATGCTCTAGGGACTAAACCTTGTCACCACAATAAACAGAACATGCTGGAAGGATAGATTCCTGTCCCAGAGACTTCCCATACCCTGAAACAAACTACCTACCTACATCAAACAAAGCTCCTCATTAGCACTCTTCAAGAAAAATCTTGATGATTGGATGGGAGATAGGAAATTCACCCCGGGGATCACTTCTTTGGCTCTGCTTGACAGGGGCAAAGGAAAATAATTTTCTTGTGTGGCGAAAGCTAGGGTACCTTTTTGGCTAGGCTTATATAGACCCTAGGGCCAATAGCCTAGTACCTACCTATGAAACTATGAATGTTAAATGACCAGACTGCATGATATGTTTGTAAAAGCAATACAGACTCCCACAGCTCAGATGGTGTAGTGGTGTGTTACTATGACTGCATTACCAGCATCCTGAGTTTGAGACTTGGCATGGCTGACTATTTTGTTTCTGGACAGAACAAGGGCTGATGGAGACAGAGTGATTAAGGTACTTTTAAGCAGTTGTAGGTGGGTTTGTGCAGTTTTGCGTGGAGCTAAGCAATGCTAAGAGATGATTATGCCCTCTTAGCTTCACTTAGCATTGCTTACTCCCACTTTCACCTGCACTAATTTTAAATAAAGAAAGGGAAAAAGGGTGATAGGACAGTGGTAAAATGGGGCCAAACAGGGGGCAACACATTAGGAAAACAAGCTAGGGATGTGCAGGACTGGTGTAGGAAAGGACCATAACTCTACATTTCTTCTTCAGCAACAGTTGTGAATAATGTGTAGAATTTGGAATTTACAGCTTCACACCCCACAGGGAGGGGTGCTGTTGACAGACATTTGTAGGGTAATTTGTGGGTACATGGATTAACTTAATTGTACATGGGTGCAAAATATAGAGCTATGTATGGGGCAATTATTTTTTTGCAGGACATATGCCCTTTTTTTTTTTTTTTTTTTTTTTTAGGTAAGCGTGGGATGTTGGGGTAGGGCTGCAGATATGTTTGGGGAGGTAGTTTGGGTAGGATATGTAGAATTTTCTGACAGATAAGACACTCACTCCACCTGACAGGCATTATATATGATACATAATGGGGGTATACACCTTGGATGGGGAGGGTGATTGGGAATTAGAGGCCCGTGAGCCCCCAAATGGGTACAATGGGACTGAGTTCCCCACCCATGGGCAGTCACCACTGCACCTTCTTGGCCCCGAAGGTGGCTTTGCTTGGGGCTGGACAGGAGGGGCAGTCTGGCCATCAAGGTGCACCAGACAGTCCTCTGTCTGACACAGCTGCCCACCCAACGTTGATAGGATGATGATGTGCACCACACCTTGAAACTGTCAGTAGGTGATGGCTCCTTTCTGCACCCTCACCCAGTGGGGGACGGGCCCCATCCCCTGAGGTGGTTCCACCCAAAGATGGTGCAGGACAAGTGGAGGAGAATGTTCTGAGTTGGGTCCCAGATGTGCTGGGGCCCAGCGCCACGGACAGATGGGGTGGGACATTTGGATCCACTGGGATCTGCCTTCCCAAACGTGCAATGGTGCTGTGGTTTTCCAAGATATTTTGCTTAGTCATGAACAACACATTTCAAAATCAGTTATAACAGCATGCATGGGTGTTCTCATTAACCCAATCCAAGAGATATGAAACAGTTGCATAGCAAACAGACCACATGCATGGATGGAACAAAAGTAAGCATTTTAACAGCATGCAAGTTACATTGATGGCAACAGGCCATCAATAATGTTATTTGAACAGAGTATGTTAATATGCAACCAATAAAATGTATGAACAATAACAGAACACATGTTCCAACAATAGATTTTGAGAACAACATACCCATAGTATATAAATAATAATTACTGATGCAGATGATGGGTGGGGGGAGCGAATGAAAGGTCCATTAACAACTGTATTGGCTTCTCTTTTTCACAACTGTACTGCTCAATACTCTACAGGTCTGCCCTCACGTTACATCTACCTATGCTCATAGCTTCTGTGGCACATAAGTACATTAGACTGTCAAACTGTAATGATATGGGGAAGACTGGGTACACTGTGGCTACTTTGCTGGAGGTGGCTTGTACGTATCAGAGTTACGTACTTGACAAAGAAAGGGTACCCTGCAATGATGTGTGAGTCTCCTCCTAGCATAGTCCACCTGGATTCCTATCTCTGTCCAAGGTGACTGACACCGGTGACCACTAGCCATGACAACATGACACTTGAGAGACATGTATCAGGGATGTATGTACATATCCTGCTGACATTTGTAGGCATATGGGGGTTGGACAATGGAACAGTTATACACATGAATTAGTATAGCTTTCATACAGCTACTACACACATTACTTTACCGTAAGACCTGTGGACAAAATAGCTGTTAACACTTTCTGAATGTTTCTCTAACTATCCAGGTGTATTAGTATAACCTTCATACAGCTACTATACAGATTCCTTTACCTGTGAAAGCTGTGGAGAAAATCTCTGTTTATGATTTCTGAATGTTTCTACAACTATTCAGGTGTATTAGTATACCCTTCATACAGCTACTACACACATTTCTTTACCTGTGAGACCTTTGGGGAAATATCTGTTAACACTTTCTGACTGTTTCTACAAATCTTCAGGGTTTCTATTGTGTACATATGCACACATCTCAGTACCACTGCCTGGATTCAAATCATGTCTGGGTGTGCTAAAATGAATAACAATGCTATTTTTCATCACACTGAGCTAATGGGGAACTGTTGTTTCTTGCGTGACTGATTTCTGACTAATACTCTCTGTGTTGGACAGTCTGACCTTGTAATCCTAAAATCCATGCATGGTAGATAGTTATTATACTGTGTATTACTCCTTATAATTACTACACTCTGCAAAGTAAAGGGTAATACAAGACTGTAATGCATATTAGCTGCTTCCCAGAACAGCCTCAGTTATTTCATGCTGTCATTGCCATATTTGCTGTAAAGAACCTGTACACATTATATTTCTACAACATACCAGAGTAAACACAAAAGTTTGATGTTTATTTTTATTACAGTGAAATGACACTTTTATTAATGGACATCCTGTGGATAAGCATTAGTGTGACAAAAGTGTTTTATTCATTAAACACATTAGTCAATCTACCTACTGGCAGTACATAATGTACTCTTTCTTCTTTATGGCACTATATACTGCAACATTGATCTGTACTTATCAGCCTGTCAGTGCACCCTTGTCAGTCTGTCTGCATGGGCCTGAATGTTCATAGCCCTCTCTGCTGCAGCTGTAGGGGTGAGAAACAAACATTATGCATACACGTGTATCACATACACAGGCTAGAATTTGGTACAGCTATATCTGGGATACTTGCAAACTGCTGGAGCATGCTGGTCCCGAGCATCTTGGATCCATTGAGCCAAGAACTCCCCCTTCCTATGCTTTAGGTCAGCATAATGATGCTGTACCTGGTCACCAGTTCAGGGGATTCCAGTGGCACTAGTGAGGTCACGTGCCAGATGGTCCCAGGCATCCACTTTGTACTGAGAGCCCTGGTACTGGCCCTGCAGCAGTTTGTTATCATGGTGTTCTACAAGGAGTCCAGCTATGACCCTGGACTCCAGGATGTCCCAGCACTGCACCCGAAAGTGCACCCCCTCTCTAATGCCAGATGTGTTCCTGCAGTGATCAAACTAAACAGGTTATTGCTGTATTCCTGCCTGCATGGTTTAAATAAGACCATATTCCCACCCTTTGCTGTCATTGGACCATTTTTAAAATACTGAGCACAGCTTAGCAATGTGCAAATCTGCTAAGCTGGGTTGGAGAGAGCTTAAAGGGGTAATTGCTAAACATTGCTGAACATTGCTTGCTAGTATGCAAATCCATTTAGCTGAGCTGACTGCTGCTTAGCATTCACATTTAAAACAATGCTTACACTGGCTAAGCATAGCTGTGCACTGCTACCCATTGCTCACTTTTCATTTTAGAAAAATTATCAGGACAATGACTTAATTAATCATTGCTGACATATTAGTAAGTGTATATGATTTACTTTACTTGACATCTATGTGCTTTCATTACATTACCATGGGGTGTGACTATATTGTGAGGGACACTTGTTCATACATGGGTGATTTCACATGTTATGTGCACTCACACTTACGTTTTAGACCAGCTACACTACCCTGGTGGACAAATATCAATTGTCCTGGTCCCCTTCTATAAACACATCACACCGAATTACATTTGACAACCTTTATTAAACTTCCATAACTTTGATTACCAATTTTATTTTCAACTGGACATAGTATAGTTGATTCTAAACACACCATAAACATCTTTGTAATGTTAATCAGGGCAGCGTACCTGCTCATCCTGCCAGGTAAGCGGTGTCCATACCTTTGCTCACTTACTTTACTTATAATCCACCTTGCAATGTTAATCAGGACAGTGTACCTACTCATCCTGCCCAATAAGCAGCATCCATACCTTTGCTTGCTTACCTTACTTATAAACCACCTTGTAATGTTAATCAGGGCAGTGTAACTGCTCATCCTGCCCAGTAAGCAGCGTCCATACCTTTGCTTGCTTACTTTACTTATGAAGCAGTGTCCTATCTCACTTCATAAACCATTCATCAAATTACCAAATTACCAACCAAATAAGCAGCATCCTTACCTCCATTTGCTTACCCATTCAGCAAACTTCCTCCAGCTGCTCATTTCCTTTCCAAAAATCTTTGGAATAAACCTCCGCACACCGGAGGGAGAACAGAAGAGGGCAAGCCTGTCCCTCTTCTCTGCCTACACAAACTAACATAACCAAAATCCCCACCAAACTGCCAACAAAAAGGGAGGGAGGGAGGGTAGCAAGTTTACGCCAAAATGTGATTACTTACCCAGCTACACTTGTCTACACCCCTTAAGCCCCTCCCCACTTTTATCTCATTTCCTCCCAATCATCCCTCCCTCCATTTAACCCTTTCACCTCCCCCACCCACTTAACTCCCATTAATATATCAGCCTAACCCTTCTGAAGATGTCCCAGGACAATGTGGTTTGTTACCAAACCTCATTTTTCCCGGTCACCTTCAATAAACACATCGCACCGAATAACATTTGATGACCTTTATTAAACTTCCATAACTTTGATTACCAATTTTATTTAGAACTGGACATAGTATATTTGATTTTAAACACAGCATAAACATCCTTGTAATGTTAATCAGGACAGCGTACCTGCTCATCCTGCCCAATAAGCAGCGTCCATACCTTTGCTCGCTTACTTTACTTATAAACCTCCTTGTAATGTTAATCAGGACAGCATACCTGCTCATCCTGCCCAGTAAGCAGCATCCATACCTTTGCTCACTTACTTTACTTATAAACCACATTGTAATGTTAATCAGGACAGTGTACCTGCTCATCCTGCCCAGTAAGCAGCATCAATACCTTTGCTTGCTTACTTTACTTATGAAGCAGCATCCCATCTCATTTCATAAACCATTCATCAAATTACCAAATTACCAACCAAATAAGCAGCATCCTTAACTCTGTTTGCTTACCCATTCAGCAAACTTCCTCCAGCTGATCATTTTCTTTCCACAAATCCTTGGAATAAACCTCCACACACCACAGGGGGAACAGAAGAGGGTAAGTCTGTCCCTCTTCTCTGCCAACCAGCCTGACCAGGCTGTTCCCCTCCTTTCTATCCAAAATTGTTCAACCAATGACCTCCAGTAAAGTGAAGAGTTAGGCCAAACATCATTCAGTGTACCCATCATCTGTAAAGTACCTTAGAACCCTGTCATCAACCCCACGCCTTGACCTACTAGCACTGGAATGCACCTTAATGAAACTAAATAAAGCAGGATTGCCCATAATCCCACTGTATCACTGGAATCTCCACTCCAAGAGAATACCTTCCCTTTAGTCCGCTTCTCTCAAGCCACTAACCATGGCTCAACCTTTCCGGAATGACAACCTCTAGCCATAACAAGTGCCACAGAAACTATAACCCCTTGAACACAATTCTGCAGCCTGGTCAAAGAAAACCCTTAACCAGTCTTGAAGCCAAGACCATGTCAACTATAACATCTCACACTAGCCCACCAAACTACACAGCTCTGGATGTACAGTAACCTGATACTCCCATACCACACAAACTCTGACCAGCCTAAATGCACACATGAAAATTGTCCACATCTGCGACCTCTCTGTATACCACCCTAGAGGCCAAACATTCCCTTGTAGCAACGTCCATCTCCTGATGAGACCATCTTCGAACCAGAGAGTGATACAAACTCTGCAACCTCACTGAGTAGCCTTCAAAAGCTGAAGCAGCACACACCAAACCACCACCTGTAAAGAAAAAACAAATGTAAATCCTCTAAAACAATAACTTTATTAGTTTAGTTCTACTGCCCAAGACAATTTGTAAACTACCAAGCAAAGACCTTTCAGCAACATCTGACCCTGGCCCAACACCAACATGACAAGATCTTTTCTACATGAAGCAACCCACCCCATGAACAATTCCCTATACGCTAAAGGCACCAGCACCAACTGACATCACCCTAAAAGCAGCAGGACAGCACCCTGCCAAGTTCCAAATGAAACACATCCCAGCCTCTTGGAACAAGCAATCTAGACCAGACCATAAATGTACGTGGAATGGAGGGATGAAATTAGGAGGAAATTTAAGTATCGGCAGTATAACTTTAGTAATTTGATAGTGTAACATATTTTGCATTAGCGTGAACTGTCTAAAGAATATAAATTCAGGAACTCTATCTCTCAGTACTCTTAAACTGCAGTCTGCACTGATTTACATCAATTAGCCAGAAAACGACAGGTTTATAAATGTCCAAACTTACCAGGCATAATCTGAACCTGACATAAAATCTGTACAATTAAAATGTATGTGAAGAAGCAGCCCAAGCCCATGCCATCTACACCACTATTTCTTGACAAAATGCGTGTTCATTATTCCTGGCACCATTTAGAAACAGACCACTGCATAAAAAAATGCACCAAAGGCCCCAACAACTAAGAAAGACTTGAAAATAGGGACAACTTTATATAATTTACTCTTGCCAAGAAGTTAAGTAGCATGACAGGTTTAACAATACTTCCGTAATACCCAACTGGGAACCAAATGTTTCAGTGTGACTACTTTCCTCGCGTGGTTAAGAAAATTTGAAACATTTATAAATACGTGTGTTTCAAGGGAAAGTTTCTCCTTACTAGTGTAATACACAATGTTAAAACCTGAAAATGTACTTCTTCAAACAGACGCCTGCATGCATGGCCAGTTTCATGATGCCTATTTTAAGCAAGGGTAAAATATTGAGAGTGTGACGGAAGCTATTTTCAGTTCACAACCCTTCATTTGCGGTGGACTCAACTTCAATGGCCCTTCTGAGTTTTGTGAACATTGAATTATTTACATTTCAGAATCCTCTAACCTGGTAATAAACTGGAAATTATGGGGTAATGGTTTGCAGTAGTTCTCTACCTTAATATATGTAATTAAGATTCCTTACTTTATGGTTCTCAACAATGTTTCAGATAAGGACCTTCGCAACCGTTATGTCTGGCAATTACCATGTACCGGGGTTTTACAACTCACATGGTTTGAGTGAAGTGACGCTACTGGTGTTTATGAAGTTTTTTTTTTTTTTTAATTACTTCTAAGCTGCTGTATCTTTATCAACAACCACCTTTCTGATGAGATATGTGAGACTTGACCAGTGTGCCATGCAGGTGCACAGTGCATCTTTGACAAAACTCCAAGCCCGTGAATAGCCCCTTACAGCTAAAGTGGAAACACACTCATTCAGAAAATGCTACGGAGAAAGAAGGAACCATCTATGCACTCCAGAACAAAGATCCACAGGGTTGCCACTTCTTCAGAGATTTTTTTTTTTTTTACTCAAACAGCTGGCCTTATGTACCAGCCAGAATTGTCATTGATTACCCCACAACTACCACTTTAAGAGGAAAGGCACAATCTGGACAGCTTAACGATATGCCTTTCAATCCCTGTTTCTCTGCCTGAGAACAGTTTGGGAAGCCACCTTACCTGCCGCTACTGCACTGCCCCTACACCCCGAAAGCTGCTGCCCTTGCACCCACAAATGACCGCTACTCGCCGCTAAGAGCACTCCCCAAGTCTGCCCTGTGCCTGCAAGGCATGCAAAGAATAACTCTGCTCATCCTCTCAACCTCGTAACCCACAAAATCTATACAAAACCTAGACCACAGGAAAACAACACCCGAAAACAAGCACAAACCAAATATAGCTCCTATAAACTTAAAAGGCCAGTCCAGCAGTGAAACCAACATGCCTCTATCAACAGACACCAGATCTGACTGGCCAATAAACCCCAGAAACAGCTAATTATCATCGCCTCTGTTTTTTTTGGGTTTTTTTCATTGCTAATTCACTGGAAAGCTGTATGCTATGGGGACGATGCACCTGCCGCCTACGCTTGATTTCATTATGTTCAACAGCACAGGATTGATTATGTAGGTGCAATTACACTTGCAGTACCCCTAATTTAATCACAGTCAAAACAATAGTTTGTTATTCTTGCAACCACTAGATAAATTATGCTTGACTTATAATTTTTTGACAAAAAAATGTATTTGTCTTGTTATTTTGGAGAAAATTTAATTAAAATGTATATTCAGTAAAGATTTTCAAGTTGATAAAGAATAATAATGAAACTAAAATTTATGTGTGCTAACTTGTCAGTGTTGGGCTATTCAAGATTCTACATAATTTCATGCATGTGTTCCCTTATATTTGTGTTCACTTCTGCACATTTAGTAAGAGCAGCTATTGACAGGTAAGACACAATTAAATTATATAATGTGGTCCAAAGGTGAATGTCTTGTTTATTTCAGCAATGCTGTGCAAAGCCATACGATTACAAGACACAGAGTTGTATGAAAATTGCAACTATATCCCAACATTACCATTACAATATTTTCTCCTTGACTACTGCTTTATGTTTCAGAGATTTCTTGAGAAGTTTAAATCCCATTCTGCTATCAAAGAATTGTTGTTCTGTACTCAGTTATCATAAAGACACTTTGTATTTCAGGGGGGGGGGTGTGAAAGGGAAAAATATATATAGTACTACCTCATCAGCAGGGCAATGAGGAAATGTAATGGCCATTCCAATTACACACTTTTGCCACACACGCACCAAGGGCAACCATACCACCAAGCCTGCAAAGTCCGCCATCACCAGGTACCTCAAGCAGACACAAGAAAAGCCTGCGAAACAGCGAACCACCCAGGCAAGCAACCAAGTACCAGGAAAAAAAACATGGAACCGTGAACCAATGAAACAATAAGAAATGATTGCCATGCTTCAACAACAAACCCCACACTACTGGGAAACTACCCACGAAACCCAACTCATTGACAAGTGAGACCAGCACCAAGATCCTGACGGCATCCACTCCGCGATCCCACGCACCTTCCAATCAAAGCTGGGGCTCAAAATACCACTGGCTACATGCAGGCAACCAATCCCTGCACACCAGGTCAAACGCCTTCCACATCCGGACCCACCGCCTGTCAAACAGCCCCCCGCCAAGCCCCCAGACTGCATCTGGACCTCCGGTTCAACATCCCAGCAGGACTGAGAACCATGGGATGACCAGTAGACACCATGGGTCAATAAGTCACCCATTTCCTCCCCTTTTTTTTGCATTAATACCTGCCTTGTGAAAAGCTATCACTCAAGGAGCCTTCCCCAGGCACGTGAAAGCCTTAATACAACAATACCCACTCAGAAGCCAAAGAAATATGGGTTTCCCACACAACACAAACACCCACCAAAGAACCTGACCACCCCAATCAGTCAAAGCCCGCATCAGCACTGAATTCTTGGACACTGCAGAACAAAGCCATGGGGAAAAAAACACATACCAAAAGAAACTGAGCAGATAAATCAGTAAATAAAGAACTATGCAAAGGTCACCTGACTCCCACCAGCACCCAGAGGCCTACCATCTCTATGAAAGGTCGTCATGGGCGTACCCTGCTATAGCAAGTTCATGCCAAAATGTGAATGTTTACCCAGTTACACTTGTCTAAACTCCTTAAGCCCCTCCCCATACTTATCTCATTTCCTCCCAATCATCTCTCCCTCCATTTAACCCTTTCACCTCCCCCACCCACTTAACTCCCATTAATATATCAGCCTAACCCCTTCTGAAAATGTCCCAGGACAACTTGGTTTGTTACCAAACCACATTTACTACATAATTTAAAATTAAACTAATAATTTTAGCATTGCTTTCTCATGTAAGTGTCTGTTTTGGTACTCAAACTGTAAATGCCTGCATGCAAAGCTGGGACTCTAACCACTACATTATCCCAGCGTGAAAAATTTAACTGTATATTTTTACTTATCTCCTATTGGATGTTTAAGCAATGCTGGGCAGAGTGTTATAACATGCACACCCACTCAGCTATCCTTAAACATACCTTAGAATGGAAAAAAAAAAGAAAACAATTCATAAAGCCACTTTATTTACATGTATCTGTACTCTTTGTTAGTCACAGTATGGGTAATTGTAAAGGGACACATAAGGACAGATTTTTGTTATTGCTCTTACAAACTTAGCAAGTGTGACTGTGCTTTTCTAGCAGATCATTGGCAAATCACTCAGGGTAAAAGTCAGAACATACTGACAGACATTTGGGTTTCAGACTTCATACCCTTCAGGACATCCTTGCTGATGAAACCCTTTTATTCTATCAGTTTTCCGGGTTTGTCAGTACAATATTTAAAAAGTGTCCTGATTTTTGTGCCTTTGGCCCCCATTATTTATGGCTTTGTACAGCTTTCTTGCTCTACTAGGATGAGAAGTTATGAGGCAGGCATCTGGGCATGCTGCAGAAACCTGTACAGCTGATGGCTATGGCCATACAGGGCTTTCACAAGGTAGACATTTGTGTTTCAGTCTTCATACCCTGCAGGAAGTCTGGGTTTGTCAGTGCAGTATTTGAAGTGTATGCCTATTTGTGTGACTTTGTCCCCACATTATTTATGGCTTTGTACAGCTTTCCAGCTCTAGGGGGTTGAGAAGAATGTGAGACAGCCATCTGGGCATTCTGCAGAAACCTGTTCAGTTGATGGCTATGACCGTATGGCACTCTTACAATGCATGGGGTGTATGACAGAACCTCTCACACACTGCCCTGCATTGTTTCTTGTTCCCCTAGCTATTTCAGTGTCTGCAGACACTGAAATACTTTTATAAAGTGATGTATGTCATGTTCTGACTGCAGGGGGCATGTTAGATGTGCATGCACTTCTTAGACACACCCCCTGCACTCAGTGTCTGAATAACCATAACAGTAGCACGTCTTCATGAATATGCAAGGCACACTACTGCTATGGCTGCACTTGCATGGGTACAGTCCTCTCCATCTGAATCCCTGGGCTTATCTTGTGGGGTCTTGCTTGCATGTTTATTATTTATATTTATTTAACCTTTGTTTACCAGGAAAGTCTGACATAGCCCATTGTCAGTGAAAGCCTGGGGAAAAATGCTGCAGACGCATGTCTTTGGAAAGTAGGAGGAAACTGGAGCACCCAGAGAAAACCCATGCAAACTCAGGGAGGACGTACATACTCCACACAGAAGGAATCCCAGCTGAGAATCAAACTGGAGGACCTATTGCTGTGAGTTGACAACGTTAACCTCTGCACCACTGCATTGTCTGTCATCACAGGTATAATACAATAAGCAAAATAAGTATTTTATCCTTCATCCTGTCTAGCCACATCAGTCCTTCCTTCCAGAGTATTCACTTTCCAATTAATACTTTGCCCTGGTTATTAACCCTTTCCTGCTCTCTTCCCCCTTGTGTGATATGGCTTAATATGCTTTTTAAATCTAAATAGTTTTGCACTCTCATTGGATGTTGAAAATTTGTAATTTATGACCCACTTGCTCCTATCAAAACCATTGCTTCTTGTTTCAGATCAATTTTGTTTATAGAAAAAAAACATTTAATATTTCTATAAGACCTGAGCATACCAGTTTTGTAGCTGCAGATAGAACAAAAAATCAGTACAAATGATGAAGTTAATATTTACTTTCCAGTTTAACTTGACTTTGTTAAGTATAATCATGGCTTCTGAGCTAGTTTGTCTGTCACCATAAAAAGTACACAACATAAGAATGTGCATCCCTGCTGAATTTCTTTCTCTAATTTTATCAGGTCTGGTATCTCAGCTTTCACCAAAATCCTTACTTGTGAATTTTAATGTAGTACCTTTATGCCAACCAATAAATAACCATAAATAAAACATCTTTAGTATCATAGTCCAGCATTTAAAAAAAAACTTCATTTAAATTGCACCAAATGATTTCTGTATATTTAGCAAAGCTGCTCCTGTACTCACTGGAACATCCCGCTTTATTCATTCTATTAAATGTAATTATGGCTTCCAGTGTTTCATAGAAGACAGACCCTTTGCAAAGTCCATTTGAGTTTTTTCTATAATGAATGAAATCACTTTTCCCTAGGATGTTGTGAGGCTCCTATCAAAGTTATTTTTATCATATTTGCAAAAGAAGACAAACCAAAAATCTATATGGTCTTATGGATCTCCTTTCCTTTTTTTAATACTACCACTATAGTTTCAGACTTCAAGGAGGTCATGTGCTCCTGCTTCATGAAATCCATTCACACCTCTGCAAATGCAGGCCTTATTTCTGCTTCTTCTTGTTTAAATGTTGGCTGGCTAGACATCCAGACCTCAAGCCTTACCTTCCTTCATTTGTTTAACAGAGGCTACATTTTTCCCCAATTTATATTCCTTTTGCACCTTCTTCCTGTTCTTCTCAGATATTACATACTCCCACTACTTGCTTTAAAAAAATTCCATTTGCTCAATATTTCTCAGAGTTGTGAAGATAACCCTGACAATTCTCTTATAAAAATGTACCCTCCCCCACTTATCCATCATGGATTTTCTAATCTCCACCTGAGCAGTTGTACATCCCCCTGTCCGTTCAACCAGCTAGATCATCGTCTCTCCCATTTCTGGTTCATTTTGAGTTTCTTCTGTTCATTTCAGATTAACTTGAGTATCCCATTCTTCCATTCTTTCTATGGCCTTCTTGTCTGCATTTTTTTTGGTTCTTGTTCCTATTCAGTAAGTTCATCGTCCCCTCTTTCTATTTATGTCTTCTGTATGAGCTAGAACTTAACAATTTCAGGTTGCATTAAGCATGTACTATCTGACCTCCCACATCCTTTCATCTCCCCATATTTTTGGCCAGTAACTGCTCACCTATTGTTTCTAACCCATCATTCACATCACCATTTCTCTTGCACCCCTGACAACCACATGAATTCTATGATGATATCAGAAATGCTGATGCCCCAAACACTGATGCATTACTTCATTACCCCTATTAGCCAGATATGCACATAGATACATATATGCCTGCATCGATTTGCAGCCTGTCCACTTGGATAGGCTGTGAAGATTCATATTTAGAAAATGGAAAATTCTTATCTCACTGTATTTCTTTGACCAGATACTCAGTAAAGTTATGTTAAATATTCAGTTTTAAAGCTTCTTCCATAAGTATGAAATTCAGTCCAACTATGCAGTTAGTCTTATTTTGGATTCAAAACACACAAGGTAGTTTCTAATACAGCATTAATGCTTTCATTATACACAGATTGTATTTCTTTCCTCTTACATCATGAAATCCATAACTGCATTAGAGTCATCAAAATTAAGGTAATAAAAAGTCACAAGTACTATTCCTTTCCCTTCCTTCAAGTAAAATCCAACTACCCATACCACTTCCTCTAGCAAAAATTATCCTTAATTCCCAACTGGTCTTACTCTGGATCAGTAAACGTACCTCCTGTCCTACTGCTGCCATCCCAGGGTTAGGTTTAAATGACTCATGAGCAGAACTAACCAGTCGATCTATGCACAACTCTAACAGCAAACACTCATAGCTGCTGCAGGCCATCCTTAAATTGTAAAAGAGAGAGCTGCCCCACATAACTCTTCACAGCTACATTGTTTTCACTATTTACCCCCTATCCCCTTTATCAGTAGATCTGCTTTACCAACTCAGTTCTCTCCAAATACCTCACAGATAAGTGCAAGAATAACTGGAGCTATGGCCATGTCAGTAACTTAAGGTTATTATATTATGAAGTGATGTCACTTAATCAATAGAAGTATTCACAAATCCCATTAGTTAACAATGTTTCAATTACTTTTTTAGGTTACAGTACCAAGTAATTAAAAAATGAGTGGGGTAAAAAAATAAGCTGTCCTCTACACTAACTTTTTTCTTCACTGAATGAATGGGCAGTATACATTTGTCAGTAAACATACTCAGACAATGTTTATATACAGAAAAACGGAACATGTACCATAACAAATCCAGCAGTTAATTTTCTTTATGTCAAAATAATAAGTTTATGTAGCCTTGTTTTGTTATTAGGAATACTTAATTCTATCAAGTTTTACTGACTGTGCACAGATGATGTTGCAGATCAGAAATTAATTAGTGTCTTCTGGACTCAAACAATAGATTTTGTCACACACACTGCATTTAATATTAACCTTTGTTAATATTAACCAGTCAGTAATTAATTGGTCATAATTTATCTTACATAAACCAGCAAATTATACTGTTAAAATAAGTGTGTGTCTGTGTTTCTGTATCTTTTAACTTTAGTAATGGTCACTGATAAGAAAGTGTTGGAATATAACTTGAAAATATCAAGTTACTTGAAATTAAATTTGCACACTGTGGAAAGCATGTTCATTATAACCTACACCATCAAGTCCCCAAGCCAATTTGCATCTTGTAGGGAATTTAAGGTTAATTCACAGGCCACCGTGAAAATATCTTTGATGCTCATTACAAACTGAATACAAAGAACATTTCTAATACTGCAAATGTTGCATTTTCTGTTGGGATTAAAAGATAAAACATCTTTGCTTAGCTCATAATAATGCAAATGCAATGTGGTTTGGGGAATAGAGACTCTATTATGATAAATAGTATAGATAATACAAAAAAATCCATCAACATAGCCTGAAAGGGTATTTATATTGTCTGCTTTCCAGTTCAACAATTACTTTTGAAATCAGGAACAGAAGCGCCTTCAGTGCTTATGGCACTTTTAATCAGCTGAGAAGATAATGTTGGCATTAACAGGCACGTACTGTAAGCACCTTAATAAGACAGAAATTCAACAAGGTTAATTTCAACATGGATTGCATCTGAAATTTTGTTTAGCACTTATAAAATTAGACTATATCCAATGGCCTTGTTCTCTCATTATTTGCATTAATTAGTGTCAATATTTTGTCAACAAAGGTTTTAAAGGAATCCACATTTTATTATGTATTTTTTAGAAGCTTGGAGTATGTCTACAATTCAACATTATGTGTATTTTATCTGTACTGTCATGTTTTCTGATAGAATTATAAGCCAATTAGTGGAAATGTTAATGTGTTGCTGGAAAATTTAGTATATACAAATATATACAAATATTTACATTCTTGTGAGTAAATATTCCAACAAATGGATGCAGTTTCTTTGTTTCATATTTTTTAACCTTCTGGGTGAAGTACATTTCTTTTTCCTTTGGATAATGCATAATAATACTTTCTGTTATTATCCCATGTATGAAAAGAACCTCCTGCTGTGTTCCATAGTTGAAACCTGAGCTTCCATATTTTCATATCTTTAGACAAAAAGGTGTGTCATGCTAACAGTTAGAAAATTAATACAAAGGAAAAGGGAAAGCAATATCAGTGAAGAAGTTAGATTTCCTTTCACTGACTGATACATATAAATTATTAAGAGAAGTAGCACTTATTTGTCTCAATAGTTCCAGTGAAGGAAAGTGAGAAGAAATGCAGTGCTTTCTGCACTTCAGAATAGACAAGTATCTGTGGTCATATTTTATAGTCAATTCTTTGCTGCTGGCAATTAACTGCAATGGAAATATATATCTGTGTGACAGAATATGCATATCCTGTGTGATAGTATATGCATATAATGTGTGTGTGTGTGTGTGTGTGTGTGTGTGTGTGTGTGTGTGTGTGTGTGTGTGTGTGTGTGTGTGTATCTATGTTTTGATGTTAACATATATGCACACACATTTATATAGATGTGTATGCATGTGGGCATGGGTGTGCATAGAGATATATACATGCATACATGGATTCACACATGCACATTCGCAAACACTCTTGCAGAAGTACACATATACACACACACATACACACACACACACACACACACACACACACACACACACACACACACACACACACACATAGTGATATGTTTATCTAATTCATTACACGAGCTTACTGTATGAACCTATTACTTGTGCTTTTCTTGCTTTGAACATTACAAAATGAGAATATCTGGTTCTAATAATAGTACAAAATCTTTGAGTACCATATTTGAGTATTGAAACAAAGCTGTACACAATCATATTTCCAGTTGTAAGGAATACTAGTGAACATAATGAAGATATATGCATCACCAACATTTTACATTTTCATAAGACGTTAAGTTAATGGCAATTTGATTGGCTGATTTCTGACACATGTTTTTATCTTGTTTTTATAAAAGGATTGTTAATTGATTATGTTTAATTCGGATGAACTCCTGCCTAATGAATGAGATGAAACCGCTACACCTATATTGTATTCTTCTGAGTGATTAAATTGTTTTTACACTGTGGAAGACTTCAAGATGTTTTTGTATGCTTCAAGGAAATCTGCAGTATCATTAAAAACACAAATTGGTTTGGAAGTGGCAAAAGGTACCTTCCATGTACCTTCCATTACCCCGCATAGACCCTTACATTTCTCCTCTTCTAACTCTTTCTTCCCCTACTTTTTCACCCCTTACGGAAGGACTTGGTTTAATACTTGTATCTCTCCCTCCTTTTATTTCTAATAACTCTTGTAGGAGAGCTTGGCCTAACAGTTCTACTTTTTATTGTTCTCTCAGTCAAAACAAATGCATATGAAAATGGTACTTGTTTTGACTTCTCAAATATGTAACATTTTATTTATTACTATCATTGTTCTTATATACTCCACTGTAATTGCCATTTTGATTTTACTTCATTATTTTATGTAACTTTGGTTTCTTAGATACTTTTTATAATATTGTATAATTTAGGATGGAGCTTTTCTCCTCGGATCTCCACTGAAAATAGGCTTTTACTCAGTTGGACGAACCTGGTTAACAAACGTCAGATAAATAATAATAAATAAAATATAAGTTTACTGACTCAAACTGAAGATATTCCATTTTTCCATGTTTCCCAAAATAAATAAATAAATATTTATAACCATCAGTATAAGATATAATTTAGTCTTTAACGCATATTTAGTTCATTTTAAGATAAGCATTTCAAGTCTGGAGCCAGTGAATTTGTGTTATAGGTTCATAAGTTCATAGAATGTTGATGACAGCTGTATTATCATCCCATGATAGAATACATGTATATGCATATAATCATCTATTTTATTTTAATTTGTAGAGAGGCTGACAATTGTTTAAGTGGATTAGGATGTTATTTCACAAGAAATGGAGATGACAGGTTATAAATCTGGCATGTCGCCATCTGTTCTTAGATATTTGAGATTTGTTATGTTTTATGCGTTAGATCTGAAATCTGTGCCTTTCAACATGCTACCATATCAATGAGCATTGTGCCTTCTCCTTTACAAAGGATATGCATACAGTAGTCTGCAAAGGGTTCACATGTCAAATATTTCATAAATCTGTATTGGCCTCACATATGAAAAAGATGCAGAGGAGTTGAAAATGCTGCACCACTGACAGGTTCCATGTAAGTAATTTACAGATAGTCAGCTTTAGTTTTAAGTAGTATTTATGAGAACAGTTTACTGATATAGATCCAATATAACTAACACAAAATACAAAATTATTTTCTGAGATGTCTGTATACACCAAGACACAATTGGAAATGTGTCTTTTGATGGACAGCAATTTGGTGACTGGCTACTGCACCTTGTAATGCATCATTAGTGTAAAAAGCATTTATCTTGTTAAATTGCTTATCTCATATCTCCTCATCAACAGTTACCTCCCATATCTGTTCTCTACGTGTGCAGTCCCTCCAATTTATTTATAGCACTCCCTCAGTTCTGTATTCAGCAATAACTGTTCCCTGCTCAGCCATGCTCCGTTGTTATAAAAGCAGTGATTCACAAAAGTCTAAGTCTCACTGGACATGAAAGTGGAGCAGACTCTATTTCACTGCTGCTGAAATGAAGTAATATATTGGTTTACCTACTCTTATAGGTGGAATCTGTGCAGTGGCATCATGTAGGAGGGCCATGACATTTGGTTGCACTACAGAGTTGCTCTGATTGATGTTCAGAGTGAGGGAGGCTCTGACAGAACATTATATTTTTTAAATAATTTTTGCAGTAATACAGGATATCATGCTAATGGTAATGCTTGCCAGTATGCAGCTGAGCACAACACCAGGTTTATGGGGCATATGGACTGACAGGTACACTGCTATCGATTTTGCTGCCATTAGTCTGTACTGATGCATTCATTATTTTTAACTTCTCACACATTTGTATTACATTATTCACAGAGCTTAAAGTCCTCGATCTTGCTGTGGACCTTAATTTGAATATGCATTGCATTTGCAGAATCCTCTAGGCATACAGGTGGGTCTGTTGATGCTTCTGGATGGATGGGTGCTTTTATGAATCACACAGAGCTGTGACACATGTCTAGTACCTTGCACAAATCTTGTGCAATTGTATATCATTATTGTGCATATTGTTAATAGAGTTTTGAATAGGATGGACTCATTACTGGCCTGGTTTGTATAGACCTCTTTTCAAGAGGTGTTACAAGACTGAGAAGAGGAGGAATTATTTTTAGACTGTGTTGGCAATTTATGCTACTAATCCCATCAGTCTTTCAAGTAATGTACCTTTGTACTCTATTTATTTAAGTGATATGTTTTTGGCATGATCTTACATATAGGGCCCTGTACATAATTTTTTGGACAAATCAGTGAGCTGGACTTATGCACAAGTCACAATGCAGGTGTTTGCTAATAATAGCAGCTTATTCAACAAAGGAGAGCTAGCCATATGCAGTAGTGCTTGAGTTTATAGTCAACGTCTGTAGCTTCAGTGGTTTCGTCAGTTTAATGAATAGTAGGAACTATGCTTCCCAAAAGTGACAGTGTTGCATCCACTCATATTAAGGGTCAGTTCACTGCTTTCTGAAATTGTCAGAATGAGATTCACAGTTGTACAAAGTTTGCAGCCATCACTAAGGGTGATGATCCTGGAAGTTCTAGTGGTGACTCAAGCATCTAAGAAAATTATGCTAAAAATGTGAGGATTAAGTACAGAGAGATCCAAATAATTGTACAAACTACTGCAGAACATTTTAGCACTTCCAAGGCACAACTAATATTCCAGCTGATCATGTAAATATTAACCATCTGAACTTGTTCACTTCACCTATGGAAGGGTTTCAAATGCCTTTGCAAAGCTGCGTTATTCTGCAGATGCTGACAATCCTCTATCAGGTGCATATGAGACGTTTTCAAAGAAATTCAGTGGAATTTAAAAACATGAAATGGCCGTCTTAATGCCATGATTCCTTATGGTGAAGCTGGAGACAATTAAATCAGTATCCTCCCCATAATAGAGCAAGCAATGCCACTAAGACTAATTGGTTGATAACTTACTGAATCAGCTATGGATCCAGCCATAATAAAAGGAGCCTATGGTGCGAGTTGCCAAGTGTTAAGGGCAAAACCTGTGAGTAGACATTTTTAAAATAACATGAGTGGGGGATCTATAAATTTTTGATTGATACTAGTAAAACAGCAGCCAGAGATATATTGTCAATCCAGACAACAGGTGGTTTTGGCCTTAGACAAGTTGAACTCAGTTCAGTCCTGTATCATGTCTGGTGGGTTTTCCTATGGGCTGCAATAGTAAGGAAGCTACAAGCAAACAATTGTGGAAATTACTGTAAAATTTATATTTGGGATCTGTTGATGATATAATGCAGTTCAATACATATTTTGTTATTGTAATTAAGTGTACTGTATTCTTAAAAGTCACCTCTGATTTTCATTATAAATCTATAAAAATGTGTTATGGTCTCTTTGGAGTTGATAGAATGCACAGGAGGCCCTTGGTTTGACAATTAATTTTGTAAGTTCTTTTTTGTTAGGCTGAGCTTGGTTTTCTTTGAAGATCAAGGAATATTTTGTACTTTGAGAACAGTGTTTTCTTTCTATATATATATATATATATATATATATATATATATATATATATATATATATATATATATATATATATATATTATATATATTTTTTTTTTATTTATTTAGGAATTTTCTCATTAAAGTTTATTTTTTAATCTTCTGTTTTATTTACATTTTATGACGGATGGACAGTGATGCATTTAACATGGATACTAGAAACTTGTGTAAATGTGTTTCTTACATTTATGTTGGTGTTATTTAGGGTACAATCCCAGATTGTGTTGATCATGTCCTTGCTAATTTTGGAGTAATCACCTTTCATGAAGTCAATAAATGAGAAAGCATTGTATATATGATTGATATGGGTTTGTCTAGCATTATTGTACTAAAAGATATGACAACAGGGTTTGATCAACCCAAGAGTATGTTACATAGGATATATCTAGTATGTTATTTTATGTGGTAGAGTTTTTGTGCAAGTCCCTTCAAGTAGTTTGAGTTTATAAGGACTAGGAGAAATTGTTCACATACACTAGTGAAGGTAGAGTTATTCCTGTCAGATATGGGGTTACTGACATCTCCCAGAATGAATGGATGTGGTCATATGAATTATTTATTTATTTATTTTAATTAGCTTGGAAAGATTTTTTATTGTGCATTTATCTTACTGTCAAAACTATGTTGAATTGTTCATAGGTTCATAGGTTCATAGGTTCATACTAGGCTATCTGCCCAAGGGCATTTATAAGCCTAGCCCATAGTTATGTGGCTTTCGCCACCCCTTTAGTTTGAAGAAAACTATGCCTATTATTTTGCTGTGCCTCTGTCAAGCAGTGACACTGAAGTAATCCCTGGGGTATATCTGCGATCTCCCATCCATTGGTCAAGATTCCTCTTGAACAAGGCCAGCGAGGTGCTCTGCCTCACATGTACCGGGATTTTGTTCCACAGCATAGGGAGTCTCTGCGTGATGAATCTGTCCCTCCAGCACGTTCTATTAATAACCGTGTCAAGGTTTAAGTCTCCAGCCCTTGTGGTTCTGAGGGATCTAGATTTTTTGAGGTGAAGCATATTCATCAAATCTGGGTTTGACATGGCCTTATATGTCAGGCACAGGTCACCTCTGAGCAAGCGGTATGCGACTGAATAGAGCTGGAGTTCTTTCAGTCGGGCAGCATAAGACATATTTTTGAGACCCTTTATCCTTTTGGTGAGGAACTTTTGGGGCCTTTCCAGCTGCTGCAGGTGTCGGGTCAGATACATTCCGAATGGGGCATTGTACTCAATCATAGGTCTAATGAGTGATGAGTACAGGGGGACGATGACCTCCCTAGATCTAGATGTGAATCCCTTCATGATCAGGTGGGCAATGTAGAAAGTTTTCCTAACTACTTTGGCAACATGAGTGTCAAATGAAAGGTTACTGTCAATCTGGGTCCCCAGATCCCTGATGACTTCTTCTGTGCTCAATGGATTGCCACCTATATGGTAGCTAGGGGTAACCTTGTTTTTCCCGAAGGGTATGACTATGCATTTCTTGGCGTTTAACTTTAGGCCATGGCTCTGGCACCAGTTATCCATTTCTGTGAGGCCCTTCTGAAGGATATCTGTGTCAGATGTGTTTTCGACTATGGCCCAGTTTGCAGTCATCTGCAAACTTTGTCAGCCATAACCCTCTTGTGTTTGCTTGTACTTCAGAAAAGTAGATGCCGAACAAGAGTGGTCCCAGGACTGAGCCCTGTGGGACACCACTTGTGACAGGCTTTGAGTCTGACATGGTGCCAGCAACTCTGACCCTGTGGGTTCTGTCACTTAGCCAGTTTGCAACCCATCTTGTGATGTATGGGTTTACATTCAAGCTGATGAGTTTTTCGATGATACCTGAGTGGGGTATTGTGTCGAAAGCCTTTGCCAGGTCGAGGTAGGCTGTATGGACTGCCTTGCCCTCATCAATGGCCTTGGTGACTTTCGAAAAAGTCAACCAAGTTTAAAAGGCATGATCTGCCTTTGACAAAGCCAAACTGGGTTGGATCCAAAGTCTGCAAGTTCCCTATGTCTTTATTTATGAGTTCCATTATGATCCTCTCCATGGCTTTGCAGATAAGGCTTGTCAAACTAATGGGATGGTAATTTCCAGGGTCGGTGGAGGCACCACCCTTGTGAAGTGGGACCACAGTCGCCGTACGCCACTCTTTGGGTACGTATCCTGAGGTGAGGCTAAGATTAAACAGCTGTCCTAACTGCGGGTTTAATTCCTCATTGAGTTCGTGGAGCACACAGCTGGGGACACCATCTGGTCCCATGGATGCTGTGTTTTTGCCTTGGAGAGCAGTTCTCACCTGGGCGTTGGAGATGTTTGGGGGGCTACAATCCTCTGGTATAGATATCTCTCCTTTTGGGGGGGGAGGGGGGGGGAGAAGTTTGCACTGAACCTGTCAGCCAGTATGTTGGCAATGTGTGTAGGTTCAGTAATCTTCACATCATTTTGAACTAATTCTGAGCATATCTGGGAGTTTCCTCCTAGGTTTCTAACATAGCTAAAGAAGGCCTTATGATTGTCTTTTGAGTCCTTGGCGATTTTTCTCTCAAAATTTGCCTTGGATGATTTTATGAGAGCTCTTAGTTTTTTACTTATAATGATCAAAGGTGTCTTACCTTTCAAGGATTTTGCTCTATCTTGTAGTAGCTTCCTCCTTTTGTTGTAGAGCTTGTTTATGGCTGGGGTCCACCAGACTGGACGCTTGCCTTTGGTAAAAAGAGTCTTAGTTTTGTTTGGGATTGCCTGATCCATGCAGTCCTGTAGGTGCTGGTAGAAGGCATTTGTAAGTGATTCAGCAGTTTGAGTAATGTTTACCACTGGCTCAGGGGCCTTAAAGGAGACCACACTAGTTTTTAGAAGTGTGAAGTCGGCTTTTGAGAAGTTTTTCACTGTGGTCTTTTTTATTTCAGGTGGGGGTGGGATGAGGACCTCCAGCGAGATTAGTTTATGATCTGATCTCACCAGTGAGGGGTAAATTTCTGGTGTTGAACATTGTGATCCCATGTTCGTGATGATGAGATCAAGTATGTTTTCTCCTCTTGTGGGGATGGTGACTAGTTGTTCCATGGCATTTGAGTTTATGAACTCCAGGAACCTTTGGGCTAGAGTGTTTGGGCTTGAGTAGTGTTCCTAGTCTATATTAGGGTAGTTGAAATCACCTAGTATGATGGTGTTTGGAAATACATTTATCCCCTCCAGTGTTTTCAGGAAGGCCATGTGAGGTTCCTGAGTTTGAGAGGGTGGCCTGTAACATGCTACAAATTGCAGAGCTGTCTTGCCTATGGTTAATTGCACCTGGATGGTCTCCGATGCATCGTGCGTTGCCACCAACCTTGAGGTGTGTGTGTCCTTTATGAATATGGACACCCCCCCTCCTTTCTTGGTGTTGTCTGGATTTTGTGGCCGGAACGCATGATATGAGGTGAAACCTGATAGTGCTGGGGTGCTCTCAGGAGCCTTGAACCAGGTTTCTGTCACAGCACAGACAGCGATGTTCTCCATACTGAGAAGGGCCTCGAGTGCGTGCATCTTGAGATTGAGACTTCTGGCATTGAGCAGCATTACCCTTAGTTTTTTTCCTTTTTTGTGTTCTAGGGTGGTAGGTTTAGAATTTGAGCCTTGCCTAAAAAAGGCACTATGGGTGTGGCAAGAGCCTTTGCCAATATCCGGAAGCCCAGGGGTGACAGGTGCAAGCCGTCCCTTGCAAAGCAGCGTGGCTTGTCCAGCATGTTATCCCAGGCAGACAGACATTGGATCCCCTTTGAATGACACCAAAATTTAAGCCAATTATTAAAGCTGATCATCTTATCACTGTATTGTGGCATCATTCTAGGTGAAAGTAGGATACTGCTCAAGGTCAGGGTCATACCTGCCTGGGCTACATAATCAGAGAACTCCTCAATGTCTCTTTTCATGTAGTCCAAGGAGGTATGTCTCAGGTCGTTGACACCAGCATGGACAATGACTGAGTCGTACTTGTACCTGCTGTTGAGAGACCTGAGTGCTTGCGTTATGTGGCGGATTCTAGCACCTGACAGGCAGCTTACTGTGACCTTCTCCTTACTCAGTCTGGTGAGCGGGACGTCAGTGTGCCTGACTATGGAGTCACCAATGACTAGTGTGTCTGGCATTGTGTTTGGCCTTAAGGGCTGTGACTGTTTGACACTCTGACTGTGTGGTCTATGTGTTGCATGTGTTGGGTCCTGAGGAGGTAGTTGTTTGGGTGTCTGCTTTGGAGGCCTCTGCTGTTTTGGTAGATTTTTGGTCAGAGCCTCCGAGTATGTCTTTGTGTGATTATGTGTATGATTTGAAGTTGTGATGGTACTATGTGTGACTGGGTATGTAGTGTGTGTGGTTACCTTCTCCTCCTGTCTGGTCTTGCCAGTCCTATGTTGAGAGAGCTCAGCCTCCAGTTTGGCCGTATAGTTGCATCTCTCGCATGTATTTGTGTTTTGTGGGAGAAGTAGAGGAGTGTCTGTGTACATGAGGCAATTGTAACATTGCCTCAATATTCCCAGGTTCACCAGTTGAGCAGGAGAGGACACTAGCAACTGATCCCTCGACATGCTAGAAGTAATAGATAAAAAAACTTACAAAAGACTCCGGGGGATGTGGGTTCTAGGCTGGTGGGGTACTATCTATAATAATAGTAGTGCTTTATCAAGGTGCAAGTACTGTAGGAGCAAGTGCTAGGCTTTACAGATAGAGAATAGTCTACTTGGGAATCAAGTAGAGATGAAGTTTTTAGTTATAGGATACGCTGGTTAGATCGGCAGTACAGTTCGAGGAAGGTAGTTTTAAGGGAAAATTTGAAGAGTGGAATTTAGGTAGCCTGAATAGTTTAACCTTGTTTAACCGCCGCTGCTCTTGTGTGCAACAGTGGCAATTCCACGCTAAATCGCGCTAACGCGTGCTTTATAGCAGGGGGCTGGAAAAAACAGGAAATGACCCAAAATGGCCAACAAATTACTAGTTGCTGTCTCTAACCACTCCTCTGAGGACAAACAAGCAGCTCAGTACTCGCCACTCCCACTGGTGAGTAAAGAAACTACCTCTGGCCACACAAGAACATGGAGGAACACAGGAACCAAATACAAAGCTCAGGGATCAGCAAAATCTGATCACTGGAACAACTAGCTAGGAAAGTTTAGGAAAGGAGAAGTATTTTTTTGTTTTTTTTTAGTTTTTTTGCAAACAGACAGAAAAAATGCAGTAAATGCTTTGGCATTTGACTAAATTGCTATCAAAGGCTGGTACACTTGAGTGTATTAGCCTGTTTGTTACTTTTAAGCAAAACTTTAGCCAACAAGTGCAATCAACAATTTAAGCACAGAAAAACAGGAAAATCAGGTAATAAAACAGTAATATAGGCACAGACAGTAGTCGAAAAGCTCAAAAGAACAAAAAATGCAAAATAAAATGTTTAAAAATACTTATAATCAAGAAAGTTGCTTTTTCTGCTCTCTGCTGGCTTAGGAACTCTGCAGGGGACCACGAGGAGCTATGCCAAGTTCTCTAATGCCAGAAAAATCCCGCCAAAGCGTGCTTTATAGCAGGGGGCTGGAAAAAACAGGAAATGACCCAAAATGGCCAACAAATTACTAGTTGCTGTCTCTAACCACTCCTCTGAGGACAAACAAGCAGCTCAGTACTCCCCACTCCCACTGGTGAGTAAAGAAACTACCTCTGGCCACACAAGAAAATGGAGGAACACAGGAACCAAATACAAAGCCCAGGGATCAGCAAAATCTGATCACTGGAACAACTAGCTAGGAAAGTTTAGGAAAGTAGAAGTATTTTTTTGGTTTTTTTAGTTTTTTTGCAAACAGACAGAAAAAATACAGTAAATGCTTTGGTATTCGACTAAATTGCTATCAAAGGCTGGTACACTTGAGTGTATTAGCCTGTTTGTTACTTTTAAGCAAAACTTTAGCCAACAAGTGCAATCAACAATTTAAGCACAGAAAAACAGGAAAATCAGGTCATAAAACAGTAATATAGGCACAAACAGTAGTCGAAAAGCTCAAAAGATCAAAAAATGCAAAATAAAATGTTTAAAAAATACTTATAATCAAGAAAGTTGCTTTTTCTGCTCTCTGCTGGCTTAGGAACTCTGCAGGGGACCACGAGGAGCTATGCCAAGTTCTCTAATGTCTTATGGATTTATATCAACCTCGTCAATTATGGAAGATACTATAGACAGAAATGTGTGGGACGTTGTAAAGGTCTTTGAACTATGTTTTGGTGACTTCTACTGCCAAGTAGTCTAATTTTTTTTTATGTTCTTATGTAGGCTTCCTTTTAGTATTAAGATAGTTAGTGGAGAGGATTAATGCTACAATTTGCTAATGAGCTTCTTTCTGTAGTTAAGGGTAAAGAGTTTGAGTCTTTCTGCTTCCATATACTAATAGCATGTCTCTGAGCAAGTCATTTAATTAGACAGTACACCATGGTCATCCTTGAAAAGTACCACATCTGTCCAGTGATTTACATGGTTAACAAATGCATAGAAGAACAAGAAAAGGCACATTCATGTTATTCTAAGTTTTTGTATACTAAATTGAAAGGGCCTTTAGTTTTATTTGAAGAAAAATATACTGAGTCAAAAAATGTCCTGCTTAGAATGTGCATCTCAAAGTAGACAAGGTATGCTACACATTTCCGCTAGTGCAAGTACTCATTGGACCCATTTAAGAGGCACCATTTGTGGAGACTGTTATTGTATTCATTTATATTTTGTCTTGAGTATAAATTGATACCTTTTGTGGAGTCAATTATCCTATTTAATTATCATATTTCATGCAGGAAGTACTGAATAAAATTATACTTCAATGCAAAATTATGTATCATTTCTGCAAAAAAGAAATATATTTCTAGAGGTTGAAAAGATCAGTAATAAGATTCCATGAATATGTTAGGCTAGGAATACAGTCCCATATTTGATTATGCCTCACTAGCTAGACACAGCTTAACGTTTAAGTGGAAGAAACCATTTTATAAAATGAGGACATGCAGAAGTATATGCCATAGACTGGCGGATGGTTACCTTAAAACCAAGTTCCAATATGTCACTATTTTAAAACATTTTAAAGCATGGGTTCATCTTTTATTGTATATATAGCAAATGTCGTGACGTAACCAAATGGATTAACTATCCAGTGAAATATGGTCCACTGAGTATGGGAGAAAACCTCCCCTCAGGTGAGATAGCTTTCCAATCAACCTTACACTAATACTGAGAAAATTAAGCAAGCTTTAACAACTGTAATGTCTGAAATGTTATTAAGATGCTTGTGACATTCATACTATATTTTTCTTGGGAAGCATAGCTTCAAAGAAAAGCTCAAGGCATATAAGAAATTTTAGAATATTATTTATTATTTTGTACAAATATCTTACAGAAGATATGTCAACAAACTCCTGTTGTGCCTGAACATAATACTTTGATTGGAAAGATACTCTTGATAGAATAAGGTCTACTGAACGAAATAATACTAGTCGTTTTGCCTTTTGTTGGAATCAGGTATCTTTAAGATTTGAATCAGCCTCTCTGGATCAGTCTCCCTACTTTCCTGCTGATGTTTGGCAAGTGTTGTTAATCATATAAAATTACATAAAGTACTTAATATTTCTTCACACTATGTCAATTAACCCCCTTTTAAATATATATGCATTTCTAATAAGAAGAAGAAATACAGAAATCAGCATCCACAACTGCTAGAAAATCCCCAGGCATGCTGATCCATGCTGCAAACACTGAACTTATTAAATACAGGATTTAATGCTTTTGTGCCAATACATTACTCAGCTTTCTCAGAACACTACAATTATATCATTTCTTTCACCTTATAAATGGCTGCACACAGTAAAAAAAAGTCATATTATGTATGCAGTAATAACCATATTAAGTCACACATTAAGTATGTTTCATAATTGCAAAATAGTATACATGTGCGAAACAGTAGTGTGTGTGTGTGTGTGTGTGTGTGTGTGTGTGTGTGTGTGTGTGTGTGTGTATGTGTGTGTGTGTATGTGTGTGTGTGTGTGTGTGTGTGTGTGTGTGTGTGTGTGTGTGTGTGTGTGTGTGTGTGTGTAAAACACAAAAAAATTTACTTAGAAACTTAAGTACTTGAAAATAAATATGTTATATGTTAAAATGTCTGAATCAATAAATATCTAATCACAAAATAATAAAAAAAAAAAATCAGTCAATAAAAACATGATTTTCCAAATATTAAAGAATATCCCAAAACATGATTAATGCATTTACATTTCATTAATATATAGGTATATAAAGATACATACAATAAAAAATGCATATGTTAAAAAATAAAAATGAAAACTCATTTGTTACATTTATAATTTAGCTGCTTATAATGCTAAAACACGTTTAATACTAATTTTATCATTCGTACCAGATGGTTGGGAAGTATCGAAAAGCATCTGTCAACATAACTCATGATATTCAAGTTTGCTTCCAAAAGAAACCACTACAGGTAAGGGGACTGTGTCAAGCACAAAATAAATATTTTTAAACAGTCACACACCCTAGAATACCAACAAAGGGCACTAATTTCATCAATTTTCTTGCTTTCATGTACACCATTCCCCATTCTGGTATTATAGACAAGCTCACCAGCCTGAACATAAATCCCTACATCACAGGATGGGTTGCCAGTTGGCTCACAGCTAGAACCCACACGGTGAGAGTTGCAGGCTCTAGGTCTGACTCTAAACCAGTTACAAGTGGCATCCCCAGGGCTGAGTCCTGGGACCCCTCCTTTTTGGTATATACTTCTCAGAGGTACAAGCAAACACAGGAGGACTATGACTGACTAAATTCACAGACAACTGCAAACTGGGGGCCATAATTGACTCTCTGACTGATACAGACATCCTCCAGAAGGGTCACACTGAGAAGGATACCTGGTGTCAAAATCATGGCCTTAAGCTAAATGCCAAAAAGTGCATAGTCATCCCCTTTGGAAAAAACACAGTACCCACGAACTACCACATACATGGTAGTCCCCTAAATACAGAAAATGTAATAAGGGATCTGGGGACCCAAGTAGATAGTAATCTCTTCTTTGATAATCATATTGCCAAGGTGGTTAGAAAATCCTTCTATGTGGTCCACCTAATCACAAAAGGGTTCTCATCTAGAACAAAAGAGGTTATTGTTCCCCTCTACTCATCTCTCATCAGACCCATCATAGAGTACAATGCCCCATTTGGGATGTACCTTATAAGACACCTGCAACAGCTGGAAAGACCACAGAAGTACCTCACCAAGAGGATTACTGGCCTCAAACAGATGCCCTATGCAGCCCGACTGAAGAAACTATAGCTGTACTCATTTGCATACCACTTACTCAGAGATGATCTCTGCCTAACATACAAGACCATGTCCAACCCAGAATTGATGGACATGCTCCACGTAAAAACAAAACAAATCCCCAAGAGCCACACGCTCCAGGGATCTAAACGTCACCACAATGATAAATAGGATGTGGTGGAGGGATAGATTCCTGTCCCAGAGACTCCCCATGCTTTGGAACAGGATTCCAATCTACATTAGGCAGAGCACCTCACTAACACTCTTCAAGAGAAACTTTGACGAGTGGATGGGAAAAAGACAATTTACCCCGGGGATCACTGCAGTGGCTCTGCTGGACAGAGGCACAGGGAACTAATCTAAGGGGGCGGCGAAAGCCAACACATTCTGGCTAGGCTTATAGATGCCCTCGGGCAGATAGCCTGGTACTTACCTATGAACCTATGAACCTATGTTCATAAACCCATTCTCAGTCTTTTCAGCCAGATTAACTACTCTTTATTATTGAAGTTATAATGATCATTGCCTGCTACAACTCTTCTGTAGGCACTAACTATGGTCTGTCAATCAGTAAGTACCTAAAGTTATATCAGTCTATTGTCATTATGACTAAAATAATAACACAGTAGTTTATTTGGTTAATTATATGACCTGCCAGTCCTTTATGTTATCAAGACTGAACTTGCTCTAAAAACTAGGATATATGAGCATGTATATGTGATTAAGCAAAATTATGAAACTATTTCCATTTATAGGCACTCTAGGTTATGTAGACTTTTCAAAATATTTTTGTTTTTTGTTCTGCATGGTCTCTACTTTCCTGTGCATGGTTGTCCTTCAGAAGCAAAACTGAAATATTGTGAGTTATATTGGCAATTGCTACTCGATATTTTAGTTCTGCTAGTTGCTAAATTATGAATACAATTCACAAGTTGTTACTTTTTATTTTTTGAAATATGTATTTTTAATGTGTGCAATTTTATATACCCATATCTTTATAGATTCTAGACCCAATAATGTTTTGGAATATTATACAAAATTTGGAAAAGCATTTGTTTATGTCTTTTGACTTGTTGATTTATTTGTGATATTTAATTATTGATTTAGTCGACATGTATAAAACATTTTTATTGACAGGCGCTAAGTTTAAAAAAATACAGACAATTTTTATTGTGCCACTCATATTATTGTTTCACCCACATATATACTATATAGAAGTTATTGAATGCTTTATGTTTGACATTCAATGATTATCGATGCATACTTAACTCAAATATTTGTTACTGTGTGCATCCATTTATAAGGTGAAGGAAATGATATAATTGTAGTGCTTTGTGGAATTTCTGTAACAGAAAAATAACAAAAAGTGCTCCAGGGCGCAACTCCACCATAAGCGCCACACCAAAAGAACTTGTATAAAAGACAGCTTTATTGCAAATTGCTCCAAAGGTTAAGTGCTTTCATCCCTCAGTATTAACTCTGGGACTTCATCAGAACAACTGAAGCATAAATAAATCATTCTTTTATATATTTCTTTTGTATCAATTATTCAATGAAGCAGTAATGAAACATTTAAAGACATATACCATTAAAAACAGTGTCTGAGTGTAAAAAAGCACTACTTGCTAATAACTGTTTTACTAAACATGTTACCATACACAATAAAAAAGTGTTGTTTTAATGTTGAATTAAAATATTAAAATAAAACTTTTGTAACAAAGTTATGTATGTCAAAAAATATTTTTATCTTAAAACATAAAAATACTTTGAAGTACCAAAGCTCTTTGTTTCAGCCCAGGGAGTAATGGAACATGGTCATTGAGACCTGATACAACATTTGCATTTAGTCTAATTATCCAATAAAATTATTTCAAATCTAATTGTAATTCCCACCTCCCACACCTTATATTCTGTGGTGCCACTTCTAAGATACCAAATTTAAACTTAGGTTTTGTGTGGCACTAACATGTCAGGGTATGTTTGTAGAGGGCACTGTTCAAATTACACAACTAAAGCATACATATGTTCGTATATCCTAGATCTGAGTCATCTCTCAGTTTTGCCAACATAAAAATTCATACATGTTTGGCAAATGCAAATGTAAATCACTCCTTTAGTATTGCAATTGCCCTTCTTCTGCAGTTTGATACCTTGCCTAATCCCTTCAATGTGAACTATGTCACTGCCCAAAATGAAGGGACACTGATTACATCATCCACACTTGGTTGTACCATTTAGGCTTGAGAGGATGTTGCTGCTGTGTGTTCCATCAGGTATTTGATATTCCTTCCTGTTTTATCAACAAAAGTTGGAGAATGACCCAAGATGTTAAAAATCTCCTTATTACCTCTAAAAATATTCCAGTTCTTTTTTAATATTGTTCTTACTACTTTTTCACTCTCTCCATATGGTATAACCATGCCCATACTAAGCCTTGAACCGCTCGGATTTTGGGGAAGTGGGGAGACCAAAATCCTGCTACAAAGTAGTGTTTTGTACTTATTGCCTCAACCATCCAATAACTCTTTGGTAGTATTTGTTAAAAGTTTATCTGGGTAACCTCTCAGTTTGAACATATTTGTTATAAACATTAATTCATCTTTGAATGCCTCCTTGTTGGAACACATTCTGGCTGCCCTCACCAACTGTCCTTTAAAGATGTTTTTCTTATTATGTAGATGGTGGCAATTATGAAAATCTAAGTAACTGTTTGACAAAGTTTCCTTTCTAAAAATGTTTGATACAAAAGTACTGTTCTCTCTGTCCTTAGAAATTGTCACTTCTAAATAACTGATGGAATCTTTACAGCAGTGGGATGTGAATTTAAAATAAACACATACCTGGTTGTCATAATCCAAACATCCTGTGATATCGATCTGGTCATCCTTCCAAAGGATGAATACATCATCCAAATAATGGAACTATGTAAACCACAACTGTCTGAATGCACTGGTAAAAATATGTTTTTTCTCCCAGGCATATAATACCTGGTTGGCATACATGGGGGCACATGTGGCCCCCATTGCTACACCCTGCACCTGTTTGTAATATTCTCCTTCAAATGTGAAAAAAGTATTGGACAAGATGTAATCCAAAGTTGCCATAACAAAGTTAATCATGTTGTCACTGAGGCCTGTTAATTCCCTGATAGCTTCATAAAAGAGGTCTAGGCTTTCATGATGGGGAATGGAAGTGAACAGGTCAACCACTTCTATTGTGGAAAAAGTGCAATTGTCAGTGTACCATCTATCGTTGAATTTAGATAGGAAATCCCAAGAGTCTTTAAGTAAATAATGTATTGGTTTTAATGACTCTTTCAAAATCCTGTCAACAAAGGTATACAAAGAGTAAGTAGAACTGTTTTAAGCTGAGATGATTACCCTAAAGGGCGGGTGCTGAACATTTTTGTGTATCTTCTGGATACCAAAAGCTATGGGTATCAAGGGATGGTCAGTTCTGAGAAACTCATACAATTCCTCTAAAATAGCATTTTGAAAAAGGGAATCTTCCAAAAATAATTAAATTTTTCTATGTGCTAAAGATACCTCGTTCCTAGAAGACATTCGGTACTTATCAGTATCTGAAAATATCATAGTGAGTTCGTTCACATAATCTAATTTGTTAAACAAGATGATCCCCCTCCCTTATCGGGTTTCATTATTCTCACTGAATCATCCTGTCTTAGTTTATTTATCAAAGAATTTTCTTCCTTGTTGAGGTTAAAATGTTTCCTATTGGAAACGTAATTGAGTTCCTTGTGAATGTCCCTCTCACAAGTTTTTCAAAAGCTTGTATAATAGGGTGCAATGGGGGGAGGTTGAAATAATTATTTTTTCTTAGCCTTTGATTTTGTAGGGGAACATTCTTTGTTGTCCTTTGAACATAATGTTCACCTTCAATTTACGTGTGAAGAGTTTGAGTTCTGTTATTACATCCACTGTACTTAACCTAAAGGCAGGTACAAATTTAAAACCTTTTCTAAAAATAGAAAAGTATGTTTCATCAACTGTCTGATCTGTATACTTGAAAATATTCAACCCTTGAAAAGTGAGACATCTCCCTTCATGGCTAACATCAATAGTGTCCACTATGTCTAATTGTATTGTCTGTGTATATTCCTGTATCCCTCCATTCTTTCCCTTGTTTTTTGAGGAGTAAGGCTTTGCTAAAAAAAGTTTTTGCTTATTTTTGTTTTCAATACGTTCTGACCTTCTTAGGGGAGGGTAATTACTGTTATATTCTTCCTGTGTTTGATCATAGTTATCATATTCTTCATCACAAACTTCTCCATTGGGTGCAGGGTCACTTAAATGTACATCACCACTATAATTTACACTGTTGACTTCCACCGCTGCAAAAGAACTAGGCAGAGGGGTGGCTTGTGCTATTGGGCTGCAGGACTGCAGTCCCCCAGCAGTAAAACAAAAAGAAAAAAAGAAAAGAAAAAAGCAAAGAAAAAAAATATAAACAAACATGAGTTGCAGAACATTGTGCATGTGCAGCATTTCCAAATATCCGGACTGCTGGTGAACCAGTCTGGAGCATGCACATAGAATCCAGACTGTCTCACCAGCAGTCCAGATTAGGAAGACAGCATTCAGTAGCAGATATCCCAGAAGTCTATGCAGTTACAACGGGATTGGACTGCAATATCCAGAGGCTGGGTAGCACCCAGCTTGCTCTACTCTAGTGGGATGGACTTGCTCTCATCACGTGCTTTCAGATGGATGTTTTTGACAGTAAGGGTAGGACTTGATTTGGGCTGCTCTCATTTTACGGTCTTTGGATTTGGTTTGGGCTGCTCATTTTACAGACTTTGGACTGTTCCTTTTACAGACTTTGGTAATACAACAGACATCACTAAGGAATATATTTGGGCAGAGAGCATGTGTGTGTGTGTGTGTGTGTGTGTGTGTGTGTGTGTGTGTGTGTGTGTGTGTGTGTGTGTGTGTGTGTGTGGCTTGAACCTTGGGCCCAGGTGGCAAGAGCCTAAATTCCCTACCGACCACCATTTGTAAAAAACTTGCAGATTTTTGCCTTATATTTGTTCTGTTCTGTTCTTCATAAAATCTGTGGTTTCTGTATTTTTGAGTCTTTGCACAGTCAGTAGTACAGTGGTAGCATTGCTGCCTGACAGCTACAGATTCTCTGGTTTGATTTTTGGTTGGGGTAGCTTCTGTGTGGAGTCTGCATATTCTCCCTCTGTTTGTGTGGATTTTCTGGAGTGTTTCTCCCTGGGCCTCTGCTGAAAATTGGCTTTTGTTCCAAGTCAGACTTTCCTGGTTAACAAATGTTAAATAAATAAAAATGACAAGCATTTGAATTTCAGACGGCATATTCTTCAGAAAGTACATGGTAATACAAAACCTTTTATTCTAGCAATTTTTTTAAGTTTATAAGATAGATATTTGAAATGTGTCCCTATTTTTGGGACTGTATTCTCTCATTATTGGCTTTGTCCAGGTTTTTTTGTGCTAATGTTGAGAGCTATGGTAAGAACTGAATTCACTGAATATGTTTGGGGGTCTGTATTCCCCCATTCCTGGCTATGTCCAGGAGTTTTTTGCTAAGAGGTTGAAAGCTATGGTGAGAACTGAATTAACTGAATATGTTTGGCAGCTGTATTCCTCCATTATTGGTTTTGTTCAGGTGTTTTGTGCTAAGAGGTTGACAGCTATGGTGAGAACTGAATTCACTAAATGGTAGCCATTTAAGTTTCAGTCTTCCTCTCATTCACAAAACAGCTGATATGGCATAGTGGCATGTTGCTCTGACTGTTTTGCACAGGGTCCTGGGTTCAAGACGTGGCAGAGAAATGTATGGTGGTAACACAGCATTTGATTCTAGCAACTTTCCAACATTATACAAGCAATGTTTAAAATGTGTCCCTGGTTTTTGGGCTCCCCTCCAATAAATGTTGGCTTTTTCCAGATTTATTGTGCTGCAAAGTTCAGAGATACAGCTGAGTGTTGAGTAGATTTTACAAGGAACTGAGAGCTGCAGGGGAGCAAAAGTTTAGTGCTGCTTATGCTAAATTGGCTTGCATTGTTAATAGCACAACAGGTAGTGTACCTTCATTTGATGCAGAAGGCTGTGGGTTCTACTCCACAGTAGGTAGATGCATTGCTGATACTGTACTGTGTTGCAAAGGGGGTGGATGCTGCATTCTCTTTTGGTGAAGATACCTAGTAACTATGAACCTGTTATCTTTTGCCACCCATTCCCTATTGCAATATTACTAGCTTAGCATTTTTAATGTAACATAGGCAATTTATTCCTCAAGGGCAACAGGCACTTTATTTGTAGATGAAACAATGAAATATAAAGTTGCTTGCTAGTAGCAACCTCTTCATCAGTTACAGACCTCTGTAATGTGGAATTTTTTAGATGACTTTTACTTCTTCAGAGATTGTGCATATTTACTGATACTGATGGACTGTAGAAGTTTGAGTAGAATTTTATGATGGAAATGTTCTGAATTGGGGAGTTTTGTCATTATTGGTGCATGCATTTTGTTTCATTGTTTACTGGAAAATGTTCAAAACAAATTTAAAATGCCCTCTAAAACTGTACTGTATTGTACAAGGAATATAAATTAATATAATCAGGAAGGTGTATCAAAGAGCATGTGCATATTTTGTGTGCAAGGCGCCTGTGAGTTGAAAACAGCCCAAAGTTAATTTTTATCTGCCACTGGCAAAATTTATTTTCTTTGAAAGTGGGTTTCAATGCTGTTTCGATGAATGTGAGTTTCATGGGCAGAGACATTTTAATGCAAAATATGTTTTCATTTTGAGACTGCATTGCTTTGTTTAGCAGATACATATTAGTGTTTGTGCTGTAAAATGCAAAATACAACTTTCAAATGAAGTCCGAATCATCACAGAAGTAAAGCAGTATGCACAATAGTGTTTATGGTAAATGGGGTAAAATAGCCAAGTGATGGTTCATTGGAATTGCTGCAGGAGGGAGGCTCCATTCGACCATGATTTTGTGAGGGGGAAGGAGGGCAAATTCAAAGACAGCCCCGACTGAACTATACCTCTCAATTGTCCAGATTTTTGCAGAATAAATAGATTTTGCTTCTTATTTTTGGTTTGTTCCTCATAAAATTTGCGGTTTTCTGGCAAATCATTTAGGAATTAAGTCACTGAATAATGACACACACTGAGTTTCAGACTTCATAACCTTCAGAAAAATGCATGCTAAAGCAAGACCTGTTTTTCTATCAACTGTCTCAGTTTATACAAGATCAATTTTTAGTACTGCTTATATGTTCTCCCAATATATTAACAGGTTGAAAGGTACATGCAAATAAATTGCTTTATAGAATTAGGCATATCCAAACCTCTCAACTGTCTCCGCTTTTGGCAAAAAATGTTGCTCTTCCCCTAATAATCCCTCCGCAAAATGGCAATTCTGGAGAAAAATGTAGAGGGTTTACAATTAATAAATAACTGTAATAATCAGTATTATAAATTACTTTTATTTCAGAAATGCATGTAGATGTGGATTCTTTTACTTTGCCAGCTGCTCAAGTTAGCAGTACTAATATAAAAAAGTGTCCCTTCGTTGACAGGTTCCCAGCTGTATTGTGTGGCTATTTTATATTTTTGCATCACGTTGTTGGCCCATTTTTCATAAAATTGTGTTTTTTTGGCAAATTAGTGACAAATTATTAAAGACTGAAGTTAGAAAATAATGACAGACATTTGAGTTTCAGATTTCATACCCTTCAGAAAATCAATACTAAAGCAAGACCTACTATTCTATTTCTAAGTTTATAAGAGCAATATTTAAAAATTGGCCTTATTTTTGGGTCTTTATGCCACTTCTATGTATGGCTTTGTCCAGAAATGTGTCAGGGCCATCACAGTCAGTCAGAGACATTTCAAATTGTGACATACTTGTTGCACCCCACTCCCCCATGTAGTGACTCTGGATGTGTCCAAGCAAGGCAAGGAGCAGTTATGAGTGTAAATGTGCAGTGTATCCTCCCATCCAAGGTAGACACAAGTACTACAATGGATTTTCATCTCTCCATGATTTTGCTGAATGTTCTGGTTTCTGTCATATTTTTATACTGTTGATCTATGCTTATTATTCAGAAAGTGCCTGTTGCTCTGTTTAAGTAGCAATGGTTTAATGACCATCAGGTAAACTTGTCTGAAATTGTAAGATGCAAGTAAGCTTTAATAAGCATACTGTTAAAGAATTGCCAACATTGAAATCCTTTCTGTTGTTGCCATGCAGAAAATACTTACATAACTAGATAACGTATAAGCCTTGGGTATTATAGGTTCATAGGTTCATAGGTTGATACTAGGCTATCTGCCCTAGGACATTTACAAGCCTAGCCAGAGTGTGTTTGGTTTTCGCCACCCTTCTTAGATTAGTTGACTGTGCCTCTGTATAGTAGGTCACAGAAGATAGCCCATTTAAGGTTAGCTTACAGTGCCTCTGTCTAGCAGTGACACATAAGGGATCCCAGGGGTAAATTTATGATCTCCCATCCAAACATTAAGATTCTTCTTGAAGAGGGTCATTGAAGGGCTCTGTCTGACATGGATTGGGATTTTGTTCCAGAGTGAGGGAAGCCTCTGGGATATGAATCTGTCCCTCCAGCATGTTCTGTTTATTTCTGTGCTGAGGTTTAAGTCACTGGAGCATGTAGTTCTGATGGATTTGGATTTCTTGAGGTGGAGCATGTCCATTAATTCTGGGTTGGACATGGCTTTATACGTCAGGCACAGATCGCCTCTGAGTAGGCGGTAAGCAACTGAGTAGAGCTGGAGTTTCTTTAGCCTAACTGCGTAGGGCATCTGTTTGAGTCCCATGATCCTCTTGGTGAGGTACTTTTGGGGTATTTCTAGTTGTAGTAGGTGTCGAGTAAGGTACATCCCAAATGGGACATTGTATTCAATATGGGCCTGATGAGTGATGAGTAGAGGGGCACAATGACCTCTCTTGATCTAGATGTGAACCCCTTTGTGATAAGGTGGGCTATATAGAATATCTTTCTAACCACTCTGGCAATGTGATTGTCAAAGGAGAGATTTCAATCTACTTGGGTCCCCAAATCCTTAATTACTTCTTCCATACTTAATGGATTACCACCTATGTGGTAATTTGTGGGCACTTTGTTTTTCCCAAAGGGGATGACTATGCACTTTTTGTCATTTAGCTTTAGGCCATGGCTCTGGCACCAGTTATCCATCTCTGTGAGACCTTTTTGGAGGATGTTTGTGTCAGCCGGCAAGTCGATTATGGCTCCCAGTTTGCAGTCATCTGCAAACTTTGTCAGCCATAGTCCTCCTGTGTTAGCCTGTACCTCAGAGAAATATATACCGAACAAGAGAGATCCCAGGACTGAGCCTTGTGGGACGCCACTTGTAACTGGTTTAGAGTCTGACATGGCACCTGCAATTCTGACCATGTGGGTTCTATCCCTAAGCCAGTTTGCAACCCATCTTGTGACACAGGGGTTGATATTTAAGCTGGTGAGCTTATTTATGATGCCCAAGTGGGGTATTGTGTCAAAGGCTTTTGCAAGGTCAAGGTAGGCTGTGTGGACTACCTTCCCTTCATCTATGGCCTTGGTGACTGTTTCAAAGAAATTGACCAGGTTCAAGAGGCAAGATCTGCCCTTAACAAAGCGGAATTGGGTAGGATCCAGTGTTTGGAGGTTCCCAGTGTCTTTGTTTATGAGTTCCATGATGATACGCTCCATAGCTTTGCAGACCAGGCTAGTTAGGCTTATAGGGCGATAGTTTCTGGGGTCTGTTATGGCACCACCTTTATGGAGTGGGACCACTGTTGCTGTACTCTATTCTTTGGGTACATATCCTGTTGTAAGGCTGAGACTGAACAGTGATTTTAAGTGAGGGTTCAGTTCTTCTTGGGGCTCATGTAAAACGCAGCCTGGGACACCGTCCGGTCCCATTGATGCTATGTTTTCTGCTTTGGAGAGGGCAGCTCTCACCTGTGCATCTGTGATGTCAGGGAGGCTACACTCTGTTGGGATAGTCATTTGCTCATTTGGAGGGGGGGGGGGTTTGCACTGAACCTGTCTGCCAGGATGTTGGCAATGTCTGTGGGTTCAATGTATTTTTTATCATTTTGCACTAACTCAGAGCATATCTGGGAGTTTCCACCCAGGTTTCTGACATAACTAAATAAGGCCTTGTGATTATCTTTAGCGTCTTGTGCAATTTTTCTTTCGAAGCTAGCCTTAGATGATTTTATGAGAGATCGTAGTTTCTTGCTAGTAATGATCAGAGTCGCCTTCCCTTTCAGGGATTTTGATCTATCATGTAGTAGCTTCCTCCTTCTGTTGCACAGCTTATTTATGGCTGGGGTCCACCAGACAGGTCTCCTGCCTTTGGAAGAGTGTGTCTTGGTTTTATTTGGGATAGCATGATCCATGCATTCCTGTAGGTAATCCATAGAATGCGTTTGTAAAGGATTCTGCAGTTTGGGCCATATTTTCCACTGGCCCTGGGGCTTTGAAGGATTCCACCTCAGTTTTGAGAAGTGGGAAGTTTGCTTCTGAGAAGATTTTTACCGTGGTTTCCTTTGCTGGGGGTGGGGATGGGATATGGATGTCCATAGTGATTAATTTATGGTCAGATCTTACCAATGAGGGGTATACCTCTGGTATGGAACATAGAGTCCCCATGTTGGTGATGATCAGGTCCAATATGTTTTCTCCTCTTGTGGGAGTGGTGACCAGTTGTTCCATAGCATTTGAGTTTATAAATTCTAGGAACCGTTGAGCTAGGGTGTTGGGGCTTGAGTAGTGCTCCCAGTCTATGTTAGGGTAGTTAAAGTCACACAATATAATGCTGTTTGGAGAGACCTTCGTATTCTCCAGTGTCTTCAGGAAAGCCGAGTGGAGTTCTTGAGTTTGGGAGGGTGATCTGTAGCAGGCTACAAACTGGAAGGCAATTTTTCCCACTGTTAGTTGCACATGGATGGTCTCAGATGCTTCGCGCAATGCCACTAGCCTGGAGGTATGGGCATCTTTGATGAATATGGGTAATCCCCCTCCTCTTGTGGTTCGGTCCGAGTTTTAGGGCCGAAAAGCATGGTATGCAGTATAGCCTGGTAGTGCTGGGGTGCTCTCAGGAGCCTTGAACCAGGTTTCTGTTACTGCACAGATATCGATATTCTCCATACTGAGGAGAGCCTTGAGTGCATGCATCTTGATGTTTAGACTTCTGGCATTGAGCAGCATTACCCTTAGTTTCTTTTTCCTTGTGTTGTCTAAGGAGGTGGGTTTGTCTTTTGAGCCTTGCCTAAAAAAGGCACTATGGGGGTGGCAAGAGCCTTGGCCAGTATTCTAAAACCCAGGGGTGACAGGTGCAAGCCGTCCCTAGCAACTAGCAAAGCAACATGGCTTGTCAAGCATGTCTTCCCAGGCTGACAGACACTGGATCCCCTTTGAGTGGCACCAGTACTTTAGCCAATTGTTGAAATTGATCATTTTGTCTTTATACTGTGGTATCATTCTTGGTGAGGGTAAGATGCTACTCAAGGTCAGGGTCATACCGTCCTAGGCCACATTATCAGAGAGCTCCTCTGTGTCTTTTTTCATGTAATCGAGGGAGGTACATCTCAGGTCATTCACACCAGCATGGACAATGACAGAGTCATATTTGTACTTTCTTTGGAGTGACCTGAGTGCTTGTGTTATGTGGCAGATTCTGGCACCTGACAGGCAGCTTACAGTGACCTTCTCCTTGTTCAGCCTGGTGAGAGGGACGTCAGTGTGTCTGACAATAGAGTCACCGATTACAAATTTATTAGGTCTGTTGTTTAGCCTTAAGGGCTGTGACTGTGTGGCACACTGACTTCATGAACTATGTGATACGTGGGCATTGTTGTGGGGTAGCAGTTGCTTGGATGTCTGCTTTGGAGGTCTCTGTTGCTTGGGCAGATTTTTATTTAGAGCCTCCGAGTATGTTTTTGTGTGTTTATGTGTTTGGTTTGCTGTTGCGATAGGTCTATGTGAGACTGGATTTGTAGTGTGTGTTATTACCTTCTCCTCCAGACTGACCATGTCAGTACTATGTTGAGAGAGCTCAGCCTCCAGTTTGACTATTTAGTTGTATACCTCACATATATTTGAGCTTGTTGGGAAGAGGAGAGGGTGGTCTGTGTACATAAGGCAGTTGTAACATTGCCTCAAGATTCCCATATTCAACAGCTGGACTGGAGATTAAACCAGAAACTGACTTTTGGACATGCCAGAATAATATAAGGAATTACCTTTTGACTTGATCAAAAAGGACCAATAGGGAGCCAAGTACTTAAAGGGAGTATAAGAGGGTGTGGTGCTTTAGTTTATTAGTGCTTACTTATAAGACACTTATCCTAGCTACTGCTGGGTTTTAGAAGGAAAATAGAGTGCTTACTTTGAGATTTGGAATAGTTCTAAGGGAAAAAGTGAAGAGCAGACTTTGTGGGGCCGGGAATAGTTTAAACCTGATTAAGCGGCACTGCCCGATGCTGCGCTATGCACAAAAATGCGCAAAAGAGGGTTTTAAGAGAGGGGAATCAAGGAGTTTGGAATTGACCCAAAATGGCCAATAAAACTACAGTTTCCTAGCAGTAACCACTCCCACAGGGGCAGGCAGGCTGTTCAGTGTTTACCACTGCCACTGATGAACACAGAGACTTCCCTTTAGCCCAAGCAAGCAATGGCCTCCAAGAAACTTACAAACAGTTCAGAACAGCAAATATGTAACTGAACTTTTTTGAAATGTATATGACAGTATTTGTAATAAAGGATGGGATTACATTATTTTAAGAAGCTCATTGCATTTGTTGGAGACTTGCAGTCACCTTTGCAGGCTTTACCTGTAAACTAAACAGAATGCCAGTCTATCGTGTGTGGTTAATAACCTGTGCAGTAATATTTTAAGCAATGTATTTTGAGCTTGTTTCTTGTTTGCTTTTCATTTTTTACTTTAATCATGTTTTCCCCATAAAACAAGTAGATAGTTGCTGTCAGGCAGCAGGTCTTTTTGTATAAGAAACATTTTTACAACTGGGGGTATCACAGACACTGCTACTTTCAGCATGTTACTTGGTACTTTAATAAGGCTGAATATAAATTATAATTAAAACTGCAGTGCAAGGAGAAGTGGTTTGAGTTGAGTGCTGCTTGTTTCTCTTATATGTGATTTTGACTGGCATTCCAGTAATGTATTTAAAAAGTAATTTATTTTTTCATGCCTCACAACCTTTATGCTTCCATCTAGATATTAAGTAAGCTGTGATGCAGCAAATGCATTGAAATATTTTTTTTCTTCTATACTTAATTTTTTTCTTGATTGGACTCTCATAATGATGGTTTGGCACCCAGGGCAGTGTATTTAGTTAAAGTTACACCCCTGGATTCACTAATCTACTTTGCAGGACTAGCTTAGTCCTGCACGGAAGTGCTTATGTAGGAGGAGGACGGCAGTGCACCATGCATATTAATGAAGGCATGCCGGCAGAGCTCCTAGGCTTACATGGAGTGTGTATGACTGGAGGGGGCATGTGTGAGAGCAAAGCTCTAAGAATATACATGCCCCTGCAAAGAAGGACTGCAGAAAGGTAGTAAACCATGAGTGAGACCGCCAGTAGATGTACGCACACCCCCAGCAACCTCGCCCAACATGTATAAGAGCAATAGTGAATAAAGAAAATAAAAAGAAATATTTATTTGTAATGAAACGGATAAAGTTTAACCGCAGGTGCGTGGGTTTGCCCATTGCTTTGTTCCGGTTAATGTAGCTTAAATAGCAAAAAGAGGATAAAAAGCAAGCTATATGCAAATGAAGCAGTACAGCAATACTGTAGTTGATAGGGCATTTGCCTCAGGAGCAGTCAATCCTGGTTCAAGTCCCATTGCAGCACAGTCTATTTTCATGGCAAATTATGTTATAACCAATAGTTTTGTTGCAAAACCCACTAAGTAACACATATGTATGAACTAGAGTACTGCAGAAAATGCACATGTGAAGTAGCAGTGTCATAATGAATAAGACACTATTAACCAGGTTTAAGCACAACTAAGCAGTACTAAGCATATGTAAGCACACATAAGCGTGTTTATGTGCGTTTGTGCAGGGGTAAGAACTGCCTACACAGATTAAGCAATGTGGAAGCTAACTGAGTATCTGAAACTGTAACCAGAAGTTAGCAGTGCTTACTTACACGCAAACCCCCATAAAACTGCCTTAAAGTGCCATAATCACTCTGTATCCAATGGCCCGTGTTCTGCCCAGCCACAAAATAAATTGCCTCAGCAAGGCTCGAACTCAAGACTATGCATACCATACCCAAAGTGATTTGCCACTAAGCCATGCCAGATATGCATAACTCTGATGTTGTCATTAACATAAAATCCAGCCCAGTCATGCAACAATAGAAAGAATGTATACCAACATCTAGATGTATGTGTGTGTGTAATTATATCCATATCTAAACCAATACTACATATCTATATATGTATGTATATATATATATATATATATATATATATATATATATATATATATATATATATATAGTCTGAAATATATACATAGATATAGATATATATTAACATAGATACATGCAAATCTACACACACGCACTCACACTCACACACACACACACACACACACACACACACACACACACACACACACACACATATATATATATATATATATATATATATGTATGACAACACCTATATATCCACATATACACAGCAGGTTGCATATATGTACGCAGATGTATATCTCCGTAGGTATATACAGACATAGTTAGAAATATGTAAGCAAATATGTATACCTATATAAGTATATATAGGCATACATCCGTAGAGAGCAATGGTACATTAACAGAAAAAATATATGTCCACATGCACCATCAATGGGGTTGGAAGGCCCCAATCAATATATGTATTGTAGTAACTGGCAACCCCACCACACAGCCAAAATCCCATCCTGCAGTACATTACCAAGTGTTGCAGATCTTATAACCAGGACCTGACATGACATGGACACAAGATGTTAACAGTACTACATCCCACCTGTATGATGTCAGGCTGGTATTGGTAACATATCATGCAGTACAGTCTGGCTTCCATAGGAAATGTAATATGTGGAAGTCATCAACATCCCCAGGATACAGATACACAGACACAGATATGCAGATACAGATATACATATATATATATATATATATATATATATATATATATATATATATATATATATATATATGTGTAGATATACATGTGACTACACATACACACACAGATATATGTACAGTAAGATACATATGTAGGAGGTGCACACAATATGGTACAGCCACTATGACTACAGTTAACACCTAAACAACTGGACACTGTAGGGGCCACCCATACAAATGACAAGCGTTGCCTGCAACATATACCCAGAGAGAAGTCATAGGAAAAACACCACACGCAGGTTTTCAGAAATGGAAAGCCTTTAATTGTGTACTATTACAGTTCTATGTGCTATGTCATATAGCTGTTCAGACACTGACAGCCATATAAACAGAGTTATGCAACTGTGAAGCAGTTACACTAATACAGTAGTCTGGAAAGGTTCACAACTGTTGCTGTCCAGGCCAATCCCTTCAAATTGTACAATAGTGAAGACAGACTGGGCCACAGGATACCAAACAATCAACAGTATGTAATGCAGGTATATAGTTCAGCAGCCTCTATCTACACTCTGTACAAACTCAGTAGGTGGTAAAGACATCATGTGACCAAATGGGTTGTAACTGTTACATAACAAGGCATAACTAACACCATCACAAGTACACCAACAAAGAGAACAGTCTGTATGGCAGGAGGCAGTAGGCTTGCATTAACCCAATTCATGTATGTAATGTAAATTTAGGTGAAGTATATGGTACTGTATATCCACATACCTTAAGGCAGCTCACCCCTGATAACCCACATTTTGTAACAGCCTAGGTCATTTATGGTGCCCCCCCCCAGACTCAATAATACAGGGCCATATACCACTCTTACATACACTGGCCTCTGGAGTGCATAAGGGCACACATGCATTGTGTAGGTGATGCCCACACATATATGTCCCCAGCTTCACCGTATGTGTGGGGGATACAACAGCAGTGGACTGATGGCAGCAATGGCAGTGTGATATACTCACATGGGTGCCATGGCCACATACTACCCACTAGATACTGGCATACATCTGTACATTATCCCACTGCTCTGTCTTACATACATGACTTTTAAGGGAGGCCTGGCAGCAGTACATCTGGCAAGTATATGCACATGACATCTCACTGGGTAAGTGCACTTCACTGCTTGGCATGTAACAATGCACCACTGTGCAGGCTACAGGTAGACTGGCTCAAAATTGGCCTACATCTACTATGGGGGAATGCACATGTACCTGCATATATAGCATGCTCAACAGGCATGTCAGAGCACAGGGTAAGATACACCTGTGCGAAAGTGCATAACCACAACCAATGTGAACACAGTCACAGCCACAAATGGTAAGCTAGCATAACATTACAGTATATGGACTATCTGTTCTACACCATTCTCATATGTGCCACTCACAGACACTCACTATACTGGGCTGCTACACACTGTGGTCTGATGGCTGTCTGTAGTATGGGACATGTGTGTGTATGGCCCTACACACATGTACGCCAACATGGTACCATACAGTGGAGCAGCATGTAACATCAGATAGGAGGGGGACTAAAACAATGACATCTACCATAGTCTGTACACAGGCTAAAGTACATATTAACAATACACACACTGTCGACATTCACCATAAGTACACAGACCTCAGTACTGAACAAACATCCACAGAATGTCCAGGCTATGTCATGAAATATTACCCCTACTGTACATAACATGTATAACAGTCTGGTATATCACTGGCTTGTTATCAGATATGATGACACTAATTATGGTGTACAGCACATATGCACCACTTCATGCACGACATATGTACAAAGGTTGACAGAGGTGTGGCTGGAAGCACATACACAGGGCCAATATTGACTTGTTGCTGTGATAACCTCATACATTTACTGTTGTAATGGGGTTTGATGCAATATATGTCCAATGAGGGATATGAAGTTAGTAACTGTCACAGCTTTCACCATCTACAGACTGCAATCCTCACACTACCTTCTGCAGTCCACAGATAGATGTTCAATGGGTAACACATGAAACAAAGGGACACACTGCCCAGTCTGTAGATGACCCTGCAGATGGGGATTCCTCATAAACATGGAACTGACATGGCAGGTATTGAGATGTGTAGGACAGCCATATCCACACACACACACTGTTAAACCAACATCACTCCAAATGCAGTTTAGTAGCACTTACAGTCTGTAGTCAGGTCAGGCACATCCCCCTCCTGTTTGTTGCCCTGTTTCCACAAGTGTATGTTGTTAGAGGTAAATCCCCATTCCATCTGAGATACTGTTTGCCAAACAATATATCTAGTTCCTGCTCACAGTGAATGAAAAGGGCCAACACCATCATGATGTTCCTAGATATTGGAGTGTGTTTCCTTGCAACTGGCTATGGGAATGTTACCACAGTGGTTCCACATGCAATCAGCTAGGGGTGGGCTGCAATTCATGCAGAAGCCATCAGCTGATCATGAGCAGCACTTAAAATACACATGCTGCTGCCTAAGCAAAGCAGGTGTAGGTCTCCACATCCACCAGAGAGGGAGTGAGAGAGGCAGAAAGAGGCAAAGACATGTCAGGGAGGGGTGGGAGAGTAAAACTGAAGCATATTTGTGTCACAAATCTACCAGCATAGGGTATCAACCCCCTGACAACTATGTAGTGCTATCCCACATCTATGCAGTTATTGGATACGCCACATGGGTTATCTGTTATAGAGAACTCAGAACATATATGTGATGGTGAGTGAAATCTGCAACAGGGATATGGTAGCTATATGGTAGGTGATGTACACGTGCCTGTCCGCATGAACAGGTGCCAGTGTCAACACAGCCACACTCTCACAGGGGCACACACATTTATACACTTGGCAGGGCCAGGAGAACAACTAATCAGTGATGGGATTGCCACAACACATCACTGTGCAGGTATCACATGCACCACATGGGTCATACGAAGGTTGTATGGGCAAATGGTATGAGGAGATGTCTGACATCAAACAGCATGCTTCAGTGTGCCCATGGGGGTTGTAGTGAGTGTGGATGTGAACATACACACCATACAACACATAAACAAACACACAGGGTGCCAGTACTGACATGCATGGGTGCATGTCTGCACAGGTGTGTGGTGGTCGACTGTGCCAGCAGGCTATACATGGGTAGGCGATGGGTATACCTTTGCATCAGGCCACATGACAATGGTCTGCATTGTTGCTCAGGGCTGTAGTTTTTGCATTTGCCCACACAGGTGGGTATTGTATCCCCCATCCAGTCACCTGGATGTCTATTGTGTGTGGCCAATGCTGTGCATTGCTTGACATGTATGTATTCCTTAGTCCATGACATGGATGGTGTCTGGGATGTGCACACCTCCCACATGTACGTATAGTGACATGTGGAACTGTACCTGGAGTGTCTGGCCCATGTTGTGAACACAGATTATCATCAGATGTGCCAGTCTTGCCCACCTGTGGCTGGAACTGGTAATGGGCAGCAGGTTTACCCTGCACCTACATTGATAGCATGCTAACAGCATTCCCTGGTGTCAGTGGCATCTGTCCATACAGGGCATAGGTGGTGCAGGTATCCATTGGGGAACTTAGGGGAAGTGCACTGTCTGCATGTACATGCATATTGGACAGATGGACAGGGTGAAATGTCCTCTGTAGCCCATTGCTATCATTCCATATTTACTATCAGTGGCCAATATGCAATGTACTACCCACATATTGGCTGTTGCCTAGGCGTGTGTGTGTGTGTGTGTGTGTGTGTGTGTGTGTGTGTGTGTGTGTGTGTGTGTGTGTCTATGAGACATGGGTTGAGAATGTGCTCTGGGTAATACTGGGGTTGCTAACTGTGATTGACTGGCCTTGATGTCATATTTATGGGTATGGCTTTACACCCCAGCCTCTCAGCTATTTCACATCTGTTATCCCTGTATGGTGGATATTGTGATATTATAAAGTGGTGCCACCATATAAGAAATATGCAAAACCTGCTCCACATTGGCCACAGGTGTCACACCCACCTCTACACAGGATACGAGTTACAAACAAACACACACACCTGTCATGTCTGGGACTAGAATCCCTATCTAACTAGTTTATTACACCACAGCACTACACAGTTATATTACACGCCACAGACATTACTGGAGTCCTCCTTCACCAAAGGTGTATTTCACAATGAATGACATCAGAAGTATTGCCAAAGTAGGGCATTTGAAATGTTCTGTGAGTGACTAGCCTAAAATGCATTGCTCCCTACACAGACAGTGACACACACACAAAACATCCACGACCGGCGTGTGTGGGTAGAGAACCCCTAACAGAGGTGTATATTACACTACAGCATGGAGCCGTTATAGGACGTACCATGGACATTACTATAAAACTCCTCCCCCAAAGGTGTATTCCACAATGAATGACATCAGCAGGATTGCCAAATCAGGGCTTTTAAAATGTACTGCGAGTGACTAGCCTAAAATGCATTGCTTCTTACACAGACAGTGACGCACACACAAAACATCCACAACCAACATGTGTGGATATAGAACCCCTAACTGAGGTCTATATCACACTACAGCATGGAGCTGTTATAGGATGCACCATAGACATTATTAGAAAACTCTTTCCCCAAAGGTGTATTCCACAATGAATGACATCAGCAGAATTGCCAAAGTAGGCCATGTGAAACATGCTGAGTATGACTAGCCTATAATGCATTGTGCCATACACAGACATTGAAACACACACAAAACGTCCAGAACTGCCATGGGTGGGGATAGAACCCTATCACAGTTCTAAATCACACAACAGCAGTGTGCAGTTACAGAACATGCTACAGAGATTACTGGCCTACAGCTTTCCCAGAGGTGTATTTCTAGGTGGGTGACATTAGCAGCAAAGTTGAGTATATGAATTGTAAGGAGTGTGAGTACGCTAAAAGCTTTGCTCTCTACACAGTCAGACAGATATGCACACAAACACACACCCAGACACACACACTCAGTTGCCAAGTCTGGGTTAGAACTCCTACCTAACTAGTTTATCACACTACACCAGTACGCAGTTATGGGATGTGCCACAGAAATTACTGGGCTACAACTCTCCCAAACGTGTATTTCACATTGGATGACCTCAGCAGGCTTGTCATAGTAGGGCTATGGGGAGGGCAGGGTGTGCATGGGCCATAACCCATTCATCTAGGGGTTGATACACCACATGCGGGCACACACGGGGTCTAATGTCACAGGTACGTGTATACAGCTGCTAGATGACTACTTCTTTGTACAGTCATGTTGCACAACTGGCACGTGGACTACATAGACTGTACTGCTGACAGATACCGGTGGCTAGTATCTGCAGTGAGTGACATCTGCATCTCATGTGTTTGGGTCCCTTTGGCTGTGTGCTGGGTGGGACAGGCCTGGATGGTTCCTTGTCACAGTCATTTTATTCCACGCATCTATGTACATCTACCTTTTGCTTATTATAGTGTGTTGTCCTGACATATATGTCTGTATTCCTATCCACTGTGTGTACAAGCCATGAGTGGTGCATACTGATGAGTGTCTGCACTAACAACTGAAACTCCCAGATATGTCTGGTCTACTTGTGTTTGCAGTCATGGCCTTCATGTGTTTAAGTGTGCGAGCATGCCCAGTATGACTTTTCAGTATGTTGTTGCCTGACATTGCCTTCATTTCTCTAAGTGCGTGAGCATGCCCAGTATGGCCGTCGGTATCAAATGTGTCGATCGTGTCCAGGTAGTTTGTGCTGCAGTGCTGACTTTTGTGTTGTACACCGACAGGTAGCATGCTGTCTTGGCAGGGTATCCATCAATCATTTGGCTTTGACTGTTACTACATTTTTGCATAGCAGTGGGGGCACACCTGACTGTTTCGACATTTCTACGAAGGAGTGGGGGGGGCACACTTGACTGTTATTACCTTACTATGTCGGATGGAGGGGCACACCTGACTATTTCTACATTTTTACATAGGGTTGGGGTGGGCACACCTGACTGTTGTTACATTACTATGTAGGATGGGGGGCACACCTGACTATTTCTACATTTCTACACAGGATTGGGGGGCACACCTGACTGTTATTACATTACTATGTAGGATGTGGGGGGCACATGTGGCACTTGTACACATTTGCTATGACTGTACTGATATGTCAGGTACTCCATTTCATTCTGTATTGCTAACTATCATGCTGACTAAAGGCATACCAGTGTACTAGAGATCTTAGCTTTGGTTGCCCTACATATTATTGTCTCACTTCCTACTCTTCAGAAATAACATCCCACTGCCTGCCCTGCTGTGGTCTGTCTGTGTAGGCCTGGGAGGGGGTTAACCATAGCCATCATTCTGAGACCATGGCCTCTCCTGTTGGCTGAGACTGTTGTTGGGTATGTGAGCCATCCTGACTGGCATGTGTTGGTCATATGGACACACATGACTGGCATGTGTGGGTCATATGGACACACATGTCACTCAGCACAATTCCTGGAGTGGGTTTTGTCACCCTGTGTAGTACTGGCTCCTATGGTGACTCCAGTATGTGTTACAGATGTCATGGTGCCACTATGGGTGTCTACTGTCTGCTACCATAACATTCACCCACCCAATTCCCTTGCATGGTCACATCCCTACCATAGCTACAGGTAACAACACATTCTACTCCATTTGGCAATTGGTAGGTTTATTGATTTATCTTGAGGGTGTGCCAGACTTGTGGATGGTTCTGGAGGGCTGCCTATGTCGGATGCACATAGTACACTCCCTATACATGGTTGAGCACAGGTAGTGTCATGTTTGGCATCCCTTTTACTGTATGTGCGAGTCAGAGAGAGGTGTTATTCCCTGGGTCCCTACTGTGTCAGTGCATGTGCTATGTTTTGCCTCATTGCTAAGGCCAGGGCATACTGGGCACACCTCCTTCTCCCTACTGGGGCCAGCTCAGGTTGTTCCTTCTCCAGGCCACTCTGTCCCTGTGCAGGCCTTGGCATTGGTGGAGGGCTGTGTGGCCCTGCCCCATGCTGTTCCTGTTGTAGCTGTTTCCACAGGATCATATTGTGTATAATAGCACATACCATAACAATTTGGGTACATGTAGCTGGTGAATACTGCAAGGCTCCACTGGATGTGTCCAGACACTGGAACTGTGACCTGAGCATCCCAAACACGTGCTCTATTATATGTCTGGCCTGTGCGTGTGCCTCATTATGGTGTTGCTGTTCAGGTGTGTGTGCATTTCTGATTGGTGTCATCAGCCACGGCTCCAGTGTGTGTGTACCCATCACCCCCCAGTAGGTGACCGTAGTGGATGTCCCCATTGGCAAATCTCTGGTACAGTTGTGTCAAATGCCATATGTGGGCATCATCATACCATCCAGGGCAGCAAGCACACACATTCATTATAATGCCCTGGGCATCATAAATGACCTGGCAGTTGATGGAGGGGATGCCCCTGTGGTAGGCCCTACTCTGCTCACTGGGTGGTGTTTTGATGCGTATGTGCATGCAGTCCATAGCACCCACTACCCCAGGCTATTCTGCTATTTGGTGGAAGAGATAGATATTGCTGGTCAACACCTTATGGGTGTTGAGGAAATATACGTGGTCACTGGCATGTGCTGACATGACATCCAGGAACTGGTGGAAAGCTCTGGATACTGATGCCTGTGAGATTCCCCATGATATCCCCAGTTGTGCTTTGGGAGGTACCTGTGGCTAGTATACTAGGCCTACACATACTTTGGTATCCACTGGGATGGGTTCCCCTCAGTCAGTTTGGTGTGTCCGGTGTGGCCGGCACAGCTCAGAATTTTGCTGCAGGAGGTCTCTGTCCACCCTATAGCGCTCCACTATCTCCAGCTCATGTATCCCCTGGTAGGTTACCCTGGGTCTGTACACTCTTCTCCATCTCCTCACTGTGGGTTGTTCAGCAGCATTCACATCCTCACCACCCTCAGCCTCTTACACATGTTCTTCTATGTTGCCTGCTGCAACTCTTCTCATTTTGTAGGTTTGCTTGTTAAAATTTTCTTGCTTGTATACACCGATGGTGTAGAATGTGGGAAAAAAACAGAGGGGAAGGTGTTTGCTTAGTTTATAGTAATGTTCTGGGCTTGGCTAGTTGACTGCCTTTGTAATTGGCTGATTCTGATACATTTCACCTGCCAGCTATGCTAGTTCTCCTTGAATACCTTCCTACTGCTGTTTTCCCTTCCCATTGCCTCCCTGTTTAAGCCCGTGTGTGCACTGTACAGAGTGCTCAAATGTGCACTATGCTGCTATTTCCAGGTTTAACTTCCTTTTTCTTCCTGTAAAACCTGTTGCGTGGCACGCACACCTGTTTATGCTTTGTAACGAGTGCTAAGCAGGTTTAGTCACACCCCATAGCTTAGCTGTGCTAAGCTAGGATCAAACCCGAGCCACAAGGCTCCAGTTCGCTTACAGTATGCCTGACACCCCCCCCCATGATGTCACCTACCTCCTAGGCTTGCACACAGCTATTCATACTCTTACACTTTTGGGACCTGATTCACATGCTTGGGAAAACTGGGATTCACTAACCTTTCCCTCATTTGCATAGGATTGCCTGCTAATGCATAGCTACGTGTCATACTGAGCCTCCCCCCTTAGCAACCACTACTCACTGGCCATGTTGTCTTCTGCCTGCCATTGACTTGCATGGCAGACTAGTGATTTTAGTTAGATTGCTTATTTTAGGTATATTTTGCTATTTTCCCCCCAGTCCCATTTGCGTGCCCCTGCCCTATGCTTAAACATCCGAGATCGGCTAAAAAAAAAAATAAAGTTTTTTTTTTTTTTATTCTTGGTATTGTTTTTAATACCAATGGCCTTATACTTGGCCATTGGCATGCTTCCTCAGTGATATGCAGCCTTTATTTGGAGCTGTCATAGCTCCGTTTTGGATTTTGCAGAAATGTACTTGGTTACTAACCGAGTACATTTCAGCAGATAGCACTAGTCTTGCAAGGACTGTTGCAAAATTACCTCATTTGCATGGATTTCACCTGCAAATCGGGTGATTTGCATACCAGGGCTTAGCCCATGCAAGATTAGTGCAGAAGCGCTCATGCACACCCCTGCAGGCTGTTCCTGGATCACAGGTTATGTATATTTGCCATGGTTTAGTGGTAAATCACTTTGTGTATTAAGTGCAGGGTCCTGGGATCGAGCCTTGAAAAAGCAGTTTATTTGGCTTGTTACTACTCAGCCAAGCTCCTCGTGGTCCTGCAGAGTGGTACTAGCAGCAGAGAGGCCAAAAGAGAGACTGCTAACCTGATAAAAGTGTTTTTTTCCCTGCTACTACCTAGGTGACTGTCCGATCTAGCTAAACTGCAAGTAGTTCTGCTTCTTGAACTGTTTTAAACTGTTTAAAGTTGTTTTTGCACCTGCACATTTAAAATTTGTCCTGTTTGTTGCATTTACCTGTTGGGGCTACACACTCAAGTGCGCTAGCCTGTGTTACATAATTATTGCATTTTCCTACTGTTTGTTGCAAAAAAGAAAAAAAAAATTATCCTTGTTTCCTGTCTTTTCTGACCTAGAGTAGTCCAAATACAGGCTTTGCTGTATTCTGGACTTTTGGAAAGTTCCTGTGTTGCCCATTTCCTTTCTTGGATAAAGGGAGGCTACTTTGTTCACCAGTGGCAGTGGGGAGCTTAGAGCAGCCTATCTATCCCTGGAGGAGTGTTCCCAGCACAAGAATCTGGTAGTCTACTGGCTGTTTTGGGCCAATTTCTAGCTCTTTCAAGTTCCCCTGCATAAGACCCACTTTGGCGCGGATTTTGCACTTGTTACTACTCAGCCAAGCTCCTCGTGGTCCTGCAGAGTGGTGCTAGCAGCAGAGAGGCCAAAAGAGTGAATGCTAACCTGATAAAAGTGTTTTTTTCCTGCTACGACCTGTGTGACTGTCCGATCTAGCTAAACTGCAAGTATTTCTGCATTCTTGAACTGTTTTAAACTGTTTAAAGTTGTTTTTGCACCTGCACTTTTAAAGTTTGTCCTGTTTGTTGCATTTACCTGTTGAGGCTACACACTCAAGTGCGCTAGCCTGTGTTACATATTTATTGCATTTTCCTGCTGTTTGTTGCAAAAAAGAAAAAAGAAAAAAAAATTATCCTTGTTTCCCATCTTTCCTGACCTAGAGTAATCCAAATACAGGCTTTGCTGTATTCTGGACTTTTGGAAAGTTCCTGTGTTGCCCATTTCCTTTCTTGGATAAAGGGAGGCTTCTTTGTTCAGCAGTGGCAGTGGGGAGCTTAGAGCAGCCTATCTATCCCTAGAGGAGTGTTCCCAGCACAAGAATCTGGTAGTCTATTGGCCTTTTTGGACCAATTTCTAGCTCTTTCAAGTCCCCCTGTATAAAACCCGCTTTGGCACGGTTTTTGCACTTGTTACTACTCAGCCAAGCTCCTTTTGGTCCTGCAGAGTGGTGCTAGCAGCACAGAGGCTAAAATAGCGACTGCTATCCTGATAAAAGTGTTTTTTTCCTGCTACTACCTGGGCGACTGTCTGATCTAGCTAAACTGCAAGTTTTCTGCATTATTGAACTGTTTTAAACTGTTTAAAGTTGTTTTTGCACCTGCACTTTTAAAGTTTGCCCTGTTTGTTGCATTTGCCTTTTGAGGCTACACACTCAAGTGTGTTAGCCTGTGTTACATATTTATTGCATTTTCCTGCTGTTTGTTGCAAAAAATAAAAAAAAAAAATAAATAAAAAACAATTATCCTTGTTTCCCGTCTTTCCTGACCTGGAGTAGTCCAAATACAGGCTTTGCTGTATTCTGGACTTTTGGAAAGTTCCTGTGTTGTCCATTTCCTTTCTTGGATAAAGGGAGGCTTCTTTGTTCACCAGTGGCAGTGGGGAGCTTAGAGCAGCTTATCTATCCCTGGAGGTATGTTCTCAGCACAAGAATCTGGTAGTCTATTGGCCAATTTGGGCCAATTTCTAGCTCTTTCAAGTTCCCCCTGTATAAAACCCGCTTTAGCGTGGCTTTGTGTGATTTTGCGCATAGCGCAGCATCGGGCAATGCCACTTAATTGGGTTTAAACCTTTCTCGGCTCCACAAAGTCTGCTCTTCACTTTTTCCCTTAGAACTGATCTAGTTCTCATAATAAACACCCTATTCCTAGTCTAAAGCCTGGCACTTGCTCACTAAAGCAATTATATAAGTCAGCACTAAAAAAATTAAAAGCACTACACCTTCACAAACTCCCCTTGAGTACTTTGTTCCCCATTGGCCCTTTTTTCAATTATAAAGGAATTCCCAGTACTATTCTAGTATGTCCAAAGTTCAGTTGTCAATCTCCTCTCTGGTCCAGCTGGTGAATCTGGGAATCTTGAGGCAATGTTACAACTGCCTCATGTACACAGACAACCCTCTCCTCCTCCCAACAAATTCCAACACATGTGAGAGATGCAACCATATAGCCAAACTGGAGGCTAAGCTCTCTCTCAACTCAGTACTGGCATAACCAGTCAGGAGGAGAAGGAAACCACACTCACTACAATTCCAGTCTCACATAGACCCACCACGACAGCAAACCAAACACATAATCACACAAAAACATACTCGGACGCTCTAAATAAAAATTTGCCTAAGCAACAGAGACCTCCAAAGCAGACACCCAAGCAACCGCTACCCCAAAACAAAACACGTACAACACATAGCTCACAAAGCCAGTGTGCCGAACAGTCACAGCCCTTAAGGCTAAACAACACACCTGATACACTTGTAATAGGTGACTCTATCGTCAGACACACTGACGTCCCACTCACCAGGCTGAACAAGTAGAAGGTCATAGTGAGCTGCCTGTCAGGCGCTAGGATCCGCCACATAACACAAGCACTCAGGTCACTCCAAGGCAAGTACAAATATGACTCAGTCATTGTCCATGCTGGTGTGAATGACCTGAGACGTACCTCCCTGGACTACATGAAAAGAGACATAGAGGAGCTCTCTGAGCATGTAATCCAGGCCGGTATGACCCTGACCTTGAGTAGCATCTTACCCTCACCAAGAATGATGCCACAATATGAAGACAAGATGATCAATTTCAACAATTGGCTTAAGTATTGGTGTCATTCAAAGGGGATCCAATGCCTGTCAGCCTGGGATGACATGCTCGACAAGCCACAATGCTTCATTAGGGAAGGCTTCCACCTGTCACCCCTGGGCTTTTGGACATTGGCAAAAGCTGTTGCCACCCCCACAGTGCCTTTTTTAGGCAAGGCTCAAAAGACAAACCCACCTCCATAGGTATCACAAGGGATAAAAAACTAAGAGTAATATTACTCAATGCCAGAAGTCTAAACCTCAAGATGCATGGACATGAAACTCTCCTTAGCATGGAGAACTTCGATATCTGTGCAGTAACAGAAACTTGGTTCAAGGCTCCCGAGAGCACCCCAGCACTACCAGGTTATACCTCATACCATGCTTTTCGGCCCCAAAACTTGGACCGAACCACAAATGGAAGGGGAGTTTTAATATCCGTCAGCGATACCCACACCTCCAGGTTGGTGGCACAGCATGAAGCATCAGAGACAATCCATGTGCAACTAACAGTGGGTAAAACTGCCATCCAGTTTATAGCCTGCTACAGACCACCCTCCCAAACCCAGGAACCTCACTCGGCCTTCCTGAGAACACTGGAAAATATGAAGGTCTCTCCAAACACCATTATATTGGGTGACTTCAACTACCCAAACATAGACTGGGAGCATTACGCTAGCTCCAACACCCTAGCCTAAAGGTTCCTAGAATTTATAAACTCAAATGCTATGGAAAAACTTGTTCCCACTCCCACAAGAGGGGAAAACATACTGGACCTGATCATCACAAACATGGGGACTCTATGCTCCAGACCAGAAGTGTATCCTTCACTGGTAAGATCAGACAATAAACTAATCTCACTAGATATTCACATCCCGACCCCAACCCCTGCCCAGAAAACCACAGTGAAAAACTTCTCTAAAACAAATTTCACACTCCTCAAAACCGGGGTGGAATCCTTCAAAGCCCCCGGGCCTGTGGAAAATACGGCCCATACCACAGAATCCTTTATAAACGCATCCTATGAACACTTTCAGGAATGCATGGATCATGCAATCCCAAACAAAACCAAGACCCAATCCTCCAAAGGCAGGCGTCCTGTCTGGAGGAAGCTACTACATGATAGAGCAAAATCCCAAAAAGGGAAGGCATCTCTGATCAGTATTAGCAAAAAACTACGGGCACTCATAAAATCGTCTAAGGCCAGCTTCGAGAGAAAAATTGCTCAGGACACTAAGGATAATCACAAGGCTTTCTTTAGTTATGTTAGGAACCTGGGTGGGAATTCGCAGATATGCTCAGAATTAGTTCAAAATGACAAAAAATACACCAAACCCACAGACATTGCCTACATCCTAGCTGACAAGTTCAGCGCAAACTTCTCCCCCCCTTCCCCACCAAAAGGGCAAATATCTATCCCAGCAGAGTGCTGCCCCCCCTGACATCTCAGATGCTCAGGTAAGAACCGCCCTCTCCAAGGCAAACAACACAGCATCAATGGGACCAGACGGTGTCCCGGGCTACGTCCAACATGAACTCCAAGAAGAACTAAACAGAAACATAAAACTACTGTTCAATCTCAGCCTTACTACAGGATATGTACCCAAAGAGTGGCGTACAGCAACAGTGGTCCCTCTCCACAAAGGTGGTGCCTCAACAGATCCTGGAAATGATCGCCCCATAAGCCTGACTAGCTTGGTCTGCAAAGCTATGGAAAGGATCATCATGGACCTCATAAATAAAGATATTGGGGACCTACAGACACCAGATCCTACTCAGTTCAGCTTTGTTAAAGGCAGATCCTGCCTCTTAAACCTGGTCAATTTCTTTGAAACAGTCACCAAGGCCATTGACGAGGGGAAGGTGGTCCACACAGCCTACCTGGACCTCGCAAAAGCCTTCAATACAATACCCCACTCAGGCATTATAGATAAGATCACCAGCTTAAATATAAACCCCTGTGTCACTAGATGGGTTGCAAACTGGCTCAAGGACAGAACCCACATGGTTAGAATTTCTGGAGCCATGTCAGACTCCAAACCAGTTACAAGTGGCATCCCACAAGGCTCAGTCCTGGGACCTCTCTTGTTCGGTATATATTTCTCGGAGGTACAGGCCAACACGGAAGGACTGTGGCTGACCAAGTTCGCAGAAAACTGCAAACTGGGCGCCATAATCGACTCTCCAGCCGACACAAGCATCCTACAAAAGGGCCTCATAGAAACAGACAACTGGTGCCAGAGCCATGGCCTCAAGCTAAACGCCAAAAAGTGTATAGTCATCCCCTTCGGCAAAAACAAAGTGCCCACAAATTACCACATAAATGGTAATCCATTAAGTACGGAAGAGATAATTAGGGACCTGGAGACCCAAGTTAATAGCAATCTCTTGTTCGACAACCACGTGGCCAAAGTGGTTAGAAAAACATTTTATATAGCCCACCTAATCATGAAGGGATTCACATCTAGATCGTAGATTTACTCATCCCTCATCATGCCCATAATTGAGTACAATGCCCCTTTTGGGATGTACCTTACCAGACACCTGCAGCAACTGGAAAGACCCCAAAAGTACCTCACCAAGAGGATCAAAGGGCTCAAACAGATGCCATATGCTGCCCAGTTAAAGAAACTCCAGCTCTACTCAGTGGCATACTGCCTGCTCAGAGGCGATCTGTGCCTGACGTATAAAGGCATGTCCAACCTGGAATTAATGGACATGCTGCACCTCAGAAAATCCAAATCCCATCGAGCTACGCGCTCGAGAGACTTGAACCTCAGCACTGAAATAAATAGGACATGCTGGAGGGACAGATTCATAACCCAGAGGCTCCCTTCACTCTGGAATAAAATCCCAGTCCAGGTTAGGCAGAGTCCCTCATTGACTCTCTTCAAGAGAAATCTTGATGAGTGGATGGGAGATCATAGATTTACTCCGGGTATCACTTCTGTGTCACTGTTAGACAGAGGCACAGTATCATAACCTCGAAAAAGGGCATAGCAAATTTCATTTAAAATGGGTGGCAAAAGCCAAACACACTCTGGCTAGGCTTGTAAATGCCCTAGGTCAGATAGCCTAGTATGAACCTATGAACCTATGAACACGGCAGACATATTGCCTGCATGGGCTCCTGCACCAATCTTGCACTCCGTGCAAGCTTTTGAGAATCTCCTTTCTAGTTGGCTGCATCTCTTCCCATTGATCCCACTCATACAGCTGTCTCCTGCAGCCCCCCCTTTGATTTGAAGTCACCAGCCACCACTGCCTAGGCATAGGATGAACCTGTTTTTTTTGTTGTAGTCTAAATCATCTCTAAGTATTTTTTTTTTATGCTCCAGGTTTACCTTAGCATTTTTTTCAACCCTCTCAAAAATACGTTCATACTGCACAACATTAACTTCAAACAGTAAATCATTTGACAGTATGTTGTTGAGTTTATCAAGCTCATCAAACAGTGTTTTGATATGTTTGTTATTAATTCTAATAATAAAGTTCATTAGGTCCAAGCAAAATGATTGAATAGTGCAAAAAGTTCCTCTAAATTGCAGTCACTAGCTTGCATATTGTTGGGGAATTTTAACAGTCTAAGCCCTTTAGGAACATCTTGTTTTTTAAACTCTCTTCCAAAGTATAGGTTATCACACTGTAAGTCATGTATCTTGACTAATAAGTTCTCAAACTCTTTCATAGTAGCATTGGAAGATTTAAATTCACCCTGAACCACTTAGTGAGCCATTATAATGGAGAAAAAAAGCATCTTTTTTAATTCATTTACTAAAATTAATGGTGCTCCTAGCAGATGTTAAAAGTGTTTACTGTCTGTTCGATTTGTCTTTGCGTACACCCATGTTTTTCCTGTGTACTGTCTGAAAAGTCTCACTGCTTAGTAATTCTGATGCTGGGAGGAGCCACTTCCCTCCTTCTTGTGTCCATTGGGGGTTGTAAAGACTATATAATGTCCACTCTCCTGGTTAAGACTGATATTTGTTGTGAAAGAGAAGAGATCATCTGCACAAGATCCCCTTCATTATTGGTACTGTTATTAATTCCATTGTTGAACATATTAGATATATATTCACTTTGAACATGATGCTTTCATCTGTTCCTCTTGATGGTATGCTCCATTTTAAGCCTGGAGCTAAAAACAGTAGGGAACCAAAACAGCAGAAATACACTGCTAAATAGAGCAGAAACATCTTTACAAATTAAATATAAACGGTGTCGGCCACGGAGTATTACCCAATGCAAATGGAAATAAAGACAAATAACAAGAATAAGCCATTTGAAAAAAGCACTTAAATGTAATGAAAAATAACAAGAAATGCTCAAGAGCTCAACTCCACCATAAGCTCCACACCAAAAGAACTTGTACAAAAAACAGCTTTATTCCAAATTGCTCCAAAGGTTAAGTGCTTTCATCCCTTAGTATTCACTCTGGGACTTCATCAGAACAACTGAAACATAAAATAAATCATTCTTTTATATCATTATTTTGTGCCAATTATTCAATGAAGCAGTAATGAAACATTTAAAGACATATACTCTTAAAAACATTGTCTGATTGTAAAAATATACTACTTGCTAACAATTGTTTTACTAAACATGTTACCATACACAATAAAAATGTGTTGTTTTAATGTTGAATTAAAATATTAAAATAAAACTTTTGTGACAAAGTTATGTGTCTCAAAAATTATTATTACTTTAAAACATAAAAGTACTTTAAAGTACCAAAGCTCTTTTTTTCAGCACAGGGAGTAACGGAACATGGTCAGTGAGACCGGGTACATTTGCATTTAGTCTAATTATCCGATAAAATTCTTTCAAATCTAATTGTAATTTCCACCACACACCCCTTATATTCTGTGGTACCACTTCTAAGATATGAAATTTAAACTTAGGTTTTGTGTGGCTGACATGTTAGGCTATGTTTGTAGAGGGCATTGGTTAAATTACATTTAGCTAAAGCATACATATGTTCATATATCCTAGATCTGAGTCGTCTCTCAGTTTTGCCAACATAAAAATTCTGACATGTTTGGCAAATGCAAATGTAAATCACTCCTTTTGTATTGCAATTGCCTTTCTGCAGTTTGATACCTTGCCTAATCCCTTCAGTGTGAACTTCTGCAACATATTTGAACACAAGTGCTAAAACCATTGTTTAAGTAAATTCTGCATTTGCAGCCCATTTTGGATGTATGCATTTCTAGAATGTTTAACAAAGATGAAAGTAAGATGTCAAAGCAATGGTGTGCTAAACATACCTCTCAACCTCTCAGAGCAAGAAATCTGGACAAAGCCATTAATAATGGGAGGACAAAGGCACAAAAATAGGGAACATTTTTAAATACTGATCTTGCAAACTTCAAAAGTTGATAGAATAACAGGATTTGCATTAGCATGAATTTTCTGAAGGGTATAAAGTCTGAAACAAAATTGCCTGTCATTATTTTCTAGCTTTAATCTTCAATGATTTGCCAATGATTTGATAGAGAACAATAGTTTTGTGAAAATGGACCAAAATATGAGGCAAAAATCAGGACATTCTGTGAAAATTGGTACAGTTGAGTGATAAGGGTGTGTATTCTACTGTTTTGTAAATACTGCCTGTAATTATGTGGAAGCCATGTTCCAGTTGTGTTAGCACTAAACATAAGTCAATGGCTTGCCTGGACTTTGTAACAAGCTCCTAAATATCAGTTTAGTGAGTAACCTGCTAGCTCCTTGGCACAGAGTTATTAAGTTTCAGCTTTGACCTAGATGACCTGGGTCAGTTAGCTGTCTGGGTGATGTAGTGACTGTCAAGAAAAGGTGGGAGTGAGCAGCTGATATCATCTTATCCATCCTTCTGGTGGGTGGCAGTCCAATCAGCTGCTATGTAGATACCTCCTGAATGTCAGGTGCACTACATGCAGTGCATGGGTTGGGATGTCAGCTTGACTTTACCAAAATGTTTAAGCACAGTAGTCTATAAGCCATATGCATGGAAGAACACCAATATATCATGGGTGATATATCAGGCTGTCACTTCTCTGAGGGCGCACAACACCTGCTGGCAGAGAGTTAGGGCTTTAAAGGAAAACTGAGCCTGCCTGGATAATGGCTGACCAACACTCTTCATATCTCTTCTATCAGTATAAAGATGAAGTTTTCAAGAGGTTATTACACTCAAAACACTAGCAGTTTTCCAACTGGGTGATTTGTTTGTGGGTGGTGTATACAGGGAGGATGGAGGCATCTATATTACATATTACATTAAAAGTATGAGACTACTCTAGAAAAAAAATTGACTGTGACAACAGGTCACTGTTTGCCAAAAGTGGAATCTGTATATATAAAATGAAGCAACAGTTAGAGGTGAATTTGGAATAACTTAAATATATTAGATTGAAAAAGGAGCATGACAGAGCTATATATTGTCATCCACTGTATTCAATTTACATACTGAATATATTGCATAATATGCTGGATTTGATGATTCAGCTGCTGGAATCAAAATGAATGTGACAAATATTAACAATCTGAAATATGCAGATGGTACAACTCTAACTACTGAAAATGAGGAAGAGTTAAGGAGCCTGTTGATGAAGGCGAAAGTAGAAAGTGAAAAGCTGTCTTATGGCCCAAAGTAAAAAAATAAATAAATAAAAAAAATTACTGAAAGAAGACAAGAAGGCTAGATTGTAGGCCATCTAGCCCTATATTATCTTAGCAAATATGTGAGGAAGAATTGGAAATAGTGACAGATTTTATTTTTTTAAAATAAATAAATAAATCCCCACCCAGGGTTTTGTATGAATATGTGTGTTCCCATGTGTGCGTGTGCGTGTGTGTGTGTGTGTGTGTGTGTGTGTGTGTGTGTGCGTGTGTGCGTGTGTGTGTGTGTGTGTGTGTGTGTGTGTGTGTGTGTGTGTGTGTGTGCATGTGGTGTTAATTTGATACAGTGGCTTCATATAATGCTATTTTATATCTGAGTAAACTCACCATAAACTGGGCTTAAGAAATAAATAGTCAGGGTATGGCCAGAATGCTGACAGGATAGCAACAGATTTCTCCTGATCTGCTATTTATTTTCTTACTGACAGGAAACTATATTTATAAGTTATCATGTTTGATCTTTTGAACTAAATGCTACTACTTTCAGACATCTTGAATGATAATATCATTTGTAATATATCAATACTTTCCTGTCAAACTTTTATTCAGAAAATGTCTCTCTTATAATTCAAAATGAGTCACACAAAAGTTCTTAGGATTCATCCTTAAAAAGACTTTCAGTCAGTTCTAATCATCATTCAAGAACTATCCTTGAAAATGGACAAAATAGACAACAAACTAGACAACTTTAAAGACAAATGTTTAAAACGAAGGGAACAAATACAAGAGCCTCAAAACCAGCAGAAAATACACATATCAGGGATAGAAGAAGCATTAAATGACATAAAAGAGAGATTAACTGAGGAAGTTTACCATACAGACTTATTTGCCTGTAATAGCATCATATGACTTTCTTTTAACACTTTTAGAATCAAAGGAGGCCTGGGTATATCCATCACCAAGGTAATTATTTTTCATTTTGTCTTTTTTTAGTTTAATGAAGTTATTAAGTGAATAACTAACATATTAATATACAAGCTTACCACATACATATAAGATGCATTGAGAAATAAATAAATATTTGTTTATCATTAAATATCACAGTTGTTTAGTTTGAATTGGTGTGGGTATTGCATGTAGGTTTTATATATATATGTATATATATATATATATATATATATATATATATATATATATATATATATATATATATATATATGGGTCTACTTCTGTTTATTGAAAAAACATACATGCATTTTTTTAATAGAGAAGAAAAGGAAAGGGAAAACGTTCTTATTATAAATTATCGAGACAACAACTCATAGTATAATTAACCCTCTCCTTTTTTTTTTTTTTTCTTCTAGTTTGGTTATAAGTTTGTTTTCCTTAATTTAAATATAAGGTTAAACATTTCTGTTTTTTTGTGTAAAAAGAAAGAATGCTTCTCTGTTAAATAATTTAAACACTTAGTAAAATGTTGCATTTACTCTGCTAAACTATTAAGAATGGGAAGAAAGTAGGAAAAGATTATAAACATGTTACTTTATTAATTTAAGAGACATACAAGTTTGAATGCTTGTGTGCAGGCTGTCTTTCGCATGAAAGTTTTCTGTCTTTGAAGAATCTCAAATAGTGCACGTGTTTAAATACTTCTTTTTTATATTTTGTTTATAGTGGTCTTGGGAGGATATAGATTACAAATGGGTTCATTATTGAAAAGTGTTTTGGGCATTAGTTATTTTTTTCTTCCTCCTTTTCTTCTTCTTCTTTCACTTAGCTCTTTCTGATGTGGTGATCAACGTACAGTAAAATTGATTGTTTTGTGAAATTAAAGGATAGTGAAGTTGGTAGTAGTGTACAATACTAAAAAAGAGGAATGTAAGAGGTGTGTTTTCTGAATAAATACATCGTCTTTACTCTAGAGATAATTAGAGCTTAATGGCTCTAACTCCCCCCATATACAACAGGCGCGTGTACTTACTTTTAAAAATCAAGTGAAGCGTCTTGTATCGCTTAATCCTTTTTTTTTTTCTTATTTTTTGCTTTGGTTTTCCACCAAGATCTTGAGCTTTAGGAGGTTTAACATAGCCTTCTGATTCACCGCACACATACAGTATTCATTACTAGACTTATGAGGTCTTAACGTCAAATGTAGCAGCTAAGAAGACAGAAATAACTGTCATACTAAAAGGAGCAGAACCAGTCTCTACAATTTAGATTAAAAGTTTGTAATAAGGTCTAGCAACTACACTCTTTTTCTTAGCATCAAAGCTTGAATTACTGACTAAGACTAGAAATGGTGTCTAATACTATGATTTTTGATGAACCAAAGAAACTGTTAAAATTCAGCCTACATGTGTTTTTTTTCCCTAAACAGCAACCTTTTAACAATTGTATTATAAATAATAGGGGGGGGGCAGAATAAAACTTTTTTTTTTTTGATTCTTTAAAAAAAAAAAAAAAAAAAAAATGTACATAGCCCCTTGCTACCTACCTGTTTTTTTTTTCCAGACTGCCTGGAAGCCAAACTGACTGTCAGGTAGACCAGAAGACACTGTATGGGCTCTGGTATTCTGTTTGGTTGCATGTGCTTAAAAAAAAAATAAAAAAAAATAAGCTTTTATATAATTTTAAACATAGTACAACTATTATAATTATTTGAATGGGAGTTGTATAGGGATTTACCCCCTCCTGTTTTGAGTTTTTGATTTCCTAAGCATTGCTATAAAAAAGAAATAACATTTTTTATGGATAATAATGTTGACTGTAAGCTGAATCTAGAACACATTGCATATACTGGGGTTTGATATGTTATTTTAAATGGATAAATGAGGTGAATGCAGTCATGCCTCTCAGTTATGAAGATATTTGTGGAGAGTCTTAATTTCATAATCTTCAAAGAGTACAACTATACAAATCAGCTATATAAATTACTTTCTGCATATAAGAGTTATATAGCAATATTTTATAGTCCCAGATAGCAAAAGCAACAAATTCATTGCTTTCTTTTGTGAAATTATGATTTATTGACAAATTAGCAACAGATTAGTAGAGATTTAAGTTGGGAATTGATACTGCCCATTATATTTCAGGAACTCACATTCATAAGAAAATGCAAGTTGATGCAAAAGCTGCTGTTATATAGCCTCTATGAGCTAATGAGAACAATATTGAGAACTGTTAATAGTTATGACCTTTTGGCCAACTTTTTATTCCAAGTTAAAGATATTAATGAACTTGCAGATCCAAATTCACTTTTCTATACAAACATGGAAATCAGTCAAGAATAGAGTATATATATATATATATATATATATATATATATATATATATATATATATATATATTTCTAATTACCTAGTATCGAGATTAAGTAAAGTAAAAGTTACTTCATGTCCATTACCTGATCACAATGCCATAACATTTGAACTTGTATTAAACACTAACAACAATATTTTCATGAAAAGTATTCCAGCTTATATAATTGACTTAAACGATTTAAAAAAATTTTGATAAAGAGATTCAAGCTTTTTTTTAAATCAGCTACACAAAATACATATCTGAGATCTATGTATGGGATGCCCCAAACACATATTTAAATGTATGCTCTTAAGAAAAAGCAATGAGATAAAGATTTAATAGATTTACAGGAAAACATGATAATTTAAAATAAATGGATCAAAAACGGACAAGACAATGTGATACATGAATAAATGATTTAAAGAAAAATTATCTAGAATTTTTAAATCATAAAACTATGATAAATTTCGAGAAGTTTAAATTAGTTAACTATTAGATAAATCTAAAATCTATGCATAAATTAGCCTCTAGAAATGTTCCTTCTTCTTTCGGCTTTTCTTGGTTAGGGGTTGCCACAGTGGATCACCTTGTCCACTCATGATTGGCAGTGGGATTTTACGGTGTCAAGTTGCCAGCCCAACCTTCCACAGAAGGCACACACACACTCACACCTAGGGCCAACTTAGAGTGTCAAATCCATCTGCAGCAGAACAAAAATGCTTATTAAATCTAACCATATTAAAGAACTGTATCATCCTGTAAGTAAAAAAAGGTAACTGAAATAGATGACTTTTTTTAAAAAAACATTTAAAGCACACTTTAATAAAATTAATCAACATAATCCAGCAATAGATTCACAAGAAACAATTAAAACATTTTTTATTAAAAAAAATACTAAAACAGACTAACTGAATATCAAAAGAAAATAATAGATACATCTACATTAATGTCTGAACTTAAAAATCAGGTCAACAAATTAAAACCTAACAAAGCACCAGTTGATGATGGCATGATATTGGAACTTTATAAACTATTATCTAAAGCAGACTTACACATTTTATATAAAGTATTTCTTATAGTTAAGGATGCAGCAAAAGTCCCTCCATCTTGGAAATATACACTTATTTCACCAATTGTAAAGGCTGTTAAAAATCCAACTGAATGTACCTATTATAGGCCAATTTCACTTTTAAATACTGATTATAAAATATTCACGGGTCTACATGCTATGAGACTACAGCAATTATCACCATATCTGATTAGCAATAATCTAAATGGATTTATAGTAAATAGGAATGTATATGATAATGTTAGAAAAATATTAACTATAATAGATTTTGTATATAATAAAAATATGGTTTGACATTACTAAGTTTAGTCATAAGCAGTGCTTTTGAGTCAGTTAATTTAAAATATTTATTATTGGTTTTAGAAGAATATAATTTTCCAGTTGTTTCTTACAACTCATTAATTTACTATATGAAAAATATTTGGCTTACATAAAAATTGGAAAGTCAATTCTGATTTCAAAAGGAAGAAAGCAGGCTTGCTCATTATCACCACTATTATTCACATTAAGTGTGGAACCATTTGCAAATTATATCAGATCAAGAATTGATATTATAGGTATGCAGATAAATAGGAAATTAAATTCTATTATTGCTTGCATATGACATTCTTCTAAATTATATAACAATAAACATTTGCTTATGGCTGTATTTAATGTACTAGAATCCTTTTAGAAAAAAAATCTGGTCTCACCTTTAATGAAATTAAAACAAAATTTGTATTCATAAACATTAATATCAATGATATGGAAGAAAGATTTTCTAAATATGTAGGGAGAGATAAAACAATTACATATCTAAGAATAATTTTAACAGATGATATTAAAAATACAATAGAAGTAAAGTATCATCATTTTTTCTCAATCCCTGGAATCCCAACTTGGTTCCCTATCTGGTCTCTGCGATCAGTGCCTGCCACTAGACTACCTAGGAAAGACACTGCCCTCTGCTACTCCTTAGTCCTGAAGACAGTAGCGCAACTGTTCAACCCTCCAACAAGACCTCCAATTGTCAAGTGTTTTTAACAAAAATTACGTCAACCTATTATAGTAGAACTGTATTTCTCTCCTGAAACTGTTAACTAACTGGCTTGCACACCGCCCGGACCAGCCACCCCCCTAAAAAAACCTAGCCTTCATATAACTATTTACTCACCCTACACTAGAGAGTGTGCTGTCTTTCTTTATCCACAAGATGGCAGTATAGTCCAGCTAACCCTCTCTCCTAGCTGCCTCCTTGTAAACGGGGAATCAGAATCTTAAACTAAAGGGGAAGAAGAGTAAAACACTTCTCACTAGATATAGTCATAACTCTCTAAAACATAGTCGAGAAGTTACTATCAGAGCAGCTATCAAACCTCATTGAACTAGGGTACTCTACACTTAAATCAATTGACCAACAGCATTTCCACAAAGCTACATTAATATCAAACTTACCTGTGGAACTGATTGTTTTTGCTAGCGCCGGACTGGGTCGGTTCGTCCCCGCTCCATTCGCTCCCCTACCCTACCCCCATTCCCACCCATCCCCACATCAATTACATTTGTAGGTATACACCACACCCCTAACCATACCCTCAACACACCTATCCTATCACATAGTACAGTTAGTTTCTCCTCCTTTACCACATCCCATCCCATCCATCTCCACACCACCCACCCCTCACAGTATTACAGCCAATCACATCCTTCCCTACCACACCCAAATTGACACCACACCCTACAATCTAACTCCATCTTTACACTTCCATAGTATAGAACACACCCCATTGTTCAACGCATCCCCTCTACCATATCTTAGCCTAATCCTAATCCATAACCCACCTTCCCAACTGAACAATATGGTCCAAAATTCAACCAAACACCTTCCACTTACCCTATTACTATTACACTCAGCAGTCCTCTCCTCACTCTTCCTCCTATCCCTGTGCTTATCCTATCACACACATCTGTATATCAGCCCTCTACCACAATGGCAAACTGACTCTACTACAACCACCTCCATTACTATATCTTCACCAATAACTCTAAGTGACCTCTACCCTTCTACATCACCTTCTTATATTTATGGAATTAATACCTATAAACTCCAAACCAACTCACACAATAAAATAACCAAATTAATGAACAAACTAAACAAACTCTTCATCCACATACTGCAAAAACTCTTATGCTTGGTGACTTTCACCCAAATCCAGGTTCCAACACCTGCAATAGCGCTCACCCAACTAACCCCAATCCAATATACATCCGGCCTAACCCATCCCTACTCCTTCTAAACATTAATACAAGAAGCATTCTCAACAAGACACATGATCTACATGCCCTACTAGCACTACACAAACCAGACGTCATAGTACTCACTGAAACTTGGCTTAAGCCCATCCACCACAGTAATGAAATAACTGCCCCTGGTTATAATATCATACGCAAAGATAGGACAGACAAAAAAGGAGGGGGTGTAGCCATCCTTTTCCAAAGCCACCTCTCAATAGAACAAATTGAATACAACACTCTAGAAATCCAGAACACAGAACTAATAATAGCTACACTCAGACTAAACCCCAATAAGCAAATCATATTAGCTGGAGGCTATATACCACCAGGCAACAACAATAATGAACTTGGAAACCTACTAAATTGGATGAAAATCACTCATCCACAGGAAACCATTCTGGCAGGTGACTTTAACATAGACTGGTTTGACTGTAACAATCATAACCCCACCACCCATATAAACCTCCATGGTTTTACCCAAATCATTAATAGCCCTACAAGAATAGACAAAACCTCAAAGCGACAATCAATCCTAGACTGGATATTAGTATCCGACCCCACTCAAGTCCATCTCGCAGGATGTCTCCCTGACATCCTTAGTGATCATCAGCCAACATACCTAATTAGGAATCAACCCCAAATAAAAAAAACAGTTATCAGAGTCATAAGAAACAAAAAGTACTTTATAGCTCAAAACTTAATAAATTCACTCAAATCATGTATTTGGACTCCACTAAAATACTTACCACTAGATGAAACTGTAGAATACTTCAACACATCCTTTCTGAACATCCTAGACTCCCATGTTCCACCTAGAACCACTAGAATTAAAACCAACCTTGCACCATGGCTATCTAAAGACACCAGATCCCTAATGAAAGAAAGAGACAAAGCCTGTCTGCAATTCCATAAACACAAAAACCCAAGTCTAAAACAAAAATATCATGAACTACGGAATCTAGCCAAAAAACACATACAAATTGATAAAACTACATACTATAAAAAACTACAGGAAAAACACTCTCACAACTCTCAAAAATTTTGGGCATCAATTAACAACCTATTACACCCTGGAAAACCTACCACTCCTGCCCCTATACTACCAAACAATCTACATAACATCTCCACCCACTTTAACAAATACTTTACTGAAACCATGCAAGGCCTAGCCAATACCCAAACAACTAGCTCTCATACAACATCAACTACAACCCCCACCCCCTCCAACTAAGATGATAATCCAAATAATTTTTCCCTAGAACCCGGCAAAACTACAACTATCTATTACCAAACTCCTCAAAAAACTGAAGCCAACAACCCCAGCAGTAGACAAACTACCAGCAGAATTCCTATAAATCACTGCAAAGGCCATTGCCTATCCTGTATCCATTCTCATCAACAGATCTATAACTGAATCCAAAGTACCTAAATCATGGAAAATATCACACATAATACCATTACATTAAGGGGGACAAGCCCTTGAACTTACTAACTACCGCCCTATTGCAATACTATCACCCCTATCAAAGATTCTAGCAAGGGTAGTCCACTCGCAACTAATGAAATTTCTGCTTAACAACAATCTATTATCACAATCCCAACATGGATTCAGACCATCACACAGTACAACCACTGCATTGCTATCTTTCTCAAATAATGTTAATGCCCACAGAAACAACAGCCTGTTTGTATCCTCAGTTTTCCTAGACCTGTCTAAAGCCTTTGACATGGTGAACCACAGTCTGCTACTAGAAAAACTTGCCACTTTTAACATAAACTCTTCCACCTTATCCTGGTTCAGTAGCTATTTATCTAACCGACAACAAGCTGTTCTCTGGGTAAACCAACTGTCGCCCCTACTCCCAATAACCATTGGTGTACTACAAGGATCCATCCTTGACCCACTATTATTCTCATTATTCACTAATGACATAGCACCATCCCTACCCTCCACCTCAATAGTCCAATACGCAGATGATACCACTATAGTAAGTGCTGCTAGCACCCTTGATGAACTCCAAATTATAACACAAAATAACTTTACCCTTGCCAAAGAATGGTTCACAAACATCAAATTGTTACTTAACCCAAAGAAAACTCAACTTATTATTTTTAGCCCAAGTAGATCCCCCCCCCATAAACAATAACTTTTCAATAATATCCAAAGACAACACAAGCATTACCCCTACTCCTCACACCAAGCTGTTAGATAATAAACTTAAATATGCCATCCATATTTCTCAAACAATCAAGAAAGTCAATAAAAGATGGGACTCCTTTATAGAAATGACAACTACATGACCAGACACACAAAAGCCACCATAGCCAGAACTCTGTTATCTATACTTCTGTATGCCTCCCCAATCTTAACAAACCTTCACCAAGCAG